>NC_132841.1:74588250-74899250 GCF_048164855.1 Canis lupus baileyi | reverse complement strand
CCCTCAGACATGAGAGTAGCAGGGGTCCTGGGAGCTAAAATCCTAGGGCTGGTCAGCAGGTATGATTTGCTCAGATCCTCAGGCCACAACCCTAGCTCCATTTTTCAAACTGGCATCTCCCATCCAGCAAGACCAAAATGCAGGTCTTGTAGTACTTGATTAAATTCCATTTGGCTCTCACAATACTTACCTGAAATAGTTGATTAAAACTACAAAAATTTTTTAAAGATTATTTATTTATTTATTTATTTATTTATTTATTTAGAAGAGAGAGAGCAAGAGAGAGAGAGAGAGAGAGAGAGAGAATGTGATCAGGGAGGGGCAGAGGGAGAGGGAAAGAGACTCTGAAGAAGGATCTGTGCTGAGCATGGAGCCAGACATAGGGCTCAAGCTCACAACTGTGAGATCATGACCTGAATTGAAATCAAGAGTTGGACACTCAACTGACTGTGCCACCCAGGTGCCCTAACACTGTAGATTCATAACTAGCTCAGGGAAAATATTTATCATGTGTAATTGAGGCTAATGCAATTTATTGAAATGCCTTTGGAGCATCTTGATCTGTAGCCCCTTCTAACTTGGGATGTCATATGCCTTCTCAGACAAGAACTCATGCAGAAAAATCAATTGGCATCAAATATTGTGGTGACCACCTTATCTCCCTTGTTTACAAAGAATAAAACAACCCCTCCCTCAAAAAAACAAAAGCAAAGAGAACTAGATGGAAAAAAAAACCCAAAAACGAAGAGTGTGCTTTTTATCTTTCACTTAAGAGAGAAAATCCAAAATCAGAAATATTTAACGCGGTGGACTCTGCCAAATTCAAAGGGGAGACACATTAAATTTAAAATAAAAGCTTTCAGTGAATATTAAGTGCTGCTTCTGAACAGTTTACAGACAGAAGATATAAACTGAGACAGATCTAGCGATGAGCAAAAGTAATGCACATTTGTAACACATATTTGCAAAAGAGTATCTAGGGAAAAGCCAAAATATAAAATTACGGTAATTTTGAGTTAAAAAGAACCACAATATACCCACCAGACTCCTTTGCGTGTGACAAAAAAGCCCATACTTGAGAATAAAATGAAAAGTAAAAATTTCAATTTTCCTTCATCTCCAGTCTCATGTCCCAAAGACAATTACAGTGAACAGTTTATTGGATTCTTTTTCAAAATCTTTGTTTGCATGTATAAGCACATATACACATAATTTTTTAACAAGTGGGATCATGGTACATGAACTATTCCAACTATCACTTTTTATTTTTATTTTTTATTTTTTTCCAACCATCACTTTTAAAATTTAATATACTTTACATATCTTTTTGTATTTTTGAGCATTTCAACAACTGCAAAAACAGAAAGTTCATTTACTTAACCCATCTGCTATTAATGGGCATTTAATTGGAAATGAATGGCTACAAACCTTTCTGTTTACCAAATGAGAAAACTGGGTTCCATCTATGCCACCATCACACATCTAGGTGGGAAGTACATATGCCTATAACTAGGGTTTGCTAATCAACTCTTAAAATAGCATTTTTAATTTAAAAAAAATGTGATTGGTAGAAAGGGCTTTAAAAAATCCTCCAGAGTATCTTATCCTCAAGGGTCTTCTTTATAGAAAGGAGAATCTTATTAAAAAGTAAGGGTAGAGGGATGCCTGGGTGGCTCAGTGGTGGAGTGTCTGCCTTCGGCTCAGGCTGTGATCCTGGGGTCCTGGGATCGAATCCCACATCAAGCTCCCCGCGGGGAGACTGTTGCTCCCTCTGCCTATGTCTCTGCCTCTCTCTGTGTGTCTCTCATGAATAAATAAATAATTTTTTTTAAAAGGAAGGGTGGAAAGTTATTGAGACATTTATTCTGTATCAAAGGAAGGCTACCAGGATTGGTAAGACCATGTCTAAAGTGTTAAGAATGGTGAATTTTGCATTCAGAAAATCACTTCTCTCCCAGTTCCCTGGTAAACGTCAGTCATTTGCACCAGTAGTGGGGCAATTCTGGAAAAATTAGGGGGGAAGTAGCAAAATGTAATCTTGACCTCAAAGAAGGAGTCTCTGGACCCATGGAGCCTCACCTGGAGAAACCATCCCGTTACTGAGTCCTGAGCCCCTTGAGGTAAAAGAATACTCAGGGCCTCTGAGGATGGACCAGAAAACTGGCCTCACTTCTGAAGCCATTATCATAAGAGCTACAATAGGTTATTGCTGCTAAAGTGCATCTTATCCAACTACTCTTTGTAATTCACAAAAAGGATTTACCCAGTAGCATATTTGGTTTCCAATCTGTCACTTCTAATAAAAATGTGCTCCTAAAGAGGTCATACTATTAACCCCAATTTATCTACAACGACCAGCTCATCTTTAAAAAGATTTATGCTGTCAGTTTGCAGCAGACAAAACAATCCTCACTGCAGGCCCAAATCTGTTGGTTTCACATGAAGAGGCTCCTGGGAAATGCCAGTCCACTTCTTGATGCCTGCCTTCACAGTAATGACACGTCAATGTCAAGTTCAGGTAAAACCCTGCATTTGACCCGCTCCCAAATCAGAGTGAGGAGGAAATACATACACACAAGTGTGCTTGGCAGATCTTTGGAAAGTCGAATTGCTCTATCCTAGATTGAGTTTCAGCTTTAATTATTTCAAAAAATGTGTTGTAGGGGCACTGGAACCTTGGAACACACCATAAGCAACTAAAAACCTTTTGCTAGAAGTCAGTGGAAAGGAAACATAGAAGAGAGAACAGATGTTGACCCTAAATGCTTCTGGGACAAAGGGTGGCAGCCCTGAGCTCCCTTGATATGAAAACTGTCAAGTAGAGTGTCCAGTCATTCTCTTTCTTCCCATTCCTTCTAGCCTGGGATTTTCTAGGAAACATGATCTAGGACAGTCTCCAAGTAAGGTGATACTCTGGTTTCAAGGAAGCCACATTCCTTCTTTTTATTATGCATTTACTTCTGCCTTGGATTTTCTCTGAAATGTTTTCTTATAAGATTCTCATCCTGGGACACCTGGGTGGCTCAGTGGTTGAGTGTCTGCCTTTGGCTCAGGTCGTGATCCTTGGGTCCTGGTATCGAGGCCTGCATCAGGCTCCCCAGAGGGAGCCTGCTTCTCCCTCTGCCTGTGTCTCTGCCTCTCTCTCTGTGTCTCTCATGAATAAATAAATAAAATATTTTTTAAAAAATTCTCATCCTATCTATGTGGACTCAGTTCCTGTCACCAGGCTCCCCTGTCCCAGGCAGTTGTGTATGTTGTTGGCAAACCAGTGTTCTATGACACTGACCTTCTCATATCATTCACCCACCTAAAATCATAGAGTGGACACTATTCTCCCTTAAGCCAACAGCAAACAAACTGAATCTTGCCGTATAGCATAGAAGCAACTGTGAGTCATGAAGCCATGTCATTTGTTCCTAGAAGCGTCTCTTCCTTCTCACTGTCCAGACTTGTGTCTCAACCTTACATACTGCTGCCACAGATCCCAACATGTGTTGTGAGGTGTTCTTGATGGGTTCCTTTCATTCATGAGCTTCCTCAGTTTGTCACAGAGACTAAATGGCCCCAAGAAAAAAGTCCAGAATCTGCCTCATTAAGCAATTAAGACAGCAATCTTAACATAACTTGAAATTGGTGTCAATTCCTAACTCTAGGTGAACTGAATCCAACCAAAAAGATCAGTGGCAGAGACTAGGGAGCTATAGGTGGAAGAATGAAACCTGTAAACACACAGGCTCATGAAAGTGGATGGGATCTGGGTGGTCACGTTCCACCATAATTCCAGGTGGTTGCTTCTTTCACCACATTCCAGGAATCTCCTAAAGATGTGGATACTGGAGGCAAGTGTTTCTAGAAGAAACTTTCTGTGTCTTTCCTCTGTTTTCTAGACTGTGGAATTTTTTTCAACATACTTAATTGTGAAAATGAAATTGTGATGTATATCAGAGGAAACTGAATTTAAATATTATGCCAAAAGAGTTGCCATAACTCTATTATATGCATCAAATGCACTAAACAGATGTGCAAATGTATTTAATATATATTTAATAACATCTAATAAGATGAATTTTGTATGGTAACTGTTGTAGTTCCATAAAAGGAGTTTAAACTAGAAGTCTGAGCACATCCTGGCTAAGATTAAATAAAGGAAGCAGGAACCAAGGCTGGAGGTTTGGTCACTGAGTTAAGTGACACAATCACCTGTATGAGAGTTCCAGGACACTCAGAGAATAAGGTCCCTTGTTCCCAGTGACAGAGGAAAGCAGCCAGTGTGAGCAAGACCAGGTGCTGGTTTAGTCGTCACTGGGTCTGCCATTAGTCAAGTCTAGTGACATTGGCAAGACCAGAAGGGTCCAGAGTGGTGGTTTTAGGAAGTCAGTGAATTAGTCCAAGATACTAAAAACTGTCAGGTCTTAATGTTTAAGACCAAGGTAGGTGAGTCATACAGAATCTAGGAAATTATACAACAGGGGGAAAAAAAAAACCAACCTAAGGAACTATATGACAATGGGTCAGCATTCTAGGCCAAAGGGAAGGGACTATAAGAGTTTGGGACGAAGGTCAAGGTTCTGGGTAACTAGCCCAGTGCGCCCTTGCAAGAACAGAGCTTAATGCTCTACCAACTTCTTCCTGAACCAGGCTCCTTATTTAAGTTCTGCCTAAGGGCCAAGTGGCAGAGTGTGGCCCAATCCTGTTACCTGGATGGCGTGAGGCAGAGACAGCAATGGAAAGAGAGTTGTTGTCTTATTTGTCATTCTATCCCCCTGCCAAGCACACAATAGGTACTTAATGTTTCTCAGGTAATAGAGTAAATGAATAAATGAATGAGCTGATGATATCTGTACACAGCTCACTGTATTCTGGATCTAGATTCTTTAATTCCAGACACTTCTACAGTAACCATGGCACTATACCAAGACAGCAATTCTTTTTTCTTTTATCTTTCTCTAAGAGAGGAAATGGAAGCTATTCTGGAGCATCTACAAGAAAGTGGGCCTTATGTTCCCCAAATATGACACTGACTAGAAGGCATGATGCTGCCATCTGGCACACACTGTCAAATCTACTACATGAGTTCCCCCTTGCAGAGATAGACAGGGACTTAGTTGTTGGGACAGCCAAAGAAGGCCATGGATAAAGACATCTTCTCCTGAAGACTGTGCCCAACTTTAACACTTAGATATCAACAAACATATCACCAGCTCGAAGGCTAAGGGCAAGGAGAAGATAAATACCAGAGAGGGTTGAAAGGGGCCTCAGAAATGGTGGTCCAAATGGGTGACTTTCCCACAGTCAATGGTAACCTAGATCAGCACCTAGTCTCTTGCCTCTCAGTCTATTTTAATTCCACATCATTCATCATTTTCTCTCTTTCTTAGGAGCACTCACAACAAAACAAAACAAAACAAAACAAAACACCACCACCACCACATACACACAAACAAACAAACAAACAAACAAAACAAAAAACAGAAAAAAGGACTTGGCCAACATTTCAGGCTTCCCTAGTCAAAGGCAACAGCAGCCAGAGAGGAGGAGAAGCTGGGTCTCACTACCATGTGCGTCTCTAAGGCAGACTTCTCCACCTATACTTTTGTTTTAAATCACTGTGTTAAAAGAAAGCTACAAGCCAGAGTAAAGCAGGAAGGGAGGAGAACACAGGCAGACACATGGATCAGTTAGGCCATGAAAGGTTTGAAAGACTTGGATTCTTCAGGGTGACTGCATATTCCCGTTATTTCCTAGTCTCGGATACAACCTTGCCTCAAGTGCTAGTTGTACCAGTTGCTCAAGTTCATTGTTTTCCTGGTGTTTTCTGATGGTTGCTAACTCTCCCAGGAAAGGAGACATTGGGTTTTCTCTCAAGGTCGTGGTTGTGATAACAAAGCTCTGACGCCTGAGTGCTGGGATAACGAAGCTATTTCCAGTCACAGCCCCCATGTAACTCACTGCAGAAATGTCCTTGCTCTGAGAGTTGTCCTCCATGAGGGCTCCCCGCATGTCACAAGTTCTTGAAGGCAAATGTGATGCCTTGACCAGGGAGATCAAGCCAATCACTGCCACCCACCAAAGAAACCATGGTTCTTTTAAAAAATTTTTTAAGAAACCACAGTTCTGGGTGGAGAGAAAAGGAGAAAAGAATAATTCGGGATATGCATAAGGGAAAAACTCTGAGCTTTATGTCTTTGGGTCAGAATCAGAAAGTGACCAAAGCCCGGCATTATAATATTGAGTTTACATTACAATCACAATATTGTACCAATTCATGTTAAAAAACCAAACAAACAAACAAACAAACCAGAGCTATAACACTACAGCTGAACCAGGCAGCATATCACAAAGGAAAAATACTCAATATTCCATCGACATAACTGTAAAACAGTTAATGATTTATCTCCTTTATTGTCAAGGAGATATGGACTCAACCTTAAAAAAACTCTTTTCATTTGAATTTATATGAGCGCTTATTGAATACCTCTTTACATAGAAATTATGTTTGTTGACTTGGGGTTCAGCAGGGTGATGACAGAGCCTAAAAGACAATTCATCTTTCGGGTTATAACCGCACTAGAGAGAAAGAATTCAATGCAAGGAGAAGCAAGGAGCACGTAAATACACACAGAAAACAACTAACTATGCCTTGGCTGTCTTCAGAAAGAGGATGTTAAGTTCTCTCTTTTGACTTTGGCCTTGGTATTCATCAATCTACCCAGTGCAATCTCACTCCATTTCTCATATTTTTGCATTACTTCTTGGTTTCATTCCCATGGTGGAGTGGCGGCAGCCAGGGTCTTTATGATGTATCTAGCTTTATTAGGCAGGCTGCAAAGGTGGGATTTGCCTGGTAGGTGTGAGGAACACAGATGACCCAGATGGGTGTTAACAGAGTCCAGAGTGAGATCTGGCTGGATTTCCCCACTGTGCTGGGGGTAGCAGTGCCAGAGGGCTTTGAGGCTCTCAGGATACATAGAGTCTACAGTTGACACCCCTCCCTGGGTGCAAGAGCCACCAGAAGCCCTCTGGGAAGCAAATGGGAGAGGGGAACCAAAGGCACAAGGGATGCCAAATGCTCAGTGGTGGGCACGTGGCCAGAGGTATCAAGGTCTCTAAGGCAGGTGTGGAGGTGGGAGGAAGCTCAAGATGCTTCTGGCCTTTTTCCTCACTCTCAAAAAACAAGAGTACAGTTAAGAACCCAGAACTACTTAATGTGAGACAAGATTCCATCAAAATCCTAGAGAAGAACACAGGCAACACCCTTTTTGAACTCGGCCATAGTAACTTCTTGCAAGATACATCCACGAAGGCAAAAGAAACAAAAGCAAAAATGAACTATTGGGACTTCATCAAGATAAGAAGCTTTTGCACAGCAAAGGATACAGTCAACAAAACTCAAAGACAACCTACAGAATGGGAGAAGATATTTGCAAGTGACATATCAGATAAAGGGCTAGTTTCCAAGATCTATAAAGAACTTATTAAACTCAACACCAAAGAAACAAACAATCCAATCATGAAATGGGCAAAAGACATGAAGAGAAATCTCACAGAGGAAGACATAGACATGGCCAACATGCACATGAGAAAATGCTCTGCATCACTTGCCATCAGGGAAATACAAATCAAAACCACAATGAGATCCCACCTCACACCAGTGAGAATGGGGAAAATTAACAAGGCAGGAAACCACAAATGTTGGAGAGGATGCGGAGAAAAGGGAACCCTCCTACACTGTTGGTGGGAATGTGAACTGGTGCAGCCACTCTGGAAAACTGTGTGGAGGTTCCTCAAACAGTTAAAAATATACCTGCCCTACGACCCAGCAATTGCACTGTTGGGGATTTACCCCAAAGATACAAATGCAATGAAACGCCGGGACACCTGCACCCCGATGTTTCTAGCAGCAATGGCCACGATAGCCAAACTGTGGAAGGAGCCTCGGTGTCCATCGAAAGATGAATGGATAAAGAAGATGTGGTTTATGTATACAATGGAATATTACTCAGCTATTAGAAATGACAAATACCCACCATTTGCTTCAACGTGGATGGAACTGGAGGGTATTATGCTGAGTGAAGTAAGTCAGTCGGAGAAGGACAAACATTATATGTTCTCATTCATTTGGGGAATATAAATAATAGTGAAAGGGAATATAAGGGAAGGGAGAAGAAATGTGTGGGAAATATCAGAAAGGGAGACAGAACGTAAAGACTGCTAACTCTGGGAAACGAACTAGGGGTGGTAGAAGGGGAGGAGGGCGGGGGTTGGGAGTGAATGGGTGACGGGCACTGGGTGTTATTCTGTATGTTAGTAAATTGAACACCAATAAAAAATAAATTAAAAAAAAAAAAAAAGAACCCAGAACTAAAGACCAATTTCCTGAGGGCTTAGTTAAAAGGTTAAGTGGTGGACATTCAAGAATGAAAACTCTGCTTTTCAAAGGAGTTACCATAATGAAAGGAGCATAACATATCTGAGGCCAAAGACATGAACCCCAAAGATAAACAAATAATACAGAGATTAAATGTAGAAATGATTTTAAAGGTGATTTTATAATTAAGTAAATAAGGTCACAGCTAAATAATGGAAAATATTTACATAGCAACTTTAAAAGAGTGAATAAATATCAGCTAACATAGGATGCTTGATCATAAGCTTAAGATGCACCGAGTTATCATTTCAATCCTAATAAGTAATGCAAAGGATACGTTTCATGCACAGTAAAGTCATCAAATAGATAGACATAAAGTATAATCCTTCAGTGACAATTCTAAAGGGCAAGATAAGCATATCACTTTACAATTTAACCTTATTAATTCAGTAGTTGAAGATCAAAAAATAGAGATGAAATTAAATAAATTCAGGTCATCCACTGGTAGGTGTCCCAGGAACAAACAGGGCACTTAATCAATGTGCCTGACATTCGAGGGCATACTTAGTAACTTCATCCCGGGTGGGGAGTGTGTCTAAAAGAGAGGACTGGCTTTTGGAACCCAGGAAAAGGGTGGTCCACTCTATCTGGGAGTCCCTGTCACTTCCTGATTTCTAGGATCTCTTGACCCACAAATAAAATCTCGGTTCCTGAATTCTTGTCTTTCTTGTAGTTCTGGGGGCGCCTAAACTATGATACTCTGAGTTGTCTTCATCATCTCTGCACCTAATTTAGCCTCCTCCCAAGACCCCTTCGCCTATCGATCACTGCTGGTGCCTTGAAGACAAATGTGCAGGTAAAATCATGGCTGATTTGGGGTCAGGGTGGGCTCTTCATTCCCGAGGATTATTAGTAGCCTGGAGCTACACAAAGAAAAAGCCCTGTGGGAGGTCATCATGGGAAAGGAACAACAAAGCATGGGTCAGGGGGGGACGTCAGGTGGCAGCGGCCACTGGAGCACTATAGGGCACCAGGGGTGGGACCCCTTATAGGGAGAGATAGGAAGAAGGGCAACCTGAAGCGACCTTGCCTTGCCTCTCTTTTGTCCTTGAAGGTACACTCGGGGCCTTCTGCCTCGAAGCCCATGGCTGGCTTCTCTGTCTCTCTTTTAGAGCCTGTGCTGGGTCTGCACCCTTCCTGGCCAACTTTTGATCTGTTTCCCCCAGTTCGGGTCCATTCCTATGCCACTGGCCTCAGCCCTGGATGCTCTCCCGGGGATCACACTCATTCCCGCTCCTGGGGACAGCCCCCAGGTCATTTAGGTCCCTGTGCAGTGTGAGGCCTCCTGTAAGTGCCTGGCAATCAGCCCTTCCCTGAAGCTGTCAAGGGGTCTGACCCATTTGTCCTGAAGGCTACATCCACGTCGAGTTCTTTGAAAGTTACAATCTGTTGTAAGAAGTAGCCATCAATCTTGCCCTCCATTCTCAGTCCCCTGCCACTTCAATTATTTGTTTGTTACCAGATCCTTCTTTCTGTTTAAACATCTTCTTCACGGTCTGGCAGGCCGAGCCGTCCCCCAGGCACACACCGCAGCGATCCTCCGTGGCGTTGGAGCCAATCTCATAGTCACAGCCGACCATCTGTGGGGGAAAGAGGCTGAGGGTGACTGTCACAGCCGGGGGACACCGCACCTGCCTTGGACATCTGCCTTCCCCTCTCCCCCCTCGCTCTTGATGGGATCGATGCTGGGGACAGACATGGGAACAAACAGTTCCTTGTCCTGGGGGCAGCCAGAGGAGTAACTGAAGCATCCACTGATGGTAAACGAAATACTTGGTTAGGGGGGGAAAGAGGCACACACTGGGCAGGTCTCCCAATTTCCCCGGAGCCACAGGTAGACTTGAAGGCCGTTCCATAGATTTGACATTGAAAATGTCTTGGGATCAGAGTTGCTGCAGCAGTAAATCCCTTTCTGGTGTGCAAACCTCATGTCCCCTCCTCTCTGATGAGAGTTCCCAGGGTACAGTTACTCCCCCTATAATGTGGTTGTTCGACCCCTTTACATTCCTCACTGGGGTGACCTCTGCTTCCCTCTGCGCCAGCAGGTGAACCAGCAGCCATGGACAAAGAGCTGGCTCAATGCTGGGACTCCTTCAGGGCCAGGAGGGTGAACTCTGACCTACAGACCATCATCAGATGCTCTGGAGCCTCCTGGGACCCCAGCCCCACTGCCCTTCACCCATAGCTGTACCCCAGCCATCGCACATTTTCTCCTGTGAGTGGAGACTGACTCTGCCCCCTGCTCTGGACTGGATCCTTCCCCAGGGCTCTGCCCATCGGCCCTTCCCCATCACCGTCTTTCTCTCTCCATGGATCCTTCTCTTCAGCCAAGTCTCTCCCACCCTAAAATCCCCATGCTGGAAAAGGGGAGCAACTATACTGGGGGGTGTTCAGTAGCATCAGATGCCAAAAAGTCATGACACTTAGACAGAAAGCCATGAAACACAGAGGCCTCCCCTGAATGTCTTTGTTGCGTGGTCTCTAGCAAAAGAGAGAGGGAACCTGTACCAGATTCTGCTAGTCAGACTTCTCTGTCTACAAAGAATTGTGCCTTTGTAGGTTTTTTTTCTCCATCAAAGACAATTCCCTTCCTTATTTTATTATTTATTTATTTAAGTCTTTATTTTAATTCCAGTAGCATTAACACACAGTGTCCTATTAGTTTCAGGTGTACAACATAGAGGTCGGGCACCTCCATATATCAGCCGGTGCGCATCCCATTTCCTTTCCTATTTTAAAGCCAACTCAAATCAACTGAAAGAAAGAACAGCTTGGGTTTTTAAACATGCCTCCCTCCATCAGCCAAACAGAGAATTAATGGCCAGGGACAGAAAATACCTCCATTCCTCAAACTAACTGTCTCTTCAGGTCCAAGGATTGTGCTACTGGACCCAATTGGGTCAATAAAGTACTAAGAGATTTAGAAAAAAAAAAAAAAAGAAACTGTCTGGATGTGTATTTCGTGGTCATGAGGAAATGTCAACCCTTCACAAGTGATGTGTTTACATCCAGTGTGAGGTTACTCTAATAAAGCTGATCGTTATAAATCATACTCCCAGAGACTTTCATTCCTTTGCTGATTTGGGATGAGCCAGGAGATCAACACTGAGATACAGTAATTTTAAAGTGTTTTTAAAAAATCTCTACTGGAAGAGGATAGAAAAAAATGTGAAGAATAACAGGAAAACAAATACCTTGAGCATATCTCTCTTTTCCAGCAACCAGCCTGCAACCAGCCCCTTCCCTGAAGCTGCTGGAGGTGGGGGTAGGGGGAGGGAGACACAGCATATTCATGTCCCAAAGCATACGTTCCACAGCATATTCGATGGGTTCTTATAGAAACCACACCCTAATGCTTCTTCCATTGGCTGCACTCAGCACAACCAACACTGAATTAAGTGTCTAACACAAGGCCTAGGAAGACACAAGCCAGTCTTCCTTGCTGCATATAAAACATAAGGGCTCTTGGGGAAAACTAAACAGATGTCACTATGCTTTTTCATGCCATGTGCTCTGGCAAGAGGGCCCACAACAAAATTGTCTTTCTGCCTTTGGCAGAATCAGAGGTGACTCTCCTGCTGCTACCAAATGTGGACAATGGCTCCAGCAAGGGTGTCTTTTGATGTGACTCCTACCATGCCAGACAGCCATTCCAATGAGCAACATTAAAAAAAAAAAAAAGAAAGAAAAAAGAAAAGAAAAAGAAAGAAGAGAAAGAAAATCATTTAAATTTCCCATTACATAATTTCTTTAAAAAACAGCTTTTTGAGGTATAGCAGATACCTAAAATACTGTATACATTTAATGTAAACAACTTGATTGAGTTTGGATTTACACAAATACCTTTGAAACCATCACTATAATCAAGGTAGTAGTCATATCCATCCCCTTCAAAAGTTTCCTGTGACTCTGTGTGTGTGTGTGTTAAAAACATTTAATGGGGATCCCTGGGTGGCGCAGCGGTTTAGCGCCTGCCTTTGGCCCAGGGCGCGATCCTGGAGACTCGGGATCGAATCCCACATCGGGCTCCCGGTGCCTGGAGCCTGCTTCTCCCTCTGCCTATGTCTCTGCCTCTCTCTCTCTCTCTGTGTGTGACTATCATAAATAAATAAAAATTTTTTAAAAAAACATTTAATGGCGGATTTACGCTTTCAACAAATTTTTAAGTGCACAATACAGCATGTTAACCATAGGCACCATATACACAGGATGTCTAGGACTTTGCATCTTGCCTAACCGAAACCTTGTACACATTGAACAACAAATCTCCATGGTTCCCTCTCCTCAGCCCTTGGCATTCCCAGCTTTATTCTTAGCTTTTATGAGTCTATTTTAGATTCTCACATAAGTGGAATCATGTGGCATTTGTTCTTCTGTGATGGGCTTGTTTCACTTAGCATAATATCCTCCAGGCTCATCCCTAATTGTCACAAATGGCAGGATTTCTCTTTTTTAAAAGCTGACTAATATTCTATAATATGTATACAACATGGTATACTACATTTTCTTTGTCCACTCATCTGTTGATGGACATTTGGATTGTTTTCATACCTTGGCTGTTGTAAATAATGCTGCAATGAACAATGAAAGATATTTCTTCAAGATCCTGATTTCAATTCTTTTGGCTATATACCCAGAAATCCCATGTTTGGGTCATACGGTAGCTCTATTTTTAATGTTTTGAGGAAATTTCCATACTGTTTTCTACAATAGTTGCACGATTGTACATTCCCACCAATAGTTCTACAGGCTCTGCATTTCTCCACATTTTCAACAACACTTATTTTATGTTTTTTGAAGACAGCCATCTTAACAGGTATGAGGGGATATCTTACTGAGGGTTTGATTTGTATTTCTCTGATGTTTAATGAGGTTAAGTACCCTTTCCTACACCATTTGTATGTCTTCTCTGGAGAAATATCTATTCAAGTTCTTCACTCATTCTTTTAATCAGGTTGTTTTTCTACCATTGCATTGTAAGGAGTTTCTTACACATTTTAGAGATTAACTTCTTGACATACATATGATATATATGGTTTGCAAATATTTTCTTTCATTCTGTAGGTTTTTTTTATTCTAATGATTATGTCCTCTCTGTCATAAGCTTATCATCAATTCTTAACCCTGTCATTTGGACTGAAGAGCACACTATCTTGAGTATTAGAGAATTCAGATTCCAGTCTTACATCCGGGCCTCCTGCTCTATTAGTGAATAAGTAATAAGTATTCTTAGCAATTCTCATATTTTGCTTATGAGTTAACACTGCTTTACTTTGTAAATTCTCAAATGACTGAGAAGAACTGAAATACCAACTGGCACCGAGACCCAATCCACCTGGAATGTCCTCACGGCTTTTTACCTGGGAGATTGTAAAGATGTCAATGCTCAGGCCCCAAATCCCAGAGGTTCTAAACCAACAGGTTTGAGATAGAGTCTAGACATCATTAGTTTTTAAAAGCTCTTCAGATGATTCAAATAGGCAGCCAGGCTGAGAACCACTGCTTTGGACAATGATGGGGCTGCCAAGGCCTGAATTAGCTAGATAAACCTCGTCCCACTCTGGAGAACAGATCTAACCTAAATACATATTAATGACTTTTGGCTTTTTGTAGCCATAGTGATAATTAGTAAAGGGTCTGAAAGAGAATTTTGCTTGAGCTCTTACAAATATAGAGTACAATTATGACTTGCTTTTAACTCACTCATTCCTGGGGATCGTCACATGGCCTATGCTTCGGTCACTCATGAAATAAGTCATAGACAACTTTGAGGTGATAAATGTATCTTTTCAGGGTGCTGAACAGTTATGGGCAGGAGCTTTCTATAACAGTAATTTAGTCTAGTGGAAAAAAATTATGATAAACATTTACAAAAGGAAATGAAATGCATTAGAAATTTATTGTGTGCTGGGTGGGGCTCTGTTAGGGGCTTAACACATATGTCTTTATTTAATCTTTTTTGACACCAACTAGGAAGATACAACAATATCCCAATTTTTTAAAAAAGAAACTGAGTCTCAGCAAAATTTATAGAAGTATACAGTTGGTAAACAATGGTATTAAGTTCATATTCTAGAGCCTGAGCACTAAGCATTATGCTTTACTAACAGCTAATTAGAACTTTCTACAAAACTTTTCTTTCATTGATTACAAACACCTTTGCTTAAAACTGAGACTTATACCTGAGTGTTGGATTACAAAACTTGTTCATTAGTTCCTTGCAAACTAAACTGCGAGCACTGGAAAGGAATTCTTCAATGGTTGCACACATAAAAGCACGGACAAGTCAGATCTTAGCAATTTATAAAAAGGTAGAGTTGATTAACACAGTCAGTGTGGAAAACGTAAACATATATCAGAAGTCCTGGTTTAAAATACCTGGTTTTCATGTCATCTCTCTTCCTAAGAAGATCATGTTGGTAAACAATGGAGAATTATAAGTAAAAATGCTTTGCACAAAACACTATACAAACTATTATTAATTTCAACTTTATCTCAAGTTTAAGTACTATATTGGCAAGTAACCAACGAATAATTTAATGTCACAGAAATAACCAGGGTCGTCTTTTCCTAATACTTCTTCCTTTAATTTGGTTCTTCTTCAATTTGACCCTGTTCTATACCTAAAATGATATCACAGAGGACATCAATTCCTCAAGAAAGAAAGACCACAGCAGGAGGGAAAGCATTCAATTCCAAACTGTGGATTCTGATCCACACTTAAAAGACCTGTCTCACAGATCACATATAAAAACCAGACCACGGGGATCCCTGGGTGGTACAGCGGTTTAGCGCCTGCCTTTGGCCCAGGGCGTGATCCTGGAGACCCGGGATCGAATCCCACGTCGGGCTCCCGGTGCATGGAGCCTGCTTCTCCCTCTGCCTATGTCTGCCCCTCTCTCTCTCTCTGTGTGTGACTATCATAAAAAAAAAAAAAAAAAAACAGACCACGTGCCAATGTCATGAAAGCAAAAGCTTAGAACATCTGACTTCCTGAATTAATAAAAATCATGATTTTATAAAGTTGTAGATTAAGGAAACATACCCAATACCTTACATATGCCATTAATACAGACATTTCTGCTGTTGCCACCTTCAAAGCAAGGGGTACCATCAATGACAGCATCCAGCATTTTCTCGGAAAACTGGCCATCTATGGGTCGGCAGTAGAGCTCACAAGGATGTGCTAGAGTGAAAAAGAGACAAATCCTTGCAAGTTAGCTTTTTTAGCTTAGCACCCTTCCTGCAGGATTCTTTTGTTCATACTACCCCCCCAAAGGTAATTTATTCTGGACATTCCCATCTTTCACCTTTCTGTGACACATGCTGAAATGCATGGTTTTCTTTTCTTTTCTAGTTAAAGGGTTTTACAACAAATTAAATTGGGAAAATTGTTTTAAAATGCTATGCCCTTTGTTATAACAATGAGACCTTTCAATCACTTAACTGTGCTCATAAAAATATGGTGCAGAGCTCCTGGGGTTAGCCTAGAAAAGTAATAGCAACCAGTGCTGCAGGACTCCAGGCAAGAATGGCACCTGACCACCATTTGATGCAAAGTAAGTAGACCTCTAGGGAAGGGTCAGTCCCCTCCCATGGGGCCAACTCTCCACCAAGACCACTGCCACTATCATGACCCCACCCTCAATGAATATTTTCTTTTATTCTCAAGTCCAAGAAGTCCTTGGACAGAGATTTACAAACACAGAGAAACAGCCTGATTTTTTGCTGAAGCTGAATGAAGCCAACGTCCTTACTATAATGGCCTAGCCCATCATGCTGTGTTCTACAATGAATACATTCTGGGGTTCAATTTTCTACTCCCTCGTGAATGAAGATAGAGTGATTTCCAGCACTGGAACTGCTCTAAAATTTACTTAATAAAATGTGTACCAATACATAGGTAATTACAGTAACCAGAAAGATATAAAACTTTAAAACACAAATTGCCTTAAAAATTTTAATAGGCGGGGATCTCTGGGTGGCTCAGTGGTTTAGCGCCTGCCTTTGGCCCAGGGCATGATCCTGGAATCCCGGGATCAAGTCCCGCATCTGGCTCCCAGCATGGAGCCTGCTTCTCCCTCTGCCTGTGTCTCTGCCTCTCTCTCTCTCTCTCTATCATGAATAAATAAATAAAATATTTTAAAAAATTTTTAATAGGCAATACATGTATATAATAAGAATTCAAATAGTAATTATTTTCAAATAGTAATTTTCTTGTGAATGTTACATTTTTTTTTTTTTAATTGAAAAACTTGACAATGCCTTTTTCAGAAAGGTCTTTCTTGGGGGGAATCTCTTTTGGATTTGTTTACTCAGGGGAAGTACTTGAGTTTCCTGGGGATGTGATCAGTTGAGCATTCAATGAGACAAGCCATAGGCCATGTGTCATGGACCCACCCAGTGTGGATGCTAATACAATATCCAGCTAATACAAAGCCAGAGTGCTCAACCCTAGGTAGCTACGCAAGAATGCATTGATCCATTTGGTAAATAAATAAAAGTATAAAACACAATATATGTAAGAGCAGAAGCTCTCAACAAACTTGAGACAAAGGTCAAAAGCACCTGTTTAAAGCTTAAAGGAGAAAGGTATAAGAACAAAGAAAGAATACTGACTGATTTTATATAAAGAGCTTTGGATAAGTTGTCTGAGAAAATGAACCAACTCAAGATGAGTTGGAGAGATCACAGCACAAAGTGCCAATGGAAAAGGGCCAGAAGACTCTGAGGACAAAGCAAGACTTAGGATTATTATAAATCTTTATTCCTGGCAGTGTGACTAGCTCTGTTACTGCCTGAACTGGAACAAAAGCACTTAGAGGAAGCCATCTGGGCACAGCTCTCCTCTCCTAGAGATGGGATCATCCATCCCGGTGTGCTGAGTCTAGGAAAGCATCTCATGAAACATTGGGCTATTAAGTAGAAGGGTGGAGGCAGGGGAAACACTGTTAAATAAGACTTTGATTTGAGTTTTAGAATTTGGATTTAAGATTTTGTATATGTACACATAAAGCAAAAAGAGAAAGCAGCCCTGAATAATTCTGGAGCTTCTCTAAAGGAGCTGTTTCAGCCTGGGAGAGGCTAGGACTAGAGGTGCCTTGGGCGCAAAATTTAAGAGGGTGCTCACTCTCGTAGGGTTGTATAAATGGGTCCTCCTAGCAAGAAAATCCCCAACCAACGGCAAGTGTATTGAATTCCAGAATGGTGAGGTTCCAATGTCTGCCTTAGTTTTACTCCCTCTGAGCTTGTGCTATTTGACTCATCCCTGAAGAAAAAACTATCCAGAGACTTTCACTAGTCTTATTTATATAGTGAGTTAAGAGGAATTTTGCTTAATAAAATAATAGCCAATGCATCATTTACATACGCTTCCACATCCTGTTGTGCTTCATAGCAGTAATCTCTCATTTTGACAATCACAACCACCTATGGTGTTAGTTCTTTTATCACCACCATTTCATAGATAAGGCTAGAAAAATTAAGTTTTCCAAGCTCTCATAGCATGAGTGACAGAGCTAAACCTGGTGCTTTAGCTTATGGCCTATTCTACTAACCTCTAACATACAAGCACAGAATTTTCCTTCACAAAAACTCTCTAAATTATCCTCTTTACGTTATTAGGCAATGCATTTATTTACAGATAGTATCTAAGGTACAAATTTGGTAGAATTCCAGCGGGACACCATTTTAATTTTCTCTCATGGGACTTAAATATAGTGAGAATCACCAGCCTCTGGAGACATTTATTTCTACAGTGCATATAAAAGTCTTGGCTCCTGAAAGTCCAGTATTTCCATGAGAAGTTACTTAAGCTTTCTGTGACTCAGTTTCCTCATCTGAAAACTGAGGATAATAATACCTACCTTGCAATGTAATCGATGACATTTAAAACAGAGAAGGTATGTTGAGCACTCAGCATGCTATCTAGTATACAGTAAGCGCTTGACAAATGGCAGTTATGATTGTTGTTTTCACCTCCTCATCATGAACTCAATGAATTCTAGAGTTCTTGCAGTTGCCCCACCAGGCTATGCTTCTATCATTCCAATATTCTCCCATAGCAGCCAAAAGACACATGTTTTGGAATGTTGGTTCAGTTCTCCTTCCCACACAGACAAATTTTCCTGAAATAGCCTCTTCTCCTTCAGATTATTCCATCATGCCACTTCTAATCAGTGCCACCCTAAATTCATACTTTGTTTTACTATTTCCTAAATGACTTCGGTCTTGTCAGTTTAGCATAAAAAATTCTAGCTCCTGCTAGGTCAGCAAGTGGTTCCAGGATTTTCCTTCACAGTCACTCTGGACCTGGTTCAAAGATGTTCTCCTCATACAGTAACTACTGAGGTCCTCACAGCTCTACACTTTCAAGACTATGGATTTTACAAGCTCCTCAGCCAAACTGCAATATCCTCAAGGGCACTTTAGTCATCTGTGCCTTAACTGGCTACCGCCAGCCAGCTCAGCATGTGAAGGAGGAGCCATAATATGTGCTGTGGAGGACTCAACAGCACACCAGAGGGGAGGATAATCACAGTCTGGGGGATGGATGTGGCATTAGATCCATAAGGATTGGGTTCTCTGCCCCGATTCTTACCCTAGGCCTTCTCTGTCCCTAGTCTGCACAGAGGGACTTTTTGGAGAATAATATTAAAACCTCTAATGAGGCCTGGCATAGAGTGGCTGTTTAAATGTGGCAGTTACTACCATTAAGCCTTCCCAATGAATACCAGCAGGACCCTCCTTCTAGCAAAGGCTCTTAACCCATGTTTTCTAATTAACGGACATGACAGAGGTCAACACTGTTAGGGAGAAAATTGTGGACCGACTGGCAAAGAGATCATCTCCATCCTGAGAGGTCATCAACTCAGTCATAAAAATGAACCTTAACCCTAGTAATAGAAATCAAGGACATCCACTGCAGCAATTAAAGGCTTATCCAGAGAGAAAAGGACAGGTCTACTAAGTTGCATTTACATAATGTTGTTTAATATATTTACAGGCTCCCTATGCAGTCGTTATGAGGAATGAGGTAAAACAGTAACACTGGGACATTATGCTCCTGAATAAAGAAAGTTGTAGAATTGGCAAGGAATGATTTAATTTGTGTGCAAACTAAAACCTGCTATTAACATCGGTTGCCTCTAAGGAATAAGTTAAGCATGGTGGTATAAGAATTTATTTTTATTTCATTCTATTATGTAGACTTGCACGTTTTTCAAGGAAACATATATGCCTTTTAAAAATAATGTCTTGGCTGTCAAACAAGAATGCAGGAAAGGTCTCCTTTCTTCAGTGGTAATAACACACCTCCATGAAGAGAGGCCCTCATTTCAAGACTTCTTTTCATTTTGCTTGTGCAGTACAGGACTAATACATCCTTCAAGGTTAGACAGGCTAGCTGAAGTATACTTCACGTAAGAAACACACATTTCTACCAAATCTAAGCACAGTGGTCCATGGAGTCTTAGAAATAATTGAGTAAATAATCTTTGGGCAATAACAGTACACAGACCCGCAGCTTCCACTCTCCCAGAGCTTGAACACCTATGACCCATAGGGGTGCCTACGGCCAGAAAGAATCCCGGGCTTGAAAGCAGCAGCCTTTGTGAACAGAGGTTGAGAGTGATTTCAGCACTTTTCAAGCCTGGACCTGAAGGGCCATTTCCCATCCTCTCCTCTGGCCTTTGGCTTCCATGGTGCTTTGAGTATGTCATTAGGTTGGCCCATGGCACAGGGTGTGTAGAAGGAGACAGGAATAGCAATACACGAAATACTCTTAGCTCTCCATGGTCATCATGGTAATCAGAGAGTCTGTCCCAACCTCATGGATTCCATAACATCCATAGAGTTGAGTATTTTCAATGTCTCAGATTTATTCATATGCCCTGACACATCCCTTTGGATCATTAGAATTTTTTTTCTTGACTTTTTAAGAGCTTTCAAATCCATTTATAATTCAGCTAAGGGAAGACTCTCAGACTCATTTACTGGTAAGCTCTCAGCCTCACACTGTCTGATTAATCCCCACAAGGGAAGCTTAGGTAACTGAATGAACCTCCTGAATCAAAGGTTGCATTTGCAATTCTGGTGAGATAGGATGGCTCAACATTTTCAGATAATGATTTTAAGAAGTGGTCATGAGAAGCCAAAGATAAAACTTGGTAAGAAGGATAAAAATTTCTTAGGTTAAGGAAACTTTTGGTGCATTTCACATTTTGTAAGTAGTTGCTACTTGAGTTCCACCATTTAAAAAAATCCAGTTTCTACACTCCATTTCCACACAGGGCTCCATGGGTATGAGCCTCATGCAGTCAGCCAGGGCCTCACATTTTATCCTTTTTTTAAGAGAGAAAGAGAGAGAGAGAGAGAGAGAGAAGTGGATAGCAGAAAGAGAAGGAGAGAGAGAATCCTCAGCAGGCTCCATGCCCAGAGCAGAGCTCAATAGGGGGCTAGATCTCACAACCCTGAGATCATGACTTGAGCCAAAACTCAAGAATCGGATGCCTAACCCACTGAGCGACCCAGGCACCCCTTGAAACTCTTAATTTATATTTGAGCTTGTGTTTTCTAAGTGAGGTCTGATGGGACAATGAAATGTGTACATGAGCAGAAGACATGGGTGATAAGCACATCTCCTGTTCCTTGCCAGATTTTAAGAAATAGTAAACCTTAAGCAAAAAGCAAACTTAAAATGTTTTGTTGTTGTAACAAGTAATATTTAACTTAAGAAAGAAACTCAGGGGCAGCCCCGGTGGCTCAGCGGTTTAGCGCTGCCTACAGCTGGGGATATGATCCTGGAGACCCGGGATCGAGTCCCATGTTGGGCTCCTGGCATGGAGGCTGCTTCTCCCTCTGCCTGTGTCTCTACCTCTACCTCTCTCTCTCTCTCTTGTGTATTCTCATGAATAAATAAATAAAATCTTAAAAAAAAAAAAAGAAAGAAAGAAAGAAACTCAGTTTAATGATCAGGCTCAGATCAACTTGAGGGAAAAAACAAAAATATCTGAAAAGTCCTCACCAAAAACCCAACCAAAAATCAAATAATGGCTAAGACTCTGTAATTTTGGCTGGTCTAAACTGATATATTCTTTTACTTTCTGATATGGTAATATTATAATTCCCAAATATATCAAAATACATATTAGTGAAACAGAAGAAGGCATTAAAATTAATATATTCTTGCAAGAAGTTACTATGGCCGAGTTCAAAAAGGGTGTTGCCTGTGTTCTTCTCTAGGACTTTGATGGAATCTAACCATGGTGGTATAAAAACAAGAATAGAGGTAATTTTTAAAAAATAAATTAAGTCAGTTTAACCGATGTTTTAGGAAAGGCTAAGTGTAGTAATATTTTCTTTTTATTATATATTTTTATGTTCTGTCTTTTGATTAATATGTTTAAGAACTATGATACACATTTAGAATTACAACTTAAATTATTTAAGAAATATAATAATTTTGTCAAAATGCTTAAATGTTTAGAAAAAAATGGTTTTCAAAGATTCAGGACAGATCAGTTTAACAAAGCTAGCATTTGTCATAATGCAAACAGTTGTTGGAGCTCTTCTCCCCTCACTAGAATTCCTTGACAATGAGATTATCTTTTTAAAAATAAGAACATCATCTTAGGTAAAATACAAAATGCAATGCATTGTTGTTAAGGACACAAGCTTAGCCCAGTCTCTGTTTTACTGGTTAGCATTTAGGCTGCAGTCAGGCCTGGGCTAATTCCTCCTGGCTCTACTCTATAGTCTGAGTTTGAGCAAGCTGCTTAAATTCTCTACATCTCTTACTTAGGTCTGGAAAAATTGAGTCAAAACCCTAAATTCCCATTATCAGTTAAGAATTAGTTTCACTGCAAATAGCAGAAAATATTGCTTTCTTGTCTGAAATAGACAGGACTTTGTTTTGCCCTCAGGATAGGAAATTCAGAGGTAGGAGTTTAAAGCTATCCTCCTTCCAGTCTTCCAGCTCAGCCAGTCAGCATGGGGGGTCAGCTTCCTGGCTGCAGTGTGACTGCTGTACCCCTCCCCCCACCCCCACCCCCTCCCGCCCTGAAGCCCCCACCGTCCCATCTCCCCACCCTGGGAAGCAAGAGCAGGGAGGGTCAATGTCAGAAAGGCAAGGGGGTGAGGGCCAGTTCTGTTGGTACCCATTAAAAACCCTTCTAGAGGCACCTGGGTGGCTCAGCCAGTTAAGCATCAGACTCTTGATCTGTGCTCAGATCATGATGTCAGGGCTCTGTGCGTGCACTGGGCGTGAAGCCTACTTAGGATTCTCTCTCTCCCCCTGCCCCGCCCCCTAACTCTCTTTCCCTCTCCAAAAAACAAATAAACACCCCCCCCCCCAAAAAAAAGAACAAAAAAACAAAAACAAAAAACAAAACCTCAAAAATCCTCCCAAAAGCCTTACCCATGGGGCCTCCATCTTTATATCTCTTTCGTCAGAATTGGATCTCCCAGGAATATGAGTTCCTGGGTCTTTTCATTTTTCCTTCTGTTATTGTAGAGGAAAGTGAGGGTGAAGAGGGTCAGGACTGGCTTTGGGGTGTCTGCAAACATCATCCTTATTATTCAGTCATTTCCTTTCTTGAAGCCACAGATTCCTAACCTGTCAACTGAGAGGCTCCTGGCTAGAAGATCGCCCAGGTTGCTCCGCACACTTACATTCTCTTTAAAGGCTGTTTTTATCACAACCTCAAATATTCCTGTAGTAAGCTCTGTGTGCACCACCCAGGCCCCCAGGTGTGGGACTTGGCTCTCCGGCACCTGGGAGCGCTGCCAGCACTAACCCCCAACTGTCACCTTGGCTTCAGACCCAAGGACACCCACTCCTTCCCTAGGTAGACCACAGCCAGTGGCCAGTCCAGGTGGGGCATAAAGTACTGGCTCTCCCACTTCAACCTGGCAACTCTGAACGTCTGTGTCAGCGGCAGGGCTCCCTGGGGGGTGGGGTGGAGCCTTTGCTGAGTGTGCTCTGCAGCTCAGCTATCGCCCTGCACACCCCTCCTCCCTCCTCCTGCTCTTCTTCCACTCCCTGCCTGCTAGGGCCCAGCTCAGGGTCTGTTTCCCAGGGAACCCTAACTGCAACAATCCCTGAAAGGAATCGAATGTTCCTGAAGGATCCTATTCCAGGAGAAGCAGATGTGGTCTGACTCCACATTTGCTGGAAACCTCACTGGCGTCAAGTATTAACAGGGCTTAAATATCTGGAAGCAACAACTAAAAAATTCGCCTAAATGAATTTGGGCTAAATCGGGTGTTCTGAGAAAGATGAAAATCTAAAAAAAGAGAGAGATTCCAGGAAAGCGATGACATTTGAGATCAGGCTCTGGTCATGTCCTCATAGAAGATGCAGGATATAAACACATTTCTATTAACACAGGCTAATAAAGTCCCATAAATCTACATAGATTGGTTTAAATCTGTATTTATATCTATCATTTATCTATCTACCAGCTTCTTAGTCAATTCCAGCCCCAAGGTAAAAAATCCTGGACCTTGAATAAGTTATTGTCTGCTCTGAGACTAAGCTTCTTTATCTCCAAAGATACGGAGGGGAGAAGTGAGAAAATATAGAGTAGCATTCTTATATAGATACTGGCTTCAGAAAATGCAGTTGATCATTGCAGCTCTTCACACTGATGCCTACATGAAAGTTGTCGAGTAGAGTTTGGATAATTTTTGCTGTCAGGAGTGCTGGAAAAGAAAATGTCTATCTTGGAAAAAGGAAGTTGATCTAGACTAGTAGTTTTCAAATCTTTGAGGCAGAAGAATTATTTTTCTTCTTTCAAACAAGATCTTGCAAATAAAGCAGATCAAGTCAGGATTTTATTAAGCAAAATTTTGTAAGTTCAAGTATATGATGGTTAAAAATAAGTCAGTGGGATCTAAAGAAATTATTAAGATGAACAGAAATTCTGAAATCAAACTTATGGAAGGCAGTTACAGACTTAGGCTGGCTGCAGCATTTAATTCTTTTCTGTGCGGTTTTTTGAAAAATCTTGACTCATTTTGGCAAACAGTTGCAAATAAGAACAGTTTAGAGCAACTCAACCTGTAATCTTAGGATATTTCTCAATTACACTGTGTTGATGGGAGACTTTTATTCTAAGGTCTGCACAAACCCAAATTAATTTGTGTGAATTAGCGCATTGGTGGTCTTTGATATGTTAAAACTTGATGTATAATATTTTTGAGTGTAAGCACTGTTCTTTATTGCACTTCTAAAGACTAGTTTAAATTTTTTTTTTGAAAAATGAAATTAGAATCAAGCATTCTTGCAAGCCCTGGGATTCCATGGAACACAGTTTAAAAACGACAAGACTTGATGGAGTTTCTATGCTTATTGCAAATGCTTAAATCTACGATTCTTCTTCTGTCATTGGCTAGCTAGCACATCTGCCAAAGATCACTCACCAAGACACTTACCACTGTCCACTGAATAGGTTGGAAACTTTGCTGTACATTTACTTTATTCTCTGGTGACTTCTAATGGTAAGGCTGGGAGGGTAAAGCACTCAATGCCCAGCACAGAGTAAGTGCTCCCTACGTAGCTGTTGACATGAATGACCTACTTCTTGCCACCACGGGTGCCCATCAACTAGGCAAACAACTCTGTAGGTTGGAGTTTAAGAAGGAAAATAAATCAGTGTGTTGGTCAAGGTAGTAGCTACTTGGATGAGCAGATAAGTCACTATGCTTCAATAATGGCATAGGAACCTGCAAGAAAGCCACCAGGATAGAGGATGGAGGCTTACAGTCCAGGTAGATAGTTCAGCAGATGGCACTCAGCCTAATTCCCTCCTATGGGTTACACAGACTCAGTATCAGTGACAGATGCAAAACAATCATTCTAAAGTGAGTGAAATTTATGTCCACTTTTAGACTCATTTCTTTAGCACCTATTGCTTTGCTATGCAATATGCAGGCATATGGCAAATGTTTTGTAAATAAATAAAGAGCCAAGCTAAATCAGATCTCCTTATTCTAAGTCCAACTACTCGAGCTTTCAGAGCTCAGCACACACAAACCCCACCCTGCATCAGGCAGGAGGTGAACCCCTAGAAGGTTGCTGGACCCCCACACAAAGGTTGCTCATTTGGGGTCTCTAGTACTCATTTGGGGTCTCTAGTTCCAAATAGTTCCAACAAAAGAGAGACTGTCCAAAATATAAAAATAGGTAGTACTAACTAGATATACCTTTCATCATTAGTTCGTGTGTGTGTGTGTGTGTTTGTGTGTCCACATGAATATATACGTGAGTTCTGCTTTACTCAAACATCTGAATTAGGAGGCTGAATTGCCCCAATAACCAAATGACTCACTCTCATAGAACATGAATGATGCTCAACAGGGTGGGGGCAAGGAACAGACCCTGCCCATGCCAATCAAAGGCCATTAGGGTATTTCAGAAATCCCAAATGGCAAAGCCCTATTGGGTCTTGCTTTCAAAAGCAACTGACTGAATCATTCTTTAAACAGTCCAAACGTGTAATTTTCATTCCCACATTTCCTCTTGTGTTCTATCACACAGAAATTTCAGAAACTTAAAAAACATCAGGAAAAATTTGCTCATTCTTTACTGCCTTGACTCAAATCTCCTTAGCTCAGGAAAATCTTTTCTCTTTCATGCTCTACTTGAGTAATAACACATTGCACAGATATTTTTTGATGCTAATCTGTACCTAATGGTTAATGATTCTTCTTCATGTTCAGGAGAGCAGGTGTAGCTAGTGTTGATACAGGGGAAGCATCATCAAAGCTGATACCCCATTCTCCAGCTCAGTTATGTCCCCATCCCTGATGTGTATCCTATAGATGCTTGATTTTACTTCTGACCCTTCTTATCCTGTCCTGTACATACAAAATATTGTCATCTGGCCCAGAGCTGGCTCTCATTTATTTCTGATGAAGGTATTTATTTCTACCATCCTGTTTTATCTTGTGCTTTTGTCCTGTCTACTGGAATGACTGGTTTTATTTTGGATGCTTTCCTTTTCCCTTCTTCCAGTAGAAAGACTTCTCTTGCTTAACAATCATCAACACTTCCTCAGCAGTCTTCTGTGAACTTACTCCAAACCTACAATGACTTTCTCTGAACTTCTGCCAAAATTAAAGTCAGTCACACGCTCATCAAGGAGCACTTTCATGAGTAATCTGGTATGAATTCCTGGTTGCCCCCCGATGGCTTAGCTGCACCTCAGCATATCTGAAGTGAGCCATCATGTTGGACAAGCTTCTCTTTTACTTTCCACAGAACTCAGCACCGAGTTGGGTATATTCAGCCTTCAACATGTACTGATCAACCTAACCAGGCCAACGTTTCTACTTTTTAAATATAAAACTCCTCCTGGAGCTATTCTCTCCCTGTGGAACTTTGCAGGGGATCCCAGACACCTTGCCATGGAAACGCTCTCCCATCATGGCTGTAGCCCGAGATCTGGAATCTTCTGTCACGGCTCCTTACCTGGATTAAAAACTGGAAACCAGCGGTAGAAGGCGTTCTTGTAGGGGACGGTGTCAAACTCACTGCACTGCATCTGCCGGAAGGTTGGTGTGTCTGGGCGGCAGGGGTGGACATTGCACAAGCGATAGCGCTTCCTTTCTCCGGTGCAGTACTTCCCTCCAAACTTTGGTCTATGCATGAAACACACATGTTCAGTTCATTTCCTTAAAGGCTACCATTTCTCCTTAAACATCCCTTGGCATCTGGTCATGCCTGTTCTTTGCCAAACCGCATCTTGCACTACCCTCAAAACTTGCCGTTTACATAAATTCTTCCAATTTCATATATTTTTTGGTTGTTGCTGCTGCCCACGGCCATTCAGTCCCAGGTCTATAGTTGCCTAATTTGAACCAGTGTGTGTGTATCTTTCCTACTTGTATATCTTCCTGGCCTCTCAAACTCAAAATATATGCTGAGATGGGATACGTGATTTTCCCTCCAAAATCTGCTCCTTCTCTAATTCCCATTTAGCAAGTTAAAAGTGGTCAGATTTCAGAAGCCTCCATCCTTTGTCTTCCTTTGACCCCACTGTCCATCAGCTGCCCACTCATCAATCATGTCTTTGTAGAAGTTTCTTCCTCTTCAGTCCCACAATCACCAAATTAGTCTAATCCTTATCACTATTTCTGCCTTCCCTCTGTCCATCTTTTCCCTCATTCAATCTACTGTACACACATCTGGTTAATTTTTATGATGACCTTATTCTAGTTTCTTGTTTAAAAACCTTTCATGGCACCCAATGACCACAGAATCAAGTCCAGCCTCTGTGGTTTAACATTCAAGGCCCTCATGATCCTGACTTCATGCATCCTAATAGCTACTTCCCATCTGCCCCCTCATTTGATACTTTTCCAGTGCTACAAGCTGACTTATTTACTATTTCTCTTCTGTGCCTCTGGCTTGACTTCCCCCCTCATAAGTCTCTATCTACATGCTATCAATGCTTTCAGGATCAAATAATGCTCTACCTCCATCATGAACTCTTCCTGGATTTTTGCCAGAAATAAACTCTTTCTCCCTTTTGTGATACCTGAAAGTACCTACTGTATGTACTTCCTATACTTATCACTCCAAAACATAGTTCACTGATGATCCAATCCAGCTTTAGTTCATCTATGGTCTCTAAGTCATACTTTGAGTGCAGAAGGCTCTTAATAAACATTCAATGAATAAATAAGTTAATCTTATTTTAGAATAATCCTTCCCAACTTTTTATTTCCTTTGTAATACATGCAAGGGCAATAACAACCTTCCTATTAGGATCAATTAGTCCCTCAAAAAGGGAGGAGGTAGGGCTCAGTCAGTGATTGACTGTCTGACTTTGACTCAGGTCATGATCCTGGGGTCCTGGGATTGAGTCCTACATCAGGCTCTCAGGAGGGAGCCTGTTTCTCCCACTGCATATGTCTCTGCCTCTCTCTGTGTGTCTCATGAATAAATAAAATGTTTAAGAAGAAAAGGAGGAGGAAATATAGCAGAATGACTGTCACAGAAGAGGTGGAACTCTTTGTCCTTTAAAAAAGCCTCAGGTAATCTATGTCTTTTCTCTTGTCTCCACCTGGCTGCATCTGAAATCAGGGATTGTGTCTGCTATTGTGGTGCAGCATAATGGGGTCAAATAGCTTGGGGTTCGAATTCTGATTTACTTTGTATTATTAGTTGGATGATTTTGAACAAGTTATCTTAGTTCTCTGGGCCACGATTTTTTTCATTTGTGAGGTGTGCATAATAGTTCTTATCTTACAAGATGGGAGGACTGAATGAGAAAATGCACATGAAGATTTAGTAGAGTAGCTAACACAAGGAAGAGCTTAGTAAATGATAGCATTGTTAGATTATTGTAAAAAATCATCAACAAATATTTATGTACCCAATACCATGTGCTCAACATCATTTGCAGGGAGGACAGAGTCCAAAAAAAGGTCAACCTTCCCATAAAGCCAAGTTAGAGATTTTCATCCTACAGTTCCTCAACAAAGATGTCCCTTTCTGACAACCACAGATCACAGATCATCCTCCCAAGAGGCTCCAGACAGGTGATGGCTGAATGCAGAGCACTACAATAGGTCCCAGAGCAAATCACCTACATTTTATGATCTCTAAAATGCAAATCATATTTTTGATTACATTGAAATAAACCATAAAATGAAGATTTTCTGTAAAATATAAGAAATCCTTCTAATTTTTGAAGTCACAGAAATCTTCTATTTACACAAAAGCAACTTTTATCAGAGAGTAAGATTTAAAAACAATTTCATCCAAAGTCCTCTAATGTACTCTTACATGTGTGGCAAATGAGAAAAGATATCATAATAACTATTATATTATCTACCATTTACTGACAATTTAATGTCGTTGGTATTTTGTTAAACTCTTTATATATATTAACTTGCTCTTTAGGAAAAATTTATTATATACATTTATTAAATATATATTGTGTATGTGTACACATATACAGGTATGTACATATAGTAAAAAGTTAATAAAAAGGAGAAGTGATATTTGAAACTGAGATACTGAGGAGACTATAGTCACATTTATCATTTGTTTTTTTTAAAAAGTGACTCTTACACTTTAGTGCAGACTAATAAAAATCTAGGCAAGAGAAACTTAACATATTTTCTACTTACCAGAGGCATATGTACACTTGTTAAAAATTTTACTTAGGAACTCATATACCAGTAAATAATGAAGAATGTCATATATATATTTGGGGGTGTGCCTGAGTGGCTCAGTTGGGTAAGTGCCTGCCTTCTGCTTAGATCACGATCCCAGGATCCTGGAATTGGGTCCCACATTGGGACCCAGTGGGGAGTCTGCTTCTCCCTCTCCCTGTGCCCCTCCCCCACTCATGTGCATGCTCACGCTCTCTAACAAAATCTTTTTATTTTTATTTATTTTTTAATTTTTATTTATTTATGATAGTCACAGAGAGAGAGAGAGGCAGAGACACAGGCAGAGGGAGAAGCAGGCTCCAAGCACCGGGAGCCCGACGTGGGATTCGATCCCGGATCTCCAGGATCGCGCCCTGGGCCAAAGGCAGGCGCCAAACCTCTGTGCCACCCAGGGATCCCACAAAATCTTTTTTAAAAAAGTCATATATATAAAAAGATTCATATATAATTGGAAAGCAAGGGAATTTAAATTTAATTCATATGTTGTATCATTATATAAATTTAAAATAATGAAAAACTTAAGCACTTTGATTAAAAAATTGAAAGTTTTGTGAAATAATTTATTTTTTAAAGAAAAGATTTTTATTTATTTATTCACGAGAGACACACACACACAGCGAGAGAGAGAGAGAGAGAGAGACAGAGACACAGGCAGAGGGAGAAGCAGGTTCCATGCAGGGAGCCCCAATGTGGAACTTGATCCTGGGACTCCAGGATCATGCCCTGGGCCAAAGCCAGGTGCTAAACTGCTGAGCCACCCAGGGATCCCGTGAAATAACTTCTATAGAACTTTTACATGGCTAACATGGAAGCTTAAGGTTCATAAAATCCTTATCTAAAACATTCAAAATAATTATCCTCAAAAATGTACTATTTTATTAGTTATTTAAGGGTAGAAAATTATTTTTTATAAAATTAAATGTTCATTATGATTGAAAGAAAGCTACAGTCTTATTACAAGATTAAGTATAAGTAATCTCTCACTGACAGAGTCATGTTATTTAGAAGGAGTTAACTGCATAGTCTCCGAAAAACTTTCACGTAGATTATACTCTTGAAAATTTGCTTATTTTCCCAAAAAAATGGAATTGGCTTACTTATCCAAGTTCTAGTAAGAATCCAGTGCCACACCAAAATGAAACAAAACAGAACCATGTTTTTAACAACCTTCTGGTTCCCTTTTGTCTTTAGGAACCCATTAAATTTCTCCTAGGAGGCTTGGGGTCACTGGTGAGGTCCTGTTATCCAAAACTGGTCTCCCTGGTGCTCATGGAAGGAAGGCAAGTATTTTTGGCCAGACTTACTCAGGATTGTTGCAGAGCCTCTCTGCACTCTGGGCTCCGGCCCCACAGGTCCTGGAACAGTGGGACCAGGGTGACCAGCGGCCCCAGCCCCCAGGAATGCTCTCTGGTTTCTTCCCCACTGTGATACACTTGCCAGCCATACACCACTAGAGAGGGAAGAGGCAGGAGACGCATATGTCATGAAGGTTCCCAGAGTAAGCTCAGCCAAGATCCCTAGAAGTCTAAACCCAATTCTCTCAGAGCAAGAAGGCTTTTTATGGTCACCCAGCATATGGAGAAGAAAGACTCACAAAAAAATGTCTCCCAAGAGTCTTGGGTTTTAGAATCAGACAACGTCAGGTAATTTTATGCTGCCTTGTTAGAGCCAGCCAATGCAGGACCGTTACTCCAAGTGTGGTTGACACATTGCATGCCAGCAGGTAAATCCACACACCACTTCCTTCACTGAGAAAGTCCTGCTATGACACGCACATCGGCTCAGTCTGCTTAGTAACACAGTGGTTTTGTACTGTCATTGATTTACCTTCTGCTCAAGCTCCTTATCTTGCTGCAGACCATAAACAAACATTTTGCAGACTGACACTGAGCTAATACTTGTCTCTAGCCTCTGTGGGTACTTAATAGCTGCAGCAGATAACTCATCCTCTTGCAAAAAGTCCACTCATTGCCAAAAAAAAAAAAAAAAAAAAAAAAAAAAAAAAAAAAAAAAAACACACACACAAAAATAACCCAACCACTTGTTGGAGTTCTTTCTAATATCGAGAACCATTTTTGTTTCCCTGTAAGTCTAACCATTATTTCCAGTTCTAGCGCTTCATGTGGCTCAGAAACAATTCCATCCTCACTCTTTAAGACAATCATTCCTCAACTGTCAGATTAGGAAGGTAAACATTCAAAAAAGGAACAAAAGAAAATGTAACTTGGTTGTTCGGTGATTGTGGCATGTTTTATCTGCCGGCCTCCTTTCCTCATTATTTCTGGTCACTGTGTATTGGGACCAAGTTCTATAATCTCGGTGATGGATCATGCCATTCCCAAGCTGCGTAAAGATATCCACTAAGCGTCTAAATCTGAGGCTCACAACAAACATAATGGTCGTGTTGAGCAGCACACATTACCCTGTCCTCAAGCAGTCTGGGGGATTTCTAACATCTGAATTCTTGGGTGTCTGGCTTTCCTCCAACAATTAAATCAGATGATGAGAATGTACATAACAAGTGGCCCAAATCCAACATTTTTGGAAGGCAGAAGTCACTGGTTTGTCTTTTCAGTTTTTAACATGGAGTGGGGAAGAAGTCCAAATGAAGGTTGATAATAAGCTCAGCAGATGTTATTGACCATAAATTCTGCAGAAGTTCATCAAGGAAAGATGGGACGGATGTTTTGCAAGTGAATTGTGGAACTGGGCCCCAGCCCTCTCTCCTCACTGTTTCCAATGAAGTCTCAAAAGGCGTCATGGAAATACAATCCTTTCCCCGGCTAGCCTGACAGTGTGACCTCCATTCACCCAGACAGCTGCTCTCCAGGGCCCTCTCTCCACTCCTCCCAGGAGCCTTATGCCTACCACCCTCCCACCTTCCTTCCTCAACCTGACACGTCACCTTCTTCTCACCACATCGCGTCCCATCTGCAGCAGCGTCCAGCTTAGAGCGACAAAAGCCTTTCACTGAGCACCACAGGGTCTGGCAGACATTCTGGAAAACAAACGTGAAACTGTACTCTTGTATTTTCCAAACTTGCATAAAGCACTTCTACAGTGATGGTGAAATACACACTTGGCCATCCACAGACCCATAATAATGCTGCTGTTGTTGAGTGATAAAAAGTGACCATTCGAGAACTCTTGATCCAAACTTAATTTGGACTTTGTTGTCATTCATACACAGTGGCATGGTCTACTAAGCAATAAGGAAACAGGAGACAAAACACATTTCCTAGGAGTTAAGATTAATTTCTATATGGGTGACACAGCATCACTGACCTCAGGCAGTGTAACTGGTGACTGTAGCCATCAAAGGCCAATGCAAACTATGGATGAAGGAATCGGATTACAAACAGTTGGGTGGTTATAACTTGAGCCTGCTCACTGAAGGAAATGGAACTATTCCACCCAGACAGCCTAAGCGTGTTGACTTTTGACTCAGTAGCCAGCCTGTTTTATCTGCCAGGGAGTGAAACGGGTCTTTCCTATTCATTTCTCCTCCTGCAGTAGGAACAAGGGAAGGATGACAAGACTCTCACATGTCATCAGAAATGGCTCCACTGCTACCATGTCCACCTTTTAGTCTTTCTTCTATCCACTCACTCATCATTCATCATTCCATCCATTTAACTGTGCTCTTGATTCAATGTTTTTTTTTAATAAGATTTCATATTTTTAGACAATTTTGGAAAATTCTCTATCTTGACCTCTCTAAATTTTGCCTCTCCCTGATTACCACTATTCCCTCCCTCTGGAACTCTTAACTGATGAGCCTTCCAATCCTCTTCTTCATGTCTTAACTTCACTTTTATATTTTTCAACTCTCAATTTTCTTGTATATAAAAGTTGAGAAAGTCTGGATTTTTATCAGGAATAGACCAGTGTCTCCATCATACAGTTCATTGATTTTTTTCTTCAACTATGTAAAGTCTGCTGTTTAATCCAAACACTGAATTTAAAATCAATGATGCTATTTTTCATTTCTAGAGGCTGTAATTGTTTTTCATATCTACCTTACAAATACCTTCTAGTGTATTTTTCCTTTTCTCAAATTGTAATTTTTCTTTTATGCATTCATTTTATTATCCTTAACTAAAATATTCACTTAATCCAAAGTCATTGAGGGTTGATTATCTCTCCTCACTTAGCTGTAGGTTGTTTTAAATTTTGAATTAGAAGCTGAATGGCGAATTCATCTAATCAGAAGCTTTATCTATTGGATTTTTGTGCATCTTTAGCTGAGCATTGGTTTCTCCAGGGCAGGTTTTTAATCTTTGTTTCTAACAGGCATCCCATGGTTCTATCAGGTCAGAAATATATTTATCTTAAATTTTTTTAGCATGAGGATTCTCTGTTTCAGGATTTTTTTTTCCTTTAGTGCCCGTGGTTCTTGGCCATGCCACCTCAAAGAATGAAGAGGTAGACCAGATGAAGGGTGATAGGCAGCAAAGAGAAGTATATTGGGGATAGTACAAAGCTCCCAAAGACAGAGAGGATCCGAGAGGTTTGCCATTTTGGTATTTAAATCGAAGAGTTTTTATGAGATTGTTGGTGGGCGATCTTCATCTGATAGCCCAATCAGACGACTGGCTGTCACCCAATCAGGTCTTTGTCCATGCACTCATCTACCTATCAGGTAGGTGTTTGCTTGGGGAAGGGTGAAGGGCTCCTTTCAGGGTGGTGTGGACTAACATAGGATGATGGTTTTTTTCCTTTTAAGGGTGGTTTCCTCTTAGGAATGGGGGGGGGCGCCCTTGCCCCTGCCTGCCTTTCTTCCCACTATCCTCCATTACAACCACACAAGAGTCTAAATTAGAACTCAATCAGTGTGAGGCTTGCTGTGGTAAAGTATTTTCTAGTGATAATGTTCTCCACCAGCATTTCTCCCCCTCAAAACCTTAGCTGAGATTAAAAAAAAGATGCTTCTGTGCCATGTATCTTTGTTGCCGGTGAGTTCTTCTAGCTTCCTTCTCATTAAGCATAGCTCCACAAGGCCCCCAGCTTCCTGTAAGGGCCTCACTTCCAGCTCTCTGCCCTGCTCCAGGTGCGCACATCACCATCTGTTGCCACTGGATGTTAAAGTCATGGCCCTTTGGTTCTCTCCGCATCTGCCTCAATGTGCTCATCACTCCCTTTTTTTAGCTTTTTCCCCCTGATGATTTTTTTCAGACTTTCTTATAAGTTCATTATGCATTTATAAAGGATGATGTGCTCAGTAAAGGGTACACAAAAACTCTTTGTTATATTTCTAACATTTTTTGAGTTATAAACTATAAACTATTTCAAGATAAAAAAAAGGTTTTAACAAAGAAAGTTGATGCTATGTTCTTTTTTAAAAGTATTTATTTATTTATTTATTTATTTATTTATTTATTTATTTATTTATTTTAATACCAAAAAGGATTAGGTTATCCTGGCTGTAATATGTAGGCAGGAATCTAAAGTCTTCATTCATTTGTCTCAAGTCTTCATTCTATTATCTAGATAGATAGATAGATAGATAGATAGATAGATATTATCTATCTACATGCAAGGCCCTGCTGAATGTCAGGAATAAAAGTTCCCTCCCACTTTACTTACGTAAAGTAGGAGAGGGTTTAAATAGGAAGCAACTATAATATTGTCTAATAAAGTCTTTGTCCAAGAAAATATAGACTAGAATGTGAAATGATATTTAATCTGAGCCCCAAATGATGAACAGTAGGGATGGTGTAGAGGAACCAGAGCATGCAAAGCTCTGGAGGTGGTAGAGAACCCACAACACTTTGAAGGATTTGGGTTGTTCAGTATATGGATAAATACAGAATATGAAACAGTAATTGACCAGAGATTGCCAGAGTGGTTTGTTTTCAGTACACCAAAGGATACCCTGAAAAAATCCTTACCTTTTTAAAACATCTAAAATTGTAGATAAAATATTTAAAATGTTTTAAATGCATTCCTGAGCTGGCAAGAAAGTAAGAGAAATCCCCAGAGGCTAAGAACGTACCAGAAATGTTGGAGATCTAGAGATACAAACCTGGTCACTTAGATTTTAGTTTTAATGGTCACCTGAATACTGGGAACAATGACCTGGGCCTGTGTAGTGTGGAAAGTTGGACTGGAGACCTCACGAAGACCGTAACTCCAAAGGACTAGCCATTGTGTGAAAGGGTGAACTAAAAGAAACCTGGAGACACAGCTGGAAAACTTGTCTGTTTTGACTTTAACTCTAGGAGAAGTGGTAATGTTACCCCTGAGAGTCTGTACCTACATTGGCCCCCACACAACTCATGTAGTCAAACAACATCCAACCAATAATTTGTTTTTATTGACCCACATTCTCAGAACGTGTCAGCCATCTAAGCCATAAAGAGTAACCTGATAGGGGATGTCCAGGTGGCTCAGTGGTTGAGTGCCTCTGTTCAAGTCATGATCCCAGGGTCCTGGGATCAAGTCCTGCAGCAGGCTCCCAGGGGGGAGCCTGCTTCTCCCTCTGCCTATGTCTCTGCCTCTCTCTCTGTGTCACTTATGAATAAATAAATAAATAATCTTAAAAAAAATAAAAGAAAAAACCTGATAGGAAGTTCACTATCAAGAGCTCACAATAAAAACAAAAATCAAGACAAGGAAATAATCTATAATAAGTGAGACCTGGAAAAAATCCCAAATAGGAAGAATGGATCACATAGACTTTGGATACTGGAATTATGTAACATAAATTGCAAAATAAATGTCTCAAATACGATTAAAAAATAAGAGATCATACTGAAAGTGTGAGTTAGAAATAAAAAACTATAACAGATAAAATTTAGAAAAATAAACAAATGGACTGTCATAAGTAAAACAAAAAACAAAACCATAAATGAGATTAAAAGGTCAACAGGTTAAATAGAAGAGTAGATGTATCTGAAGAGAGACATAAAGAGAAAAAATGGAAGGCAAGTTCCCAAGACATGGAAGATTAATGATAAAGCCCAACATATAAGCAGTTAAAATTCTGTTACAGAATGGAGAATTAAAACAATATTTTAAGAGATAAGGCTAGAGAACAGGAACTGGGATGAATCCTAGCACCCCTTTCAAGCCATTTTAGAGAATTTAAACTTTATCATAGGGAATGGGGAGACTGAAATATTTTAATCAGAGAGAAACACAATCCAATTTCCATTTATAGAGGTCACTTTGGCTGCATTTTGAGGGATGGATCAGAGTTGAGAGAGGTAGTCAAACTCCAGGAAAGGAGACCAATCGGAGAACTAGCGCAGTCACCTAGGACTAGGTGCATTTTCCAGATATTCAGGAGGTAGGACTGGCATGACTTGGTAACTAACAGGAGTGAGCGGGGAGGGATTTCTGCACCAACTTTACCTTCTCTATTGAGTCTTGCTCCTTGTGTGTGTGTGTTTTTTTTTAAAGATTTTATTTATTCATGAGAGACACAGAGAGAGGCAGAGACACAGGTAGAGGAAGAAGCAGGCTCCCCTCAGAGTTGCTCCTTGTGTTTAAGCACAGTTATTTACTTTCTCCTCAGAAGTCTTTCTATGTGTCTTTTTTTGTACTGATCTCACTGCATTCAAATTGTTCTGTCTGCCTCCTCCACCAGAGCACAAGCTCCTTAAGGTCAGAGAATTTATCCTATAATTTCTGAGGGCTTAGCTTTTTCATCTTATTCAGCACCCAATCCGGGAGGGTTCAACGAGTCTTGCCTTGCCCGTGTCTATGTGTTAGCACTGGTACCTTCACGCTGAAAGGGATGCAGTCAGAGAATAGGCAAGATTCAGATCACAAAGGAATGCCACACAAAGGAGTTGGAATTCATCCTGTGGTCTGTGGACCCTAAGAGTGGAGTAGAGCCATGGTTAGGTCTCTGTTGTTTTGAAATAACCTGACTGGGGCACCTGGGTGGCTCAGTGGTTGAGCATCTGCCTTCCGATTGGGTGATGATCCCAGGGTCCCGGGATCGAGTCCTGCATCAGGCTCCCCACAGGGTTCCTGCTTCTCCTTCTGCCTGTGTCTCTGCCTCTCTCTCTGTGTCTCTCATGAATAAATAAATAAAATCTTTAAGAAAAAAAAAAGAAATAACCTGAGCAACAATTTGAATGGGGGAGACACTAGGTAGGAAGTAATTACAATTGCAAGGAGAGAAGATGAGAGACTGAATCAAGACAGTACAGTAGGAATGAAGACAACAGGGGAGAGCCACAAACTCCTTAAGAGGTTAAATGTCAGGGCCTGACCTAACATCTGGATATTGAGGGGCTCTTGCGTGGCTCAGTCAGTTAGGCGTCTGACTCTTGATTTAGCTCAAGCCAAGATCTCGGGGTGGTTGAGCCCCGTGTTGGACTCTGTGCTTGGCACAGAGTCTGTTTATCCCTCTTCCTTTGCTCTCCCCCCTGCTCGCTCTCTCTCTCTCTCTATCAAATAAATAGATAAAATCTTAAAAAAAAAAACCATTTGGATATTGAAAATTAAGGAGAAGAATGAATTGGGATGAATCTCATTCCTACTTGGGATCTGAGGGTTCTCTATAACCAGATGGGAAATTGAGGAAAGGGAGCAACTTTAGGTTCCTATGGAGTCTACAGGTGTGAGTCACTATGATTCTGAAAATCACCATAGCATTTTCTTCACCACCACTCACTTGCAAAGGATTGCTGTCTCCATAGGATACCAAGGAGGTGGGGTCAAGGAATGTAAATGACCCCAACTTCACACCCGCTGCCTTGCAAACACCTTGCCATGAATGGAAGGTTTCCATTTCTGTGTCTGGCTCTTTGGATCACCAGATAGTTCCCTGGCCCTTCCTTCAGCATGCTGGAGATCTCAAGCCCAATGCATACCCACCAGAGGCACCGACATACCCAACACTTACTTCTACTTCCTGGCAGAAGGTGGCATTGGGGCCATACTGCAGCTGGCATTGATGGTGAACATCGTAGATCACTCCAGGGGCAATGACTTTGGACTTCAAGCCTTTCTTTTGGGGGGTGTCATCAAGACAGAACCCCCAGCCCCGGCTGAAACAAGTTAACAGAAACGAGAACAGTTGCTTATGATTTCCTTCGTCTTTAGTCTTTCACTGAACAGAAACTTCCATCCTATAGTTTACTCTTCATCCTTCAAGACAACTTGATTTCCACAAGGCACAGAAACCCCCAGGCCCAAGGATAGAACAGTCTAGGAAGAAATGCAAATCATACCCCACATTGCTACTTCAGCTGTGAGCCAGGAAATCAAGCAAGAGAGTAAAATAAAATCATCAGACGGGTTTCAGTGACCACTTCTGACATATCCTAGCTGTTCCTGCCAGTTCCTGGGGGACCTACCGCATCCTCAGATCATAAAGAGCCTCCCCGAGCAGGAGCAAGCAAGGGGATGGGATACTCCCCTGACTGTGGCTGGAAGGCAGGACCCATAGACGTGCAGGGTCAGAAACTGGAAGTGAAATCCAGCTCTTTTGATGGCACCCTGCTACTATGATCTATGGGAGGAACTGAGCCTTTCCCAGGCCTTGGGTCAGACTCCAAATGACTTCCAGTCTCAAGACCCCCAAGCCAGGCTGTCCTGAAACACACTGTCACTTACTCCAGGAAGCGGGTGATATACTCCTTGCTGCACTGGGACCACGTCAGTGGGGTGGGATTGTACTGGAGCTGGCGGGACATGATGTATGGGTGCCTGCCCACAGGCTCACAGTCGTTTTCTTTCCCATCGTGCTGGATGCTGAAGCTGCAGGAAGGCACAAAGCATAAGAGTACTGGGGAGGCAGGCGTGAAATAGGGAGCAAATGAGCTTCTCAGAGGTGAAAATAACCGAGATCCCCTTTTGTACAGAATGCACGTGTTTACAAAGTGGGACTCTGAAGTTGGAGAGAGAGAGAGCTAAGCTTGAACGAAAAAGCACAGGAGACATTATAAGCATGGCTTGGCTTCAAATATGCAAGGGTGGGAACCACCTGGCTAATTCAAAAACTTCTGCTTGGCTGAGAGCTGGCAGTTTGACTTCTGAGGAGTAAGGAGGGCAAATCCTGCCTCAAGCGATCTTCTTCCTCCTGCTTTACCAACCACAGCACTAGAAACCCAAACCTTCCTTCTCCCTTTTCATTGTTGTTTAAGGAAGACATGAAAGAGAAAACCTATGTGAGACTTTGTCAAAAGCCATAAGCTTTGAGTGACTGAATTTCTTTGGAGTCTTGTCATGAGCATCCTCCAGTATCAGAGACACTGGGGAGACCTCACACAGTTCAGTGGTTAGAGCGGGGTTTTGAAGACAGATGATCTGGACGGTATTCTATCTCCACCACTTAATGATCTGGGAGTTCCTCTCCTGGAAAATGCAGAGTCACCACAGTGCTAGGGTCAGATGTGAAGGGAGAGTCTGAAAACCACTTAGCAAGGGCCTGGCTGCTAAGAAGGGCTCTGTGAATGACCGAAATCCTTTATTACTGCTTTTATCCTTATCTAACCTATTCTCAAAAATCACACAGCTACTTACTGTTAAAACCAGGTTTTCCGCTGTTTGTGCTGCTACATCAGTGCCCTTACCCAGGTCTTGCTCGGTGCGCTTCTGCTCTCTGGCCTCCTACTTCCAGGCTGACCAGGTGAAGCAGCCCTGAACACCCCGATAGAGTTTATCCACCGTGGCAAGGGGTGCCTGGGAAGGAAGCAGACTCAGAAGCGTCTGCTTATAAGCTGAGTCCTCAGGATCACCCCAAGATGCCTTCAGAGCCCCCACATGATCTCTTTTCACTGGAATCTGCTTATGGCATACTTGCAGCCCAGAGCTGTTGGCTCAGATTTCCAAATCTGAACAGAGGGAAGTATGACCTTTTACTCCACTAGTGAAATTCAACTCCTCTGCCAGGGAAGCTCATATGTAACCTTAACAAAATCTCCAGATCAACATTAGCAACTCTTACAGAGAATGGTCTTTGGGGGATTTAGAAATTTCTTGTATTTTGCTTAAGCCATTATGATCTTATAAGCTTACAGATTCTTATCACGGCCCACTTAAATACAAAATTCACAAAGGAATCAGAGAATTAATGTACAAAAACTACTCTTATCACTAAGCCACAAAGAATGTGATTCAATGAAAGTTTTCATTCTAAGCAGGCCTTTCTTACGCTGTTGCAAATTCATTGGTACTCAGCTCGTGAAGTAGAACTTGTAGACTATAAGTTCACCTGCGCAATTAGTAATAACTCTAAACTGTAAGCATGGTTCAAAATTATGCATGAATAATGGTTTTTCTAGCAATAGATAGTCTAATACAAGAACATACAGCTGTATCCTACACAGCTGTAGATTCAAACCTGCCCTCAAAACATATCAGTTCCCTCAAAGCTCATTTTGTTCTACATAAAGTTTTTTCTTGTGTATTTTTTTAAATGTATTTATTGATTTGAGAGTGTGTGTGTGTGTGTGTGTGTGTGTGTGTGTGTGCCCAGGGTGGGTGGGGTGGGGAAGGCAGTGGGAGAGGGAGAGAATCTCAAGCAGACTCCCCACTGAGCATGGAGCCTGATTTCATGATCCTGAGATCATGGCCTGAGACAAAATCAAGAGTCAGAAGCTTAACCAACTGAGCCACCTGGATGCCCCTATTCTATCTAAAGTTTTTAATTCATTAAAGGATTTCCCCCTCAAGCTTTATCACCCCTCTGTACTCCCATGTTAGGAGAGAAAAGCAGTGCTACTAACCAATGTCCCTCTGGACTGTGTCTACTACGTTTAAATGTGTGGAGTGCTCCTGTCACATGGGCACAGGGGACCGATGAAAAATGAAGGCCAAGAAAGTACATGGGGTCATGGGGATGGAAGGTTTGTTTCCAGGAAGCCTCTCTCCAACAGATAGGATGGAAGCAGAAGAGCAGCTGGGATTCTGGAGCCCTCTGCAGTCCCAAACAACTTACTGAGCTGTTGGGATTCACCCGCTTTACCTCATGTTTGGCTTTCAACTCCTGTAGGAGTTGGCCAAATTATAGATGGGAAATAGCAAGTTGATTACTTAGCTGGGTTTCAGGGTATCATTTGATGGATATTACTTGCCTTTTATTATTCATTTTTTTCATCTGAGTATAGTTGACACAATGTTATAGTAGTTGCAGCTGTACAACTTAGTGATTTGGGCAAGTGTATATACGTCAGGCTCCGTTCCCCATAAGTTTGCCTGCCATCTGTCCAGTCATACCGCTATTACAACACCATTGACTATATTCCTTATGCAGTACCTTTTATTCCTATAACTTGTTATTCATTTTACAGCAGAGAGATAACAGCAGAGAACAAAACCATGAGAGTGGGGCGGCCCGGGTGGCTCAGCGATTTAGCGCCGCCTTCAGCCCAGGGCGTGATCCTGGAGACCCGGGATCGAGTCCCACATTGGGCTCCCTGCATGGAGCCTGCTTCTCCCTCTGCCTCTCTCTCTCTGTCTCTCTCATAAATAAATAAATAAAATCTTTAAAAAAAAATGAGAGTGTGACTGTGCACTTTCCAAACTCATTTAGGAAATACCAATTCCATGTATGTAACACACAAAGGTCTGTAATGAAATCCAGAAGCAGGAGAGAAATACTGGGTGAATATTGCTTTATGAGTGTTCATCTGTATCATGATATTTTCATTACTTAAAAGGAAAGGATGCTAGGTCTCAGATAAGCTTGTAAATTTCCTCCTGGAATTCTACTTTCATTTTTGGTAACTTAACCTAAGGAGCCTCATAAAGGTGGTATGAGGCCAAGTGACTGATACAATCTGAGGTCCTCATAAATGGATTTTTAAAGAGTTTTCTCTCAAAAATGAAATTATTCACATAAGGCCATAACACAGGTTAGTTAATTTTACTTTCTATTTTGTATCACACATAATCTTTCATGAAACAAACAATGTTTCCAAGAAACAATGGGATATCTATGTTATTAAGCTATAATGAGAGTCTTTTGGAGACACTGGTTTATCCCAGTTTTGGCTTTTTTAAAATTATTATTATTTTTTATCTGCCACAGTCCATTTCATTGATCTTTCCAGTGTCTCAGTTTGCTCCACAGATAATTAGAACTACACAGCTAAAGAAAGAACTAAATACCCCAGAAGCATCTTTTGCTATGAGCAAAAGTTTCTTAAGAAGTTCCTAAAGTCTTCTCTGGTTTGATTTTGTGTTTTACTAAAGGATTTTTTGCATCACTCAGGCTTACACGTTCTTTCAACTTTCCATTCGTATCAGTGACTCTTAAATTATTTTTTTTTGTCCATTAAAAGACAGTGTTTTAATGCAAATCAAAAGCACCATGAAATACTCCTTTCAAAATGGCAAAAAACAACAATGACAAAAAAAAAAAAAAAACAAGAAATAACTGTTGGTGAGAATGTAGGGAAAAAGGAACCTTCATGCACTGTTGGTGGGAATGTAAATCAGTATAGCCACTGTGGAAGACAGTACAGAGTTCTTCAAAAACTTAAAAATAGACATATCATATGATCCAGCAATTGCACTACTGGGTATTTACCCAAAGGAAATGATAACACTAATTCCAAAAGATATACTGCCATCATGTTCACTGCAGCATCATTTACAAAATAGCCAAGATATGGAGGCAACTTAATTGTCCATCAATGGATGAATGGATGAAGAAGATGTGGTGTATCTATTTACAACAGACTCAGTCACAAAAAGGATGAAATCTTGCCATTTCCAACAACATGGGTAAACCTAGAGGGCATTATGCTAAGTGAAGAAGGTCAGACTAAGAAAGACAAATACAATATGATTTCACTCATGTGGAATCTAAAAAAGCAAATGAATAAACAGATAAAAAGCAGATTCAGGGGTGCCTGTGGTGGCTCAAATGGTTAACTGTCTGCCTCTGGCTCAGGTCATGATCTCAGGGTTCTGGGGTCAAGCCCTGAATTGGGCTCCCGGCTCAGCAGGGAGTCTGTTTCTCCCTTTACTCCTCCCCCTGCTCATGCTTTGTCTCTGTCTGTCTGTCTGTCTCTCAAATGAATACATAAAATCTTATGGGAAAAAAGAAGAATTGAACACGTAAACACAGAGAACAAACTGGTGGTTGCCGAGAGGAGGAGGGTAAGAGTGTATGGGCAAAATGGGTGAAGGGGGAGTGGGAGATACAGGCTTTCAGTTATGGACCAGATAGGTCATGGGGATAAAGGCACAACACAGGGAATAGTCAATGATACTGTGATAAGATTGTGTAGCGACAGATACACTATGCTGTGGTGAGCATAGTATAACACATGGAGAAGCTGAATCACTATATTGTATACCTGAAACTAATGTAACACTGTGTGTCAACTATACTCAAATTTTTTAAAAAATTAATTAAAATGACAGTGTTCTATTTAGATCATCTGTACATGGCCCAATGCCTTTTTAAAATTTACTTTTATTTTTTTTAAAGATTTTATTTATTTATTCATGAGAGACACAGAGAGAGAGGCAGAGACATAGTCAGAGGAAGAAGCAGGCTCCCTGAGGGGAGCCTGATGCAGGACTCAATCCAGGACCCTGGAATCATGACCAGAGCCAAAGGTAGACACTCAACCGCTGAGCCACCCAGGTGCCCCCCGCCCTATGCCTTTTTTTTTTTAATTAAACTTTTTATTTTGAAATAATTGTAGGCTCACTTGCAGTTTTAAGAAATAAACGAATAGGTTCCTGGTCTGCTTTGCTCACTTTCTCCCCAATGGTAACACATCGCAAAACTATAATCCAATAACACAATTAGGGTTTTGATGCTGATATGGTCAAGACACAGAACACTATCGTCACCACAAGGATCTCTCATGTCACACTTACAGCCACACTTTCTTCCTTCCCTCCCCTATTCTGTCCTGAAGCCCTGGTGGCCACTAATTAATATGTTCTCCATTTCTAGAATTTTGACACTTCAAATATGCTATATAAATGGAATCACACAGTATGTAACCTTTTAGGATTGCTTTTTTTTTTTTTTCACAGAGCATAACTGTTTTAAGATTCATCAGGTGGCTGTGTGTATCAAGGTTTCCTTTCTTTTTATTGCTGACTAGTAAATATTACATAATATGTATCAAACCCAGTTTATGTAACCGTGTTACATTCACCCTGTTGGGTTGACAACAACCCTGAATTGTTTCTAGTTTTTGGCTATTAAGATTAAGCTTCTGTAAACATGTAAAGGTTTTTGTGTGAACATAAGTCTTCATTTTTCCAGGATAAATGCTCAGGAGTACAACCTCTAGATCTTATGGCAGTTGCAGGTTTACTGTTTAAAAAACTGACAACCGATTCTCTATAGTGAACCATTTTACTTTCTCACCAGCAAGCTATGAGTGATGCAGTTTCTCTGCAATCTTTCAGCATTTGGTGTCACCACTATGTAGTCATTCTGATTGGTGCGTGGTGATATCTCATTGTGGTCTTAATTTACATTTCCCTGATAGCTAATGATGTTGAATATATTTTCAAGTGCTTATTTGCCATTTATGTACCCTTTTTAGTGAAATCTCTCCTCATGTCTTTTGCCCATGTTCTAGTTACTGTTTGTTTTATTACTATTGAGTTTTGATAGCTGCTTATGTATTTTGATGCTAGTCTTATTGAATAGATGGTGTTAGTTTCCTAGAACTGCCATAAAAATTACCATAAGCTCAGTGGCTTAAAATAACAGGAACTTATTCTCTCACAGTCCTGGAGGAGAGAAATCTGAAATCAAGGTGTCAGCAGTACTACGAACACTTTAAAGCCTCCAGGGGAGAATTTGTGCTTGTTTCTTCTAGCTCTTGCTAAATACAGGCTTTCTTGACTTGTGGGAGCAAGACTCTAACTTCTGCCTCCGTCTGTACATGGCCTCTTTCTATTTGATCTCTCTGTGTCCAAATCTCCTTTTCCAGTCATTGGGTTTATGGCCCAACCTGAATCTAGTGTGATTTCATCTCAATTATTAACTGACAACATCTGCAGAGACCCTAGTTCCAAAACAAGTAACATCCTGAAGTTCCAAGTAGCCTTGAAGGGAAGGGAGACACTGTTCAAGCCACTACACAGGGTTTGCAAATATTTTATCATAGGCTATGTGGCTTGTCTTTTCATCCTCTTAAAAGAGTCAGAAGTTTTTAAATTTTGATGAGTCCGATATTTAAGTGTTTCCATTTATGGGACTGTACGTTTGATGTCAAGTTTAGAAACTCTTTGCCTGGCCCTAGATACTGAAAATTTTCTATTTATGTCCTAAAGGTTTTTTAGTTCAAAATTTTACATTAAGTTTATGTTCTACTTTAAGATAATTTTTGCATATGATACAAGACTTAAGTAGAGGTTCTTTTTATATATTTAAAATTTTTGCCTATGGATGTCCAATTGCTTCAGGACCCTTTCCTGACCCTTTCTTCATTGAATTGCTTCCATATTTTTGTCAAGAAATCAGTTGGATATATTTGTTTTGCACTATTTTTGCATTCTCTGGTTGATTCCATTGATCTTCATGTCTTTCCCTCCACGCAAACCACACAATCTAGATTACTGAAGGTCGTATTTTGAAATATCGTAGACTAATTCTTTCCATTATTCTTTTTCAAATTGTCTGGAAAACTTACTCTAGTTCCTTTGACTTTCTATATACATTTTAGAATAGTTTGTCTATATTTCAAAAAGAATCTTACTGGAATTTTGGTAGAAATATCATTAAGCCTATATATTTATTGCAGGAGAATTCCATTTTTACCATTGTTGAGTCTTCCAATTCATGAACATAGTATGTTTCTCCATTTATTTAAATCTGATTCTTTTCTCAGTGTTGTGTAATTTAGAGCCTACAGTATGTCCTGTACACTTTTGTTAGATTTAAAAGTATATAATAATTATATGTAAATATTTCATCACACTTTGGAGTCATCATGAAAGGTACTACATTTTTCAATTCAGTGTTCACCTGCTCGTTGCCAGTTTATAAAAATGTGATTGATTTTGTATGATTATATTGTACCTTGTGAGCTTATTTGTTCTAGTTTGGAATATCCAGTCTCCATGGCTCTTCCCAATCCCTCTTCTTTTCAGACTGCACACTCAAAGAATGCCACAGGGTTCTGCTTCCTTCCTTCAAAGGAGGAGACCCAGGCAGGCGGCTATATAACAGGGAAGGGGTATAGCTGAGTCATTCACATGGCTCCCTAATTAGCATGATCTTCTCTTATTTGTGGTTAGTGTATATATCAACAAATTAAGTTACAAATAAGCTAACATCTTTTCTCTTTACTTGGAAAATCCAGAAACCTCATTATCTCTTCACTGCAACATGCTTTTAGTGAACTTATCCAATCAAATTCACACATTTTTGAGACAAATTGCACCTCCTGTTAACTGACCTTTGCTTGATGGTCTTTCCCCATTTATTGTAGTTTTAAATTTCTGCTTTATTCAATATGTTCCTGTAATCCATTTAAGTAAAGTGGGATTAACAATAGTATCCATTTCACAAGATTGTTGAGAGGATTCAATGACACAGGACAAAGTGTATGACATAAAGGTGCAAAAATGTTAATGTTTGTGACTTTTTGGTGACATTAATATTATTACTATTCCATAATAACTAAACAGGAATTGTTACTTCTGAATTAATCAAGTGAGTTAAAGTTTATGTCTTTGTTTGTTCTCAACTCATTCTAATCCAGAAAATTGTAGTAGCCTCTTTGATTCTGTCTTATAGATAGGTACATGCGGTCAGGGAACAAAAGACCTGAAATTTTTTATGTATGTGATTATCCTCACTTTACAGATGAGGTAGCAGAGGTTTAGGAAGGTGAGTCAAGACACAATGCACCTGACTCCTGATTCCCCATGTAGGGTGTTTTCCCCTGTCTCTACTGACGTAGTATGTGAACATGGCAAGGAGATCTCAGTGTCCTGACCCTTTACCTGTGTCCGAGCTCATGGGCAATTGTGAAAGCCAGAGGGAGTCCAGAGTCTTCATTGATGTTACAACTCCGGTGAGGCTGGCACATTCCTGACAGGTGGGACAGACCTAGAGTCTCACAGGGGCGATTGACACCAGCACAGATATCTTTTCTGAAAGCAGAGAACAGAGATGCATAGGCTTCCAAAGAAACATCTGAAAAAATCCTGGAAAAAATCTTGGTATTAATTCACATTCAATGTGGGCTGGGGAGCATAATTAATATTGTTTTTAAAAGTCCACATGAATATAGGTTGCAATTCTGAATTCTTAATTTTGATTTCACCTCTTAATTACTGAATCTTACAAACACCTAAACAATAAAGGAAGATATGACAAATGTTTTATTTTGAGTTGAGCTGCTTTTTGCCTTTAATCTCAGGAGGCCAAATTACATTGTTTTGCCCAAAAGAGAAGGATTTAATTGAAAATTTGAGATTATTTGAACTTTTAAGTAAAGAAAGGACAACCAGTAGTGGCTGAAAGGTTTCAAATATGAAACCCCTTTTTTGGTCTTTCTGAGGTCTGTGCTCAAAATTCATCTGAGAACTTTTGCTTATTCACAAAAAAGGCAATTGGTCTCATTAATCCACCCAGAGCTCAAATCAGTGGTCTTTCCAGTCCCTTTACCCAAACAAGATGGCATAAGGGAGGGAATGCATATACAAATAAAGACTCCTAGCATCTTAAAAAATTTGATTATAGTTTTTAAATGTAAAAATGTGCTCCCATATCTTTGTAGGAATTATTTCAGTCATTGACAAGAGTTAACTAGTCCTATGGTTTTCTTCAATTCAAGAAGAACTCTTTGCCAAGAATAGCTGCACAAATGCCAATAAGGTTCTGAGCTTCAGTTAGTTATAGACCTTCAACTCATTGGGCTTGTGTGGGTACCATTCCTGGCAATGAATGGTCTGTTTTTTGTTTCCACTGGGCCATGGAAAAGACCCAGGCTCTGAAAAATCCTGTGACTCCTCAGTTCTGCAGGAGACAATTACTGGAACAATAGGATAGGAAAGAGAGGCAGCTCCCATCTCAAGACATGCCAACTGATTTGATCTCCATTCTAATAGCAATAGTTGTTGGGTGGTTTTGTATTGGAGAGCTAGATTGAATCATACAGCCCAATCATTCTAAATAATTGCTTGGTCTGTCAGAGGACCAGCCAAACACTTTTCCACCCCTATTACAAATGTACTTGTCACTAGCTCCTTTCTTAAAAAAAGTATATGCCTGTATAGAGCTGCTGAGAAGAGATGATTAGTGTCTACTGCTTACTCACTGGATTTCTCATTCTGATAGGAAAGGAGTCGGGTCCATTAAATCATTGTTTACTGAGTGCCTACTAAGTATCTAGCACTACAGTGGAAAAAAGGCGGTAATAAGAGAAATGTAGGAATATGAGTCTTCCAGGCTAAGAGCTTCTGCTCCCCAAAGCAGATTGGCTCTACCTCTAGCATGCACTGGGAGTAGTGAAAGAGAAAACATGCCGTGGCATGCAGGTACAAGTCCCACTTCATGAGGCATGTTCAAGACAAATCCACCTTTCCCTCAATGCAATTCTACAGAGAACCCTTTTGACATGGATCTCAACCCAGTCCTCCAGGGGCAAGTCATACACTTCCCTCCCTGGTCTTGCCTGTTTTTTTCAGACCAGAGGTTCTCAACAGGGGTTTATTTTGCTCCCCACCCATTCCTAGAGGATATCTGGCCATCTCTGGAGACAGCTTTTGGTTATCACACTTGAAGAAGGGTGCTATTGGCATCTCATGGATAGATTAAATATATGTCCATGCATGGGATAGCCCTTCAAAGGAAAGAATTAAGCAACCCAAAATGTCAGTTATACCAAGGATGAGAAATCCTGTTTTAGAATTTGAAATACTTGCCACTGTTTAGGAGTTGGTGAGTTTCATCATACACTGAAACCAGACTTTTGTTCCAAGGGAGAAAAGTTATAATAAGAGAATAATTATAATAATAAAAGAACAGATCTTTCATATCCTTATGGGTATTAGTTGAGAGTATAACTATTAGGGCCCAACTGCCTGGATTTAAGTCCCAGGTGTACCTGAACAGCAATGATATTTGGGACAAGTGACATAACCAAGCCTCAGTTTTTCCATCTGTAAAACAGGAATGATTGATAGCAGTCAGCTAGCAGGGTTGTTGTGGAGATTAATGACTATTCTAATAAATGTAGCACAGTGCTACATAAAACACTCCACAAATGCCAGCTATCATCAACTCACCCCTTTCTTCATATGAGAATGACAGAAGAAACGATTTCTGTTTTCAGAAAAGAGATGGAGCTGATGCAGCTTCCAATGGAGGTCCCAGATCTGGGGTTCTTCCCTATAGATATATCCTGCCTGGACTGAAATCTCTCTGTGGCTTATTGCCCAGGATCTCAGTGTTTCCTGCCTGCTTGCTGGCTCCTCAGAACCCCTGTGCTTACATTCTACACTCACAGCAACCTACCTCCCAGTGGAGCTACTAATGTCACAGGTCCTAATACGAACCTAATGTTATAGGTTTGTGTCACAGACTTCCTTTGGAGATTGTCTGCATTCAATCAAAGTTTTGATACTCTCATTCCAAAGAGTGATTCTGTTGTCTGGAATGAAGGCTGGTTATCATCCTTTGCAGGCATCCCATGCACTGGGATACCAAAGGGACAGATGACAGGCCAAAATGTTAGGGCAGCCTGTTCTCCCCGGGGAAGACAAACACACAGAGCCTTCCAGTGCATGAAGCTCTCTGTGGCTGAAAGGGCAGGTCAAGCAGCCTCTTCTATTACATATTCCTGGATTTCTTGATGTCTCCAAATCTGCACAGGAGTGCCCCATGAGAACTTACCTCCCCTATGAATGAAAGACCTTCATTTGTCTAAATTAAACTACTGTTTGATACATAGCAGGTATTCAATTAATACTGATTCATTTATTGAATCAATGAGAAAACATAGCCTTCAAGAGCCTGAGTTGATTAGAAAAGTTTATTAGCCTTTCATAGCTATGAGGCCTAGAAAGTTGATGGTTTTTATTAGTGCCATAGGGTCTATTTGTAGTCAGAACAAAATATTATCTTCATGAGGGTGAAGGGAGACAAGTGTAACCAAACACCTTTGCCTATTCAGTGGTCAGGGTTGGGGGGTGGGCTGCTGCCTATATTCTGTTCTCAATACCAGTCAGGGATGGGTTACAAGGAGGACTGACTTCTGTAGAGATAGTTTCATGTTTCTAAACTGGAGAAAAATATTTTAAAAACAAATCAAAGGATCAGAAACCCCATGCTTAAGAGTTACCAGAGTCTTTAATGAGGATCTGCAAACAATCTTCCTGATTGTTTACAGAGCTGCATGAAAAAGCCAATTTTAAAGATGAAATCATCATTGGGATAGGAAAAAGGCCTGCATTTTGCCAGCAGATGCAGTTTAGTAACATGGAGAGTTTTGCTCCACATGTGTACTAACTGCCCCTCACTGGTATGGGCTTCAGGAGTTGTCTGAATCATAGAAGCTGCCTTTTTAAACGACCAAGAGCGGGCAGCCCGGGTGGCTCAGCGGTTTAGCGCCACCTTCAGCCCAGGGCCTGATCCTGGAGACCTGGGATTGAGTCCCGTGTTGGGCTCCCTGCATGGAGCCTGCTTCTCCCTCTGCCTGTGTCTCTGCCTGTCTTTTTGTTTCTCATGAGTAAATAAACAAAATCTTAAAAAAAAAAAAAAATGACGGAGAGCAGCAAAGAATAGGAGACTTGCATCAGTTTGAATACCTGATAACTCTTTGACTGGCCCGCCCCCGTGCCTTGCAGCCCCTGGCTTCCATGTAGTCCCGGGGTACCTGGTGAGGAGGACAGCCACATCATGATGGGCAGGGTTGAGGTCACTCTTTGGATTGATGCTCTTCTGCCACTTACAGAAGCTGGACAGTGTCTTCTCCGCATGGTGAACTATTTTCAATCCTTGCTAGAGAAAGAAGAGGAAGAGACAGGCACGGGTGAGTTTCCTGTGCTCAGAGCTCATCACATAAGTCCCTGGAAGCAGCCTAGCAGGATGAGCTCTGGGTGGGCACCTCAGACATCCATTTGGCCGAAGTTTGGCAAAGGCCAACTTACTCCCTGCTCTCAACACCATTACTCTCATGACATTTATTAAAAGAACCTGAAGGGCAGAAGTGCAGGACATCAATTTTCACTGGAGCAAATAGTTCTTGAAGAAAAATGAAAAATACACTGGCCAAGACCAAGAGCTGTTTGAAGTTCCATCTCTAGCAGCTTTCTGCTTCCTAAGCTAGTAAAGAGGCATTTTTATTTCTAATGCAAAAAAAAAGAAATAAAAAGATTTTCAACAACAAGGTTCTTCCTTACATGAAAACTCCTACAAGGCTGGGGTTGCACTCAATGTTTCCTTGCCCTTTGGTTTCCATTTTGGTCTCACATTTGTGGGTGAAGGGCAGAGGATGACATAATCTCTTCAGGCCTCTAACCCGTTAGGATCACTGGCTATCTGACAACAATTAGGATGCTGAAGAGGGTGCCCCCAGCCTGCAACTTCCAGGGCTTCTGAGTCACCCACTTGGTGACTACTGGGGATGGGAGGAGAAGACTTGTTCTAAATTAACTGGATGAACACTTGTCAAAAGGAGGAGGAGGGGGCTCCCATTCTAGGAGGGCCTCCAGCTTCATTTGAATTTCTAAAGGAGACATCCCTTTCACTTGGCCTATTTCTTTGGGTCTCTCTGTGGAGCTGTCCCTCACACAGGGTGGGTTCTACCTGGAGAATGACCACCTCCACTGGCCTACGCTAATCTAAGTCTACCACTCCGGCCTCAGTCCAAGGAGTTCAGGACAATCTCTATGTGAAACTATGAACTTGCTTCTGTACCATTCTGTGTTCTGCTAAGGCCCACAGCCAAAGCAAATAAGACCTGAGAGGCTTCAGTTGCTTGTTAAAGGCATTTCCAGGTCTGCCCCCACCCAGGCCAATTAGCCACCGTAGACAACTGCCTTTTTTTTTTTTTAAGATTTTATTTATTCATAGAGACACACAGAGAGAGAGAGAGAGAGAGAGAGAGAGAGAGAGGCAGAGACAGAGGCAGAGGGAGAAGCAGGCTCCACGCAGGGAGCCTGACGTGGGACTCAATCCCAGGACTTCAGGATCACACCCTGGGCCAAAGGCAGGCGCTAAACCGCTGAGCCACCCAGGGATCGCAGACAACCTGCCTTTTACAAAAACACAGAAAGGTGGCTCATCATCACTCATGAAAATTCACCGAACTGCTTAGCATTATGATTTTAAATAGAAGAAACAGACTTCACTATTTACTAATCCTCACTGTTCCAATATCCAGCAGAATGCTGTCTGGTGGAGGAGAAGGAGTTATGGTGGACTAGCTGGGCACAGGGGTCAGCCTCCTAGTCATCTCGTCAAGCCAGGGTAGAGTAGCAACCCTACCAGAGGCAACGCCCCCGCCCACCACAGAGAAGCAGTAAGGTGGCATAAAGCAGGGATGGAAGGAAAGAGAAAGGAAGGGAAAGGAAGGAAAGAGAAGGAAATAAAAAGGGAGGAAGGAATTATTTCTTGATCATTTACTATATGCCCAACACTTTGACATATATTCTTTCATTTGATCTAATTGCATCTTCTTGGCATTATTTCTAAAGCAAGCGTGGTTATTTATGTTCATTTTAGAATAAGAAGGAATTAAACCTCAGAGAAGTGAAAAACTAGCTGCAGGTGATTCGGGTCAGATATCAAGTCAAAGGCTCCAAGAACAAGAGCTCCTCAGTGAAGCGTGCTCCCGGCAGGTGGCCAGCCTCATTAGGAGCCCCCCTGGGTTATAGCTCCTTCACACTGGATGGCAGATTATTCAACAGAGCATCAACTACGATTGGATTGCTTTGAGGTCTGTTCTCAACCCTACATTTCTTTGTTTATTTAGTTGTGGGCTTTTGTTGTTTTGTGTGTGTGAGCAAGGAGGTCTCTGAGGGAATACTCATTAATTAAAAAATAATACCAACTGGAATTATTCTAAAGAAAAAGAAATCCTTAGGCATATGCCTAACGGAACAGGTGCAGGATCTGTATTGGGAAAACTGCAAAATGCTGATGAAAGACAAGAGCCTCAATCTAAACTTCACACCTTGCCCAAGTACTGACTCAGGATGGATCACAGACCTAAATGTAAAAATATACATTTTTATATATTTTTTTTTATTTACGAGAGAGAGAGAGAGAGAGAAGAGAATGTGCACGAGCAGGGGAGGGGCAGAGGGACAGGGAGAAGCAGCTTTCGGCTGGGCAGGGAGCCCTACTTGGGGCTCAATCCCAGGATCCTGAGATCATGACTTGAGCCAAAGGCAGATGCTTAACCGACTCAGCCACCCAGGTGCCCCCAAAACTATAAAACTTTTAGAATAAAAAATCATAGGAGAAAATATTGGACAAGGAGTTCACAGACTTGACAGTAAGGACACCGATTCGTACAAGAGGAGACTGAAAAACTGGACCTCCTTCAAAATTAAAGACTTCCTCTGAGAGAAACCTTCCAAGACAATGAAAAGATGAGCTCTAGCATGGAGGGAAATCTTTGTAAGGCAAAGTATTCAGAAAAAAAAAAACAAAAAAAAAAAAACAAAGTACTCAGACCCAGAATACATAAAGATCTCTCAAAACTCAACAATAAAAAGACAACAATGAGAAAACAAGCAAACATGAAGTTTCATCTCAGTGAGGGGGATGTACAGATGACCAACAAGCACAGGAAAAGATGTTCAACGTCCTTAGCCATCAGGGAATGGCAAGTTAAGGCTGCAATGAGATACTCCTGCAGGCCTAGAACGAATGCATTTAAAGGCAGCAGCAGCACCCACGGATGTGGTAAAGTTGGTCACCAGTAACACTGTTGCTGAGAATGCAAAATGGTACAGCCACTACGGAAAGCAGCTTGATAGTTTCTTTAAAATATGAAACATGCAACGGCCATATGACCCAGCAGTTGCATCCCTTGACATTTATCCCAGAGAAATGAAGACCTGTGTTCGCACAAAGGCCTATAGTAGAATGTTTATAGAACTTTGCTCATAACAGCAAAACCCTGGAACAACCCAAATATCCCTCAGTGAGTGAATGGTTAAACAAGCCAGTAAATACTGCGGAATGCTACTCAGCACTACAATGGAACAAAGGCTTGGAGACACACAATTTGGATATATCTTGAAGGAATTAAACTGGATGAAAAAAATCCAATCTCAAGAGGTTACATACTCTATGATTCCATCTGTAGAACATTCCTGAAATGACACAATTATAGACATAGAGAACAGACGTGCTTTCCAGGAGTTAGGTTGGTAGAAGGGAGGTACAGACTTCGTGATGAAACCGTTCTGTATTGTGGCAATAGTCACATAAATCTACATGGGTTAAAACTGCAGAGAAAAAAAATGTACACACACACCAGTGCTGGTAAAACTGATGAAATCTGAATAAGGTAAGGATTTGTACAAATACTAACTTTTTGGTTATGATATTGTTTTACAGTTATGCTAGGTATGATCATGAGGAGAAAATGGGTGAAGGACATAAGGGAGTTCCCTGCACTGTTTCTTCCAACTGCATGTGAATCTGTAACTCTTTCAAAACAAAAATATTTTTTAAATATCTTAAAAATAATAACTGGTCCAAATTAAGGCTTGAGGGTTGCAAAAGAAAATCTTGCAATGCACTTTTGAGTCCTCTGTGGGTTCAGATTCTATAGAATTCAGATTCTATGTGGGTTCCTTGCTTCTTAATTTTACCTGAAATTCCATAGTTTTGAATCAAAGGGAACCCACAGTCTTTCAGGCGGGTTGTAGTGGGTAGGAAAAGCCCCTCCACACACACACTCACATACCCGTACACTCAACACGCTCACACACCCACACGAAGGATCAGTTAAGTTCCTTGTCTAAGTAGCCATACATATAAACACTTACTAGAGTGAAGGGGACCACAAGGCCAAAGCAGAGGGGCCCCATTTTGGAATGTTCTCCTTTGGCTCACAAAGTCCCTGGTAGAGGCCCACGGGTCAGGATGGGATGCCAGCAGATCCGAGAAGCTCAATTTTTGTTTCAGCATTGGCTGGACTCACTATTTTGTAAGACTTACATACCAATCCATGAATGTTTATTTAAAGAAGAGTGAATGTTTGCAAACTTCCACACTTCCCAGTACCTGAGCCAAACTCCGTGTCAGCAAGGACACATCTTCACCATCGTGGGGAGAGCAGAGTCATTTTCCAGATGTTGCAGCATGAACTCTGCCTCCAATTTTCCCATTATTTCTAAGAGCCCATTTCCCTGAAGGGTCCTAGGTATTATGAATCCAATCTTCTCACTTCCAGTGAGTAAATCCAGGCCAGAGAGGGGCACTACCTTAGCCAAGTCACACAGCAGGTGTGGGCAAGGCTAGGCTTTGATTCCAGGTTCGCAGCTACTAGTCTGAGACAGGTAGTTTCCAAACTGTTGAAGACTTCTCTAGACTTAGGGCTTGAATAGCTGGAAAGATTTAACCATTAGCCAAAGGATGATTATTGCTTATTTCTTACTCCCCCAGGTCACACTCCCACCCCTGGGGAGGAGACAAACACAGGAAGAGACCCTCCATTTCCGAGACACCAGCTAGCTCTCATCCTCCTCCTGCTCTCTGACCACTTCTCAGGCTCCTCTACAGGCTATTCTTCTGTCTTTTTTTTTTTTTTTTTTTTTTTTTTTTTGGCTCCTCACTTAGCTCACTCTCAAACCCAGTCAGGCTGGGGGGACATCATCTATATGCTGCTGACTCTCAAATCTGTATCTCATTCCAAAGTTCTCCTAGAGCGCAAACTCATGCACCCAAATCCCTTGATGGGCACCTTCTAAATGGCCCCACAGGAGCCCCCAACTCAGCATCCCCAAAGTCCTCCCCCTACAATATTAACCTGCCATTCTTCCTGCTTCCTCTTAGCTGAACCACCGTCAGCTAAGCGGTCTAATCTAGAAACACCAGTGTCCTCCTGTTGGTCTCTCTGCCTCCACATCCTGCATCCCCAGCTGTCCTCATGTGCTGTTAAGGCTACTTCCCCCTCCATCTCTACTCCCAACCACCCTCGCTGAAATTCTCATCATTTTATGCCTCAGTTTATGTTTGCATCACCTCTTAACTGTTCTCCTTTCTTCCTTGTTCTTAAATCCTCTGTGCTCTTCCCAGGCTGATCCAGGCAAAACCGAAGCCTGCCCATATCACCACCCACAGCTCAAGACCCTCTAAAGTCTGACCTCCAGGAAGGTCTCCCTTCATCTGCAATCTTGCAGTTTATGCTCTGGCAACATTCAAATGGCTGATATTACCCCCCACAGGCCATATACAATACTCTTTTTACTTTGCTTTTTTTTTTTTAAGATTTTCTTTATTTTAGAGAGAGCGTTTGTGGGGAGAGGGGCAGAAGGGGAAGGAGAGACAAATGGAAAGAATCTCAAGCAGACTCTCTGCTGTGCACAGAGCCTGATGCAGAGCTTGATCCCACGACCCTGAGATTGTGACCTGAGCAGAAACCAAGAGTCAGATGCTTAACCGACTGAGCCACCCAGGCGCCCTTTTACCTTGCTTTCTTCAAGCTGCTCCTTTCTCCCCTCTCTTACCCCTTTAACCTATTCAACATCCGTTCATTCTTTCAGACTCACTCTGAGTATCTCCAGGAAGACCTTCCCTGACCTCATCTGGATTAGGATTAGGTTCCCGCCAGTTTATCTCGAGCACGCCTGGCTCATGGCACTTGCTGCCCTAGGTTAAAATGATCAAATTGCATGCTTTTTCAGAACGAGGACTGAGGTTTCTTCCCCTACTTCTCTCTGGCACTGCAAGGAGCCTGGCACACAGCAGGTAGACACACCAACCTGACACAGCACAGCACCCCTCATGGAATGGGGCAAAGGTGAAGGATACATCTACTGAGCCGGACAAAAGTGCACATGGGTTGGAGGTTTTGTGGTGAGTCAGTAAAGAGGCAGGATCTCCTGCGGATTAGAGAAGTGGAAGGCAAGGGGTCAGAAGTGTAAGAAGAAAGCAAAGTCCATCTGTAATAATAATTCTGGTGCCTGTGGTAGGAACTGCTGGGAGGCAGCTCCACACGGATCTCTCGGGTTTCTTCACATCTTCTGAGCAAAGCCCTGACAGCTTTTGTATCTTTCCAAGGATGTTGTGTAGAAATAGACTTGGAGGACAGAGACAGTGTTCCCCTCCAGGAAAGAGGATGGATTTATTTGCTGTCCAGAATGAAAAGGATAATGGCTCCCTCTGGGGCACAAACCTACAGGTTTGCACACAACCCCCTCTGAAGGGCTGATGTTTCCTTAGCTTGGGACCCCTCAGCTGTGATAAAACCCACTATGTGCACAGCATCCATCTGGCCTGGCCTTTCACCCCGGTGAAGGGACAAGAGGGGCAGCTGCAGACATGAAGCTCAGGCCACCTGTTGTGCTGTAAGAAAGTCCTGACCCCTGCCCCGGAAGGCACAGGCCTTCTCCCAGCATCACATCCAGGTAAGGATGGCCAGACAACTGATGAGCTCACTCGCAGGGAGAATAAAACCTAAGACCCTTCATAGTTCTTGACCAGAATGAGGACAAGAAGGGAGAACAGGTGACCCAGCAGTCATGAGGATTATGTCAAAGCTAAAGCATCTATATACATGGGCCAGGTCCACGAGGTTATCGAGATTTGCTCATAGTGGGACTACTGGCAGAAGGAGGGAAGGAGAGGAGCTCAGGAAAAGGAGCTGAGAAGTAGATGTCAACAAAGGGGATTATTCTTCCCACATTCCAACACTCCTTCAAGAGCAATTTTGGAATAAGCTGGGGATTAGTCACTGAAGAGGAAAAAAAATGTTAGGGCCTGAAGCCTCCCCTCCAAATCTTGCTTGTTTTTTCCCTACTGCTTTCTCCATGCTTTTTGTTTTTAGTTTTGTTTTGTTTACAAAGCAAGTGCACAATTAACTAAATTGCTTATCATTTGTGGCTGAGTACCTTGCCCCTGTGTAGAACTTCCATCTACAATATGTGACATTTAACACAAGGTCAGAGATAGGGTCGTCAGGATACCTTACTACTTTTCTACTAAATGTCATGATTCTGCTAGGAGGTTTGAAGTGAGCATAATTTTTCTGTACTCCTTCAGCCTTTTCATCTCCAAGTCTCATAAAAGGTTAGTTCAGGAAACATTTACTCATTTAGCTTCTTAAATGCACTTGATCACAGAAGCCTGGAGAAGCATAATCAACTATACCTCAATACCATGTGCCCTGAGCATGTCCAAGCTGCAAAAGGACTTTGGGGAGGTTCTGCTGGCTCACCAAATATGGGGAGACTTGGACTACACCTGTTCCATAAAGCATCCTCGTAATTCTTTGAGCTTGTCAAAACAATCCCCATTCCTCCACCCTCCACCCCTGTCCATACTGATCCCCCCCCATTTCCTCTGTAAACAAAAACAGATTCCCCTCTTTGTTCTTTTGCTCTTTTTTTTCTCACCTCATTTTCTCAAGTGAGTCCAATTCGCTCCCCCTTTCCTACTCATTTGAGTATGTGACACCAAAGGACAGGGAAAAAACCTCAAGGAACTCATCAGCAACAGCTCCCAGAAACAGCCCCAAATGGGAGACAAGAAATGATTTTGCAAAATGCGGCTTTTGCTATAAATTGTTCTCTCTGGGTAAGCTCCCTTCATAATGAGAAAAAAATCTTGTATTGATTTCCTTGGGAAGTCCTAGTAGCAGCTTGTGATTCAGTGCATAATCTGATTATTGTCTTACAGCCAGGGTGATGTTCCTAAGAGAAAAGAGATTGTACAGAGAAGAGAAAATAATAAAGTTTCACCTGAAAACAAAGGATTAACTCATCTACTGGAGGAAAAGATTCTTGATTTTAAAAAAATTATGAGTATTATTTGCCAATATCTTTGTCATTTATCCTGAAAGAGCTACAATTATATAGGTTATTACAGAGACCTACTCCAAAATCCTTCTGGGGATGGGGAAACCACCAGCCTGAATTCTCAAAGCTAATAGGCTTTTAACTCCAGAATTTCACAAAAGGAAACCCAACATTAAATCATGTGGGAAATTCATTCTCTGTGAAGACAGTTACCATCTTCCCACCTGTCAGCCCTCCTGCTGCTCCTCCAAGCCAGTAGGACACCCTCAGGCTCTGCCCCCAAATGGCACAGTGACTGGGACCCATCTGGCCTCGCCCTAACTCAATCCCATGCCTGCTTCTTTTCTACCTTGTTCTTAAAAGAGGTCTCCAACTTAGGATCCCAATCTTGTCCTTTTGGTGTTTTATTTTCCTTCAACAATTTTGCACAATTCTCTGAAATGAGCATCATGGCAGCGAGTTTACAGGGTTGCAGTGTGACCTAAGTGATGATGATGAGACGGATCCCGCTCACCAGTACCATTTACCCAGTGGTTTCTACAAGCCAGACACTATGCCAACTAATGCAGGAATTCACCTATCTGATTCTCACACCAACTCTAAGAAGTAGATATGATTATCCCCATTTTATAAAATAAAGCTATAGAAGGACAGACATGTCAAATAACCTATCAAAGTTCCTATAGCTCAAAAGGGGAAGGACTAACAATATATCTGGTACTCTTTCTGATGTCAACTGCTCACAAGAGTTGGAGGGAGGAGAGGAATTCTTTCCCTAACGGCTAGCCCCAAAGGGGAACAAGGAGGCCATCGAATGAATTGATCTAAAGTGGAAAGCGCTGAGGCCAAGTCTCTGTCCAAGTTCTTAAGGGGGAATGAAAAGTTCAAAAGACAGGATTAGAATTGAACTTCATACATTATCATCATCTCTGAAAAAAAAAAAAAAGACAGGATTAGGGTCATAAAAGGAAAATGAGAGCTTGACTCAGCACTGGGGGGAGGCAGGATAGGAATGAGAGCACACTGCCTCCTATCAGAAGCTACTATGAGTCTTAGTATGCCCGACATGTCTTTCCAGGGCTTGGGTTTGGGTACCTCAGTTTCCACTGGTCGGAAACGTGACAACCTAGTCTTTGAGGAAGCCGCCAGGATGCTTCAGATTGATATCATGTCAGATCATCCTGGTTATTCTCAAAATGTGATGAAAATCCATAGTGGTTTTTACATAGCAGTGACTCACCAACAAAAACTGTACTTTATGTATTAACCACAATAAGTGTCTTCAACCCACCAAGGAAATGAAGTCCAAAATGATGTTAGCTGTCAGATGTGATTTGAATAAGAAAGACGAGAGTTGTAGGAAGTCACTATTGATGAGGCCGACTTCAGGGACTCTGCCTCAGCATTCCCCACCTTGTATCACTTTCCACAGAGCCCTAGAACCATCTCTCTAACGCCTTTCTCTCCATTTCATCCCTCAGTTTGGAACCATCCAGAGGCTCCACAGAATAAGATCCACATCCTTTTATATGGGCTCTATCGTTTTACAAGGCTTGTCATGACAGTGGCCACTGCTGACCCTAATCTTTGCCCTCTGACTACTGACTCCATGGGCTCGCTCTTTCCCTTATCTATTATGTACCTGTAGGGCTTGGAGGTGAGCAACACCAGACCCAGCCACTGCCTTTAAGTATTACATACTCATGAAGGGAAGTGAGTAAACAAATAGATGTAAAATTACAACTATGATATGTGCTATGAAGTAGAAATGTGAAGCCTTGTGAAAGTATATAACAGAATCTTGCTGGGCATGAAGGTCAGGGAAGGCTTCCCCAGTGAACTGGCCCTTGAGCTAGTATCTGAAGAATTAAGGGGTCAGCTAAGTGAAGACAAGAAGGAAGACAGTCCAGGCAACAATAGGACCAGTGGCAGGAGATACCATGAGGAGAGGACTACTGCTCTCTCCCAAAAGTAAGGGGGCATTGTAAGCGATGAGAGAGGCAATCAGGAAAGCACTGGATGGCTTTAAGCCAGAGGTGAGGGTGGAGGAGGCACCAGGGTGCCAGGTACCATTACCATTTTGAGATTATCTTGGCTGCAATGAGAAAACGAGATTGAAAGGAATGTAAGTAGACCGAAGTAAATACAACTGTAGCCCAGGAAAGAGATGACTCTATCTTGAATTTAAGTGACAGAAATTCAGATGGTCATGGGGCATCTGGGTGGCTCATTCAGTTAAGCATTTGCCTTCAGCTCAGGTCATGATCTCAGGGTTCCGGGATTGAGCTCCACGGCAGGCTCCTGCTCAGCGGGGAGTCTACTTCTCCCTCTCCCTCCGTCCCTCCTCCTGCTCCTGCTGGCTTGTGTTCTCTCTCTCTCTCTCTCAAATAAATGAAATCTTTAAAGAAAAAAAATAAATGCAGATGGTCATACAAAATTGGCAACACTTAATGATGGACTGGATATGAGGGGTGGGTGAAGGAGGTGTCATGGATATCTTTGGATCTCTTGTTTCCATACTTGAAAGGGTGATGATGTCAGCACAGAGATGGGCAACAAGACCAGGTGTGCATGGAGATGGGCAGATTGTGACCGGCTATTCTCTCTTCTGCCTCCTGCACAGTCCACTGTCTCCTTTGTTCATAGCAAAGTTACTCAGCCTCCCATTTGGGGGTTCATTGTCAGTGATGGGTTCGCAGTGATGCACCCCTGTGTGTAAGATGCTACTTTATGTGCGTAAGCTACTGACCATGCAAGCCCCTCTACCTGGAATGTCCTTCCTCACTGGTTAATTCCTTGTCATCCTCTAAAACCCAGCTTAGCCTTCCCTAGGATGGGTGCTCTTTTATTCTTTTTTATACTCACGACAATCTCAGTTTGAAATGTTCTATTTTGTGCTTTTTATGCATTAAACTCTAAGCTCCTCAAAATCAGGAAATGAGACTTCTATTCTTATTTGTTTCCTCAGAGGCCAACACAGTGTTTGACATATACTACATTTCTCTTCTGATTTACAGATGGAGAAAAACAGGGTATTATGGAGTGATGATGTCACTTCTTCAGAGTTACCTACTGGATAAATGCAAAGTGAGACTAGAGCTCAGGTCTCCCTGTTCAATACCTCACACTGCACTTTCTGCCTTTGACTGTCACCCTGATGTCAGTTAGGGCTGGAATCAGCCTGACAATCAATCAATTGCTGATTGACAATCAATTGCTTGTTGTGGTTGGGACTGCTCATTAGTCAAAGATATGAGACATGATCTGGGCATCAAGAAAATGAGAATTGCGAATTTGTAACTCTTCAATGAAACAGAAATTCTATTGTCAAATTATAGACCTTGTACTACATGGAGATTCTATAAAAGCCTGGATGAAGAAGACATTTGGCAAGTAAAAGAAAGAAAGCCATGGGGATTTTTTTTTTCTAGCAAATCATTTGTGTCTCTGCTCTTACAAAATGAGGACAGGAACATGAAAACAATGTTATTATGATGGAGTCAGAGAGGTAGCTGCCGATCACATTCTTTCAAAGGATTCTGTTGAGGTTGCTTTTAGGCAACCAACTTGAACCATGGAAACATGTGTAAGATAGAAGGGCCCAAAGCCACCCCTTGGCTGAAAACAGACAGGCCCATTAGGTGACCCACCTCAAAATATCCATAAGCCCTAGCTGACCAATACGTAACTTTCACCCAGAGTTAGCAAAAACACAAAATTCCATATGTTCCCACACCTCCTCACCTTCCTCCCTAACTATAGCCCCACCATCACTGTCTCACAGCAGGTCACTCCCTTGCTGTCCTGCCAGCTGCTTCCTTGCAGTAGATTCAATAAATTCCTAGCTCTTGTTCTGTCTCAGGTGAATTCTTGCACTGCCCCACTGCCAGGCTCCACCCAGTGGTCACCCCACATTTGGTGCTCCCCCCCTGCTCCACAGATCAGGAGACCTCCACAGTATCCAAGTGGCATTGTTTTCCTGAGGATGGAGGGATGTGGAGTTATAAGGGGCCTAATCTGTGGAAGCTACATTTTGAGGTCTGACTAATGTTACCCATAGGGATTGCAGAGGGGAAAAGCTTTTCTTTTTCTTTTTCTTTTTTTTTTTTTTGTCTGAAAACCCTAAACTTCTCCACATTCTGCAGCTAAGCATGAATATATAGGCCATGATACAATAGTGAAAATTGGTCTTCCAACTTTTACAAAGCTAAAAATGTAATTCTCATACAAATATGAGCATGTTAGGGATATATTCAACTCATTACTAAGAAGGTAGACAAGGTGTCCAAACTGGTTCAAAGACAGATAGAGGGAAGTGATGCCACAATAGTTGGTGAAACTATAAAGAAAGAATGCTGGAATACGATTGCTAAATTAGATACAAAATTAGTCAACAGATCAATAAAACCGAAACCTTGAGAGTTCCTTTCTCTGCTGGACACAAATTATTTTCACCTTTTCTGGATAAAAACCATCTGTACTCTGTCAGTTAATATCCAACTTTACTGTGTTTAAGCTCCAATCAATAGCACATAATACTCAGACACAGTTGCATCCCCATAGAGTCAGATAGGTCATGTTAGACACTGAAAGGATACATAGCTTTTGTTTTGCTTGGTCTCTTAAGTTTTGGGAAAATTTTTGTAACAAAGATTCACAGCAAGGAAAATTATCCATCCATCAGTATTCCAAGATCCCTGAACTACGCGTCAGGTGATTTGGGAGGTGGGGGATGGAAGGGGAAGAAAAAGGAAAATGAATCCATGCTCCACATATTGTTTTTCAATCTTCTGATTCTGGATAAATCCTGCCACATGCATTTTGACCTCAGGTGTCTTGCAGAGGGAGATTTGATCGGGGCCATTCATTTTTCACATATTTCAGCCTGTAGGGTAAGGTCTATAGATTGCAAAGGTATTTCACCAAGTTGGCTATTCCCTCATTCATTGAATTTCACTTCATTCATTCATGTCCCAGGCACTGTGTTAGATGTTAGGGATATAGCCAAGAATAAAGCAGGAATTCACATTGTGATAGTGGCTAAGATAAGCAAGAGAAGAGTAAACAAATATACAGAATTTTAATGAATTCCAATAAAGGAAGTAAACTTTATTCTATGATAGAGAACAGCAAGTAGAAGTGGCTTTGAGTAGGCTGGTCACTGAGACTTCTCTGGAAAAGCAGCATTTAAAGAGAGGTCTGACAGGTGAGAATGTGCCAGCCATCAGCAGAGCCAAGGGAGGGGTGTTTCAGGCATTGGGAACATTAAGTACAAAGCCATGGGGCTGAAGAGGGCTTTGTGTATTCTAGAATCTATCTGAAGTCCAGGGAGTTTGAGGGTAGAAACAAGGCAGAGAGTGACATAAGGAAAGACTGGGAAGGGGGATGAGGGCATGATCATGAAAGTTTCTGCAGGACACAGTAGAAATTTTCTATTTTGTTCTAAAAACTATAGAAAGCTATTTAACAGTTTTGTGCGATGGAGCAACTCGATTTTCATTTAAGATTATCATTCTAACTGCTAATTTGAGAATGGATTATGGAGGGCAAGTCTTAAAACAGGAAGACCATTGGGAGCTCACTGCAATAAGATGACAATAAGGCCTAAAGCAACGTAACGACTGTAGAGATGATGAACAGTGGGTGGTCCTGAGATGTATCTTGAAGGCAGCCTTGTGGGTCTTGCTGTTGACTGTGGAAGATAAGAAAAGGGGGATTCAAGAATGACTCCAAGGCGTATGCCATGGTGCAATGGCAATATTTACGAGATGGGTGACATGGAGGGTTGGAGAATGGAGGGGAGGCAGAAAGGAGACGATCTGGGCAGGGAGCAATCAAGAATGCTGCTGTGGACTCACTGAGTTTGCAAGTCTGAGTGGGCTCTGACACATCCAGGGTGAGATGTCAAATAGGCAACTGGATGTGAGTCTGGAGCACAAGTAAGAGGTCCAGGTTTGAAAGAGTGATGGAGAATCTCAGCATGTAGAAGACCTGTAAGGCTCTGAGAACAGATGACATTCCCGAGGGTAAACGTACAGAGAGACAAGACAGCCCGGAGTTGAGGGATATGTGTTAATATGCATGAGGTAAATAAACAGTATAAAGCGTTCCACATTTCCATGTGCCTCTTAACTTTTACTGAAACCATGCAACCGTTTCGTGATTCCGTCTTTTTCACTGTGGAACATTCTAAGTCACTGCTGTAAATCTGATCTGTGTGTTACTAGATGAAATGACTGTCAGGTAATTCTAATGACATATATATCTCAGAGACATCCTCCATCTTCCACTTGATAGCACAGAATTCCCAAGAAAATACTATAAAAATATTATTTTCCTTCTCAATGGGTTTCTAAACACTTTCCTGGTAGCCCCTTTCTTATCTATCAAGAGCTCTCCTGAAAACAGGAGGTAGGGCGAGTAAAGATATAGGTCAGAAGAGTGGAGAAAAACTCCTCCTTACCTCCTCTTCTTCAAGGAGAATGAGCCGAACCACAACAATGTGAATTGCATTGCCAATGCTTGGGTTATGGAACAACCCAGTGACCTAGAGTCAGAAATGGAAAACCATGAGCTCACATGTATAAGTAACAGATAAATGCCAGAGGAGGGGGAAATGGCATTGTGATGCACTTAGAGGAAATGTCATCTTAGAGGTCAGGAATTCTGGGCCGAGTACAACAAGTGAGAGATGCCCCTGGTCCAATCCACATTATGATACTTAAAGGCCACCTTCCCAATGTGACTGACCATCTGTGTGCTTGAGGAGCTGGTGCTTTTCTTCTCTTTGACACTTTCGCTGACCCAGGTCTTTCTTTTATTATCAGTTCCTGAGGCAAATACCTTTCCCCAACTCAAAAAGACTAATACTTTCTCTGAGAAGGCAGAAACATCAAGAATGCAAAAGGGAAGGTTGGAATCAGAGTCATTAACTTTATTCTAATTACCTTAAGGAAATCATGTTCTAATTCTTTGCCTCAATTTACTTATCTGTGCGCTAACATAATTGGTGAGATAAACTCACACTACAAGGATTGAGTCACTCGAGAAATACCTACTAGGAGATATGTGACAAATTCCAAATTTCCCTAGGATATACATTTTTTTAAAAACAGACAAATTGGCCCTGAATTTCCATCCTTCCTCATTTAGGCAGGGAACAGATTCATATATGTGTGTGTGTGTGTAAACATATATATGAAAAGAACAAAAAAAGGTCTCTGATTTTTGGAAGGTGACACCTGTTTGCCAGCTGTCTCTCCCTACTCCAGAGTCTGACATACCATGTTCATGATGGTGAGGATATAGGACTCCACATTGTCACTCCCATGATACTCGATCATCTTCGTGTCAGCCACCACCAGCGTCTCCACCCATCGCTCTTTGCTGATGGAACGCCGAGACAGACCTTTCCTGGGCCAGTGGTTCCTCTCCCACTTCTCCCGCTGTCGCTCCAGCTTCTGGGAGGTGGCAAGGCCGTCTAAACATTAAACAGAAAACAGTGGGCAAACTCTATGTATCTCTCATATACGTTTTGAAGACGCAAGGCCATAGTTTAAGCTATGTTTAACAATGTAGGAATGCAATGTTCTTAGATACATGTCTGAAGGGGAAGTGGGGCCAATGAGGATGATTATGGCCACGTTAACTGGAATTTGCATCTTGTAGAGAGGTTGAAAGCACTTCTTTGAAATAATGATTATCTATTTCATTAACTAGGTCCTTCACTATTAAAAAGATGTTACAATTGAAAATGGGAACTTTGTCTCCTCCTCCTCCTCTAAATTATTCAGCAAAGCAGTGTACTAGGTTTTAAAACGCTGGGTTGTTTATCCTCATGAACATTTGAGGGACGTACTTCTTTTTTTTTAATAATAAATTTATTTTTTATTGGTGTTCAGTTTGCCAACATACAGAATAACACCCAGTGCTCATCCCATCAAGTGCCCCCCTCAGTGCCCGTCACCCAGTCACCCCCCACGCCCCGCCCTCCACCCCTTCCACCACCCCAAGTTCGTTTCCCAGAGTTAGGAGTCTTCCATGTTCTGTCTCCCTTTCTGATATTTCCTACCCATTTCTTCTCCCTTCTCCTCTATTCCTTTTCACTGTCATTTATATTCCCCAAATGAATGAGACCATATAATGTTTGTGAGGGACGTACTTCTATCTCTGGTTTGCACATGTGGAAATTAATGTTCAAAATGCATTCAAGTTCAAGAATTTGTTCAAGAATTTCCCCTAAGTCACACAGTCCATAAGGTCTAGAAGATCCAGGGTTTTTTTTTTTTTTAATTTTTTAAATTGGAGTTCAATTTGCCAACATTTAGCATAAAACCCAGTGCTCATCCCACCAAGGGTTTTTTATGTCCTAAAATCATATATGTTGCATATACGCCACATCATCTCCTGGAGAGTAAACAGGCATACATCTGGAGAACACGTAAGCTGGAAAAGCTGCATATACTTCAGAAAGGTATAAAGGTAGGGCTGATTTGCTATGTAACCCTTCCTAGTGCCTCAGTTTCACTGTCTATATGAAGTTAAAACACACTTAGGAGTATTTGCCCACCATAAGTAAATAAATAAATAAATAAATAAATAAATAAATAAATAAATAAATAAGCAGAGAGACATAATAATAGGTCTAAATGATTCCAAATTCACTTATGAGCTTTACTTGAAAATCATTAAGGTATACTTTTGTCAAATAACCCAGGATTGTGTTAGCCTTGAAGGGAAGTCCTGTGAAGTTTGAAAATGAGGAGATGGTCTATCTCTCATCTGTCCATTGTGGAATGGCCTATTTTCCTTCTTCACCGGCTTTGCATGGATAAGTATGCTTTCCCTAAGAACTCTCCAGAGATGTTATCATGGGTTCTAACTCTGCATCCTACATATCCTGCCATCTGTCACCCTCTTCTTGAAGCTCATGGGAGCGTTTCAAGACTGTATTTCCAAATCTCTCTGTGCAAGCCAGGGAGCAAGCCACACTTGAAATCATGTGGGTCCTGTGTCCTGAAGGGCTGTCAGCAGACCAGGCCAAGAAGAGGAATCCTATCAACCTGGTTAGGTGCGATCTCCTTCTCTCAATCCCTCCTGTCTCTGCCCTGTGGAGGGGCGTACCTCCCTCCAAGCGTCAGGAGTGCTCAGTGCTCTCCATAAGCCCCTTCACTTGGCCCTAGAGGCTCACACCCCCTCTTGGTGAGGGTCCCCTCACAGAGACTTCCACTGGCTCGCTGCAGTCGGCACAGAGGGTGCAATATGCAGCTTGTTCCTTAAAGCAGGACCCTGTGCCACAGGCCTGTGGGCGCCACTCCTCTCAGGCCTCAGGTGTCTAAGGGTTAGGAGCTGGCAGGGGCTGGCACTGGTGATACTGGTAGGTAAAGGTGATCTCTCTGCTTCTCCCAGTCCTTTCCTATCCCACGTCTCTGCCTTTACCCTTCCTCCTCCACCTTTTATCTCCTCAACATTGAGCGACAGAGTTTAAAGGAAAAAAAGATACCTTTAAAGCCCATCGAGTTATTTCCATTCTTTCCAGCAAACAAGTCAGATGAGTCCTCAGTAAATGCACACGCAGGAAGAAATGTGGAAACGAGAATGCAGTCTGGTAAAGACACATATCAACCTAAAATTTTCAGTAAGACCTACACTAAGCACTTGCTCAAAGCCAGATCCTCGTGCTAATGAAAATGTCATTGGGTTTTGAATAATTCCCAAGGAGAGAGATGTCTGTTCTATTATGGATAGTGCCAGAAGCTTTGCAGACGTGGTAGGATTTAATCTGGGCTCTGATGGGACCAAATAGGAGAGGATTGTACTGACTTTGTCGGGTCCTCAAGAAGCCATCCCAGACTTCACGAGGAAATGCTTCTGTTCAAAAATTTTAGATTGTACAAGAAGCCAGCCCTACACGTTTGTCTTTAAGGTCTGGTGACAAAGTCAGACAGTTCTCCAGGGGCAGGTGAAATGCCAACAGTTCTAGAAAGCTCCCCTGACCCTGTCACCCCCCAACACACACAGACTGTCTTAGTTGGCTCAGGCTGCCATAACTAATACCATAGCTTGAACAACAGAAATTTATTTTCTCACAGTCTTCGAAGCTGTAAGTCTAGGATCAGGATGCCAAGTGAGGTCAGGCTCTGGTGAGAGTGCTCTTCCTGGTTGCAGATGGCCACCCTCCCGCGTCTGCTGACATGGTTTTTCGTCAGTGTGTGCATGTGGACAGATCTCTCTCTCATCCTCTTCTAATAAGGCCACCAATCCTGGTGAATTAGGACTCCACCCTATGATCTCATATAGCCTTAGGTACCTCCTAAAAGCCCTATATCCAACTACAGTCACATGAGAGGTGAGAGTTTCAACACAGGAAATTTGGGAGGACACAACTCTGTCCATTAACCACATACACTCTGTTCAGAGATCCCTCTTCTGGGCTTGGATGGCTTCTGGGCAGGCCTCACACTGAGAACCTTCCAGACTCCTATAGCTTCCTGCTCCTCAAGGGGCTGTCCAGTGAGGCTGTAACACATATAGGGCCAGAAGGCCATCTCTTTTAGCTTTGTACCAAGTGCCTAATACCATGCTTGGCGAACAGTGGTGCCCAATAAGTGCTTGATGCACGGGTGAAGGAAAAACTGAAGATGAATTGGAAACAATTTAGGAATCACAAATACAGAATTGCAAGAGCTATCTCCTTTTCCCTCTGGGATGACTTATTTCAATTAAAGAATTCTCTACACCAAAACTGTGAAACATTTATTTCACGGGGTGAAATCTAGTCAAATGGCCAATTTGGATTATACAAGAGAGGTGAGACATTGTTTCCAGAAAGCCAGTACTGAAAAGGCGCGTATTACCTATTGAGCTTTTTCCCAGACAAATTTCCTTCAAGCATCCAGGACAACTTCCAGCCCTGACCCAGGACGGACTTTCCCAGGCCTGAAGCCAAGGAAGGGCAGCCATCCGTGCGGCACCCGGGGGCTGTGTGGGGCACCCCTGCACCGACAGAGCAGACGGCCGGCAGGTCTCTGGGAAGTACAAGTAGTTGACTCCTTTTTCCCTTCCTCAAACCCCATATGCTTCAGGCAGCTCTTAGAGCTTTCCCAGGTAGCAGGGCCTGGAGCTGTGGCCCGCCCGCCTCTCACCCTCGGGGTCGCAGGGGTCTGCGGCCGGGCCTGAAGCATGGCGGGGGCGAGCTTGCCCTGGGACTTGCTCTGGGACTTCCAGGGACCGAGGAAAGTGAACACGGAGAGAAGACCCAGGGAAGGGCACCGCTCCCCGGACTCTGAGGGGTGTGTGGCGGCACGCCCGGGGCTGCAGCACGGGCAGCGAAGCCACGTCTTCCCCGAGGTGCCTGCTCGAGGCCCTGTCTCCCCGTCTCACTCGCTCCCCCCACCTCGACTCTCCTCCCGCCTGGTGCAGATTCCTCACAGGGAAGGGTTCCCGCCTGCCCCTAACTGGAAACTGGCCGTTACCTGCACCTACTGCCAGACTCGAGGCCCAGCTTCCCTCAGGCGGATCCTCTCAGGTTAATCTTCTCGGGCCACACAGCACAGCCTCTGGACAGAGGAGACCCAGGCCCCTGACGGCCACCTGGCTGCCACCGCAGGAGGGAGGTCCTGAAACACAGCGGGTCCGCGACAACGCGATGGCGGACAGGACCCAGCCTGAGGTCAACATTTTTTTTTTTTTATTTGATCATTTGCTAGTTAGTTCTCAATAGCTATGTGAGATGAGTCTTATTATCACCATTTAAAAATAAGAAACATGAGGTTCAGAGAGATTATAGAATTTGTTCAAAGTCTAACAGCCAATAAGCAGAAGACCAGCATTTAAAAGGATTTTTTTTTTAAAGATTCATTTGAGAGACAGGAGTCCATGCATGCAGGAGAGGGCTGGAGGGGTGGAGGGGGGCGGGCAGAGGGACACGGAGAAAGAGAATCCCAAGCAGGCTCCACGGTAAGCACGGAGCCCCCCTCGGGGCTTAACCCTAAGACCCCGAGATCACCACCTGAGCTTAAATCAAGGCTTCCAGAAATAGCATGTTCAGAAAAGCTCTATGCCAACTGGTGTTCCGGGGGACACAATGCCATGAGCCCTGTGTATGATCTTTTTAACAGATCTGAAGGTACCAAGGTATCGTGGAGAGGGGAAGAAAACATTATTCATGTTGGGAACGTCAATTCATATGTACTTTTAGATGAAGCAAGAAAATTCTTGGTAATACCTGCTGGTTTGACTATTAACATTCCCCACGGTCATCAAAAAGGCTGAGCATGTCTGTTAGGAAGAACGGGAACAGCCGGCTACTTTGAGGCTGCTACCCCCTAGATGACACACAACTGCCTGGTATTTCATTTCACCAACTGGGCTCCAGGGCATTAATAGATCTAAGCTCTTCTGCACCTCCAGAGTCCCTCGGAAAATGGATATGCTGAGTAATAAATGTTAACTTGGCAAGACTTGGCAAGGCAGTAGTCAAGCTGCAAGTGAAGAGTAGAGAAATCTCCGAGCACACTGATTGGACAGATGTATCACAGAGACCCGAGAAGCCAACTGTCCCATCCTTGAGCAGATAGCAAGACAAAAACTCTACCCCAATGAGATAATTTTTAAAGAAGGTGAAAGGGCCCATGTTTACATATGATCATATAGACAGGCTATGGGCATATTATATACAGACATATGTAATGTGCATATTTACATACTCTACGTAATGCTTAATTTCATGACAATACAACTTCTTGCATTCTGGTTTATTATAAGTATGATATTTATATTCTTATAGGTATCAAAATGTTCTCTTTTTCTCCTAGCATACATGGGCCTCCTCCATCTAGACCAAAAGAAGTGCATTTCCTTAACAGTTTTCCTCTGTGTGATATTTTGTTGTTGTTGTTGTGGCTTGGTTTGGTTTGGTTTCTAATATATCTCTTCACTGAGAATGACACTTTTTCTGAGTTTCAGCTTTATGTAGATGTCTCCTTCCAGCGGTCTACTTTCTGTGGGTTCATAAACTTGTCTCCAGTCACCCACACATGGACTCTTAAAACCCGGAGTTCAGAGCTTTTTTTTTTTTTTCATGGTGAAATTCAGCCCCATTATATTTACAAAATAGTGTATTCAGTTTACAAAAATGTTTTTATAGAATAGGAAATGCTACAGAGTATAGAGTTTCCCGGTGTGTTATAAGAATCTATTTCCTAAATAGTCTAAAGTCACTGAAGGCACTGAATATAGCATTTCTTTTTTCTTAACCCTCCCTGGACATCACACACTTGACAAAGTAATTCAAGGCTGGGGAACTCAGAAAACATAAATTATAATCCTAGAAGACATTATATCTGCTGCCATCATGGATGGGTTTGCTCTTGTGACAAATGCCAAAAAGAGAGATTGCAGTTGGCTTTTTTTTTCTCGTAAAGATCAAAATGATATTATTACTGTTGTGAATCAAAGGCAGGATTTTAACTGTTCTCAAATGTAGCAAATACATGGATTTGCCACTTATTTCTCTTAGCTCCAAGCTCTGTTTCATTTAATCTTTCACCTGGGTCATCCTGCTAGTTTGGAAAGCATCTCCCTCGGTGGAAGCAGTGGTGTGGGGGGTGGGGGGGTGGGAGCCTTTCTTTACAAGGAGGAACTGGATTGGTGTCTTGGTCACCTATGTAACTCAAGACTCAGCACTGAGCCTGGTGTCTTCTGACATGTGGTATGTGTCTGCTGAATGAGTATATGGATCCACTCACTTAATATTTATTTGTGGGGCTGGGGTGTCACACAGGGCATTACATAAAACAAACAAAAAAAAAGTATTCTAATTCTAGTGAGTCTAATCTGATCTTCATCTGTCATTCATTCCAGCTTCTATATTTTTCTCAACATATTTACCCACCTCCAAGCCCCAATCCCCAAAGCAGAATGCTAACAACATGTGCACACATCGAAAGCAGGCAGGTTTTGTTTCCTAAAGGAAACACTCTTGTGGAGGAAGGTGCTCTCTTGACTGTAACAGATGAGGGAAACATAAAATAACAAGGCATTCCCACTTCAGCTCTCAAAGTTCTTGGAAGTCCTCTATAGAAAGTGGAATTTGAGGTAATTTTTTTCTTTTATCTGCTTTATTGTGTTTTCTGTTACTTTCATGGTTAGAAAGATAAACTTTAAAAAATGGGAAGGCCCTTTACTTTTATTTTCTTCACAATTTATAATTTAATAGCATTTTTTCTGAGGTTCTTTTTCTCCAGTTTTCTTGTTATTGTTTGTCCTTTTAATCAAGGAGCCTGAGGCTATTCTCTCCAGTTACTGAAAATGCTTCCCTAGCAACAGCAATCACTACATAATTATTGAGAAATATCTGACCCAATTTGTCTGTTTGTTTGTTTTCTGGTTCTCCAAAGGAAGACAAATAGATCAGGGTGGGGGAAGATTTTTTTTTTTATTCAAATAAGTCTCAATTTTATTAAGATCCTCTACATACACATTTGCTGCTAAAAATTGAAATAGCACATCAAAAAAATTACAATTCAATTTCTGAAAACCAGAAAAATCTACCTTATGCACACCCTCCCCTAATTATACTCTAACCAAACCACCCCAAGTTTTCTGAGTATTCCTTCTGCACAAGTTACTTGCCTTCCAATTTTTTGATATTAGATTTTATCTTAATGACTTTAGGCTTCTCAAACACCTAGGCAACAGTCAAAACCTAGTAGTGCTTCCTTAGGTCAAATTGAAAAGTGGACATAAACTGACATCATTCAAATGCACACTACAGGATTCCTCACAAACTACTAATATCAAACTAGAATAGATACAAGACCGTTTATATCATAGATTATTAAAATATTACAATTTGTCTTAACATAGAACAGCTTTCCCGAGCTGCTGCATAATGATCCTAGAATTACTAATCAGAGGAAATAGTACAAGTTTATGTTTACATTTTCCTCCTTCTTATGTGAGCAGCCAGTCATTCTTCTGTGAAGGTATGTGGTGGCAAAGAGCTTTGAAAATAGGAGCCAGCATTTCCATTAAGGGACTAGAGATCCATGAAGTATGAAGGGAGACACTGAACTTAGCTGGATAAACACACTTTCCCGGAGCATGAAAAGAACACTACGGTCCATGGAAGCACAGGCCAATACACAGCCCACCAGCCACGTGAAAACCTGAAATGTGCTATATGTGTAAAATAAACCCTAGATTTCTTTTTCTTTTTTATTTAAATTCAAATTTGTTAACATACAGTGCATTATTAGTTTCAGAGGTAGAATTTAGTGATTCATCCGTTGTGGAGAACTCCCAGTGCTCATTCCATCACCTGCCCTCCTTCACGCCCCATCCCCCACACCCTTCCCTCCAGCAACCCTCAGTTTGTTTCCTAGAGTTAAGAGTCTCTTATCATTTGCCTCCCTGTTTTTATCTTATTTTATTTTTTCACTCCCTTCCCCTATGTTTATCAGTTTTGTTTCTTAAATTCCACGTATGAGTGAAATCATATGGTATTTGTCTTTCTCTGAGTGACTTATTTTGTTTAGCATAATGCCCTCTAGTTCCATCCATGTCCTTGCAAATAGCAAGATTTTATTTATTTATTTATTTATTTATTTATTTATTTATTTATTTTTTGATGGCTGAGTATTAGTATTCCATTCCCTTATACCACATCTTCTTTATCCATTCATCTAATGATGGACATCTGGGTTCTTTCCATGGCTTGGCTATTGTGGACATTGCTGTTATAAACATTGGGGTGCAGGTGCCCCTTTGAATCATTGTTTTTGTATCCTTCGGATAAATACCTAGTAGAACAGTTGCTGGATTGTAGGGTAGTTCTTTTTTTAAAAAAAAGATTTTATTTATTTATTTATTCATGAGATACACAAAGAGAGAGAAAGATAGAGAGGCAGAGACACAGGCAGAGGGAGAAGCAGGCTCCATGCAGGGAGCCCGACTTGGGACTTGATCTTGGGTCTCCAGGATCATGCTCTGGGCTGAATGAAGGTGGCACTAAACCGCTGAGCCATCCAGGGTTGCCCTGTAGGGTAGTTGTATTTTTAACTTTTTGAGGAAACTCCATACTGTTTTCCAGAGTGGCTGTTCCAGTTTGCATTTCCACCAACAGTGTAAGATGGTTCTCTGCATCCTTTCTCTGCATCTTCGCTAACATCTGTTGTTTCCTGAGTTGTTCATTTAAGCCATTCTGACAGGTATGAAGTTTTGACTTAATGAACCCTGAATTTCAAAGAGTTAGTATGAAAAAAAAAAAGAATGTCGACTATTACATTAATAATTTACATTATGAACTGAAATAGTATTCTGGATACCTTAGGCTAAAAAAATTATTTAAATTCACTTCACCTATTTTTTTTAATTTTTTTAATTTTTGGCTGCTACAAAATTGAGAATTACATGTGTTGTGCATTCGATTTTTATTGTATAGAACTTGTTTAGAGCTCTATACACTTGCTTATTAATCCAGAGTCCTTTAATTATTTGTCTAAAGTCTGCCTCACAGAATTGCTGTAAAGGAGTGCATTACAATGTGCTGGGAGTGTCAAGCATGGTCCTGCTCATACCAGAGTCATAATAAGTGTTATTTTGTTTTCCTTCATCTTATTTGCAACTAAAGATATGATGTTTGTAACAAGTCAAAACCTCAGTTCCTCTTGTTTTCAGTTTTGCTTATGTAATTTCACTGACTGAGGAGAGCCATGACTTAAACCAGCCTGGATGCTTTCTCCCTGCCCTAGCCTTATAAAATATCTTAGTTCCTTATGCACTAGAGCAAAACAAGGGAGCAGCATTCAGAAGCAAGTGATTTTGCCTATTCTTTTTCCATACTTTTTTTTTTTTTTTTTTTTTTTTTTTTTTTTAAGGAGGGAGAGAAAGCAGATAGTTCTGATACTTAGATTTATTCTAAAAAGTGACCTCCTGGGATGCCGGCATGGCACAGTCAGTTCAGGGTCCCACCTTTGGTTTCAGCTCAGGTGGTGACCTCAGAGTCACGAGCTCAGGCTCTGTACTCAGTGCAGCCTGTTTGGTTTTCTCTCTCCCTCTCTCCCTGTCCCTCTGACTTGCGCGCGCTCTCTCTCTTTAAAATAAATAAGTATATCTTTCAAAAAAAATTTAAAATGTGATTTCCTGTCCATTGACAGATGAGCAGATAAACAAAATGCAGTGTATATACATACGTACAATGGAATGTTATTCAGCATCCTGACACCTGCTACAACATAAATGAAATTTGAGGACATTATGCTAAGTGGAATAACCAGTCACCAGAGGACAAATACTGTGTGATTACCCGTACACGAGGCACCTGGAGTAGTCAAATTCGTACAGATAACAGGATGGTGGATGCCAAGGGTTGCCAGGGAAGGGAGAGTATGAGGAGTTATTGCTTGATGGGTATAGAGTTTCCATTTGGAAAGATAAAAACAGTTCTGGAGATGGTAGTGGCGATGGCTGCACAACAAAGTGAATGTATATGAGGCCACTGAAATGCACCCTTAAAATAATGAAAATGGTCATTTTATTTTATATAGATTTTACCTCCATTAGAAAACAAATTTAAAAAGTGTAATTTCCATGGTAGATGGTGGATGTCGAAGTGAACACAGATTCACTCAACCTACCGCATTTTCTATCACCACATTAACAAGCCCCAGAGTGAACTTTAGGTCCCTAAAGAACTCAGTCACCAATCACTGTTCACAATCACTGAAGTGTGCTTATTAAGGCATTAATATTTCAACAAGTAGAGCTGTCAAAGTAAGACTTTTCCAAATAAACTAACATTTTAATTAGCCAAAAATTCTATTTTCCAATACATTACAAAAAAATAACGTTTGGCAGTAACATAGGTTAAAAGATTTCTTTCACCCTTTCCAGGACTCGTCACTGCAGCCTGGCTGGTCCTGCCCTCTGTGACTTCCTCCTCCTGTCCTAAGGCTACAATCCATCCATCAATGTGAGACAAGCTGAACCTTATGCCTCTGCCCACTTCCGCCCTCTAGAGGCTGTTCGAGTTTTCCAGGCAGCTCTTTTTGGCTTAATATTGTCAACCTGAGACGTGTCCTATTGTCAACCTGAGACGTGTCCTCTGTAGATTCCCTTGCTTTGTTGGACTATATTTCAAGCATATAATTTTTCCTCTGAGTCTTCCACTGAACTCCTTGTTTGCCCAAGAAGGCAACTCTCATACATTTACCACACGTAACTCTTTTCTCAGATGTTGCTTTGAACTTCCTGGCTTTAGAAATAGAAACTCTACAATTTTCTCTTCTTAAAAATGGGGTAGTAAATTCAACATGTATAAGATCTCCCTTGACATACAATGGGGTTATGTGCCAATAAATGCACTGTAAGTTTAAGATATTGTTAAGTCAAAAATGGATTTAATACACCTAACCTACCAAACATCATAACTTAGCTTAGGTTACTTTAAACATGCTCAGAGCACTTACACGAACCTACAGCTGGGCCAACACAAAGCCTATTTTACAATAAATCATTGACTATCTCACGCAATTTAATGACTACTGTACTGAAAGTGAAAAATAGCATGGTTGCGTGGGGATAGAAGCTTGTAGGCATATCAGCTGTTTCCCTCATGATGGGGTGGCTGACTGGGAGCTGTAGCTCCGTCCTGAGACAGAGACAAAGAATCAGCCCAGGAAAAGATCAAAACTCAAAATTCAAAGTATGGTTTCTACTGAATGCATACTGCTTTCACACTATTATAAAGTTGAAAAACTGTAAGCCAAACCATGATAAATCAGGAACTGCCCATAAACTGTGATATTCAATTAGGCATAAGATATTGTGAATGTATTCAAAACATGCCAAGCCTACATTAGCCTCTCTGGGGAAAGTAAAGTAGAAACTATAGTTATTAACCTCAAGATGTTTTCTCATTTATTGGAGAAGGAAAAAAACCATCAGCCAGAAACATAGAATCATATAAACAATAAATGATTAAAAACCACTGAGAGAGAAGATAAGCATTTGGAAGGGAAAAAGATTATGGAAAGCTGGATTCAATGAGCAGCTGTATTTTCCAATCATGGGGCCAGGCTCTGAGATTAGAGAGATGAATAAAATCAACTTTACTTTCATTGAGGAGCTCTCTGTCTGGTTAGCAGATGGAACAGACTTAACTTCTGGAGGTGGAAGGTAGATTTTCAGGGTGGGTAGAATGTAACTAGACAGGGAAAAGAGAGCATAGGGGGTGATCAGAATGAACAAAGCTGCAGAGAGAAGGATCTATGGTGCAGCTTTTCAAAAATTCACAATGGCCTGGATAATTCCAACCCACCTAATCCTAAATTATTTTCATTGGCCAAGTGATTAGGGGACATCAGCTCTCCTTTTTATTATGCTTTGCTTATTAAAATGAGCTTGTATTTCTAAACCAACACACACTGGGATGGTGGGATGAACCCTGAGAGCCTGCACAAAGGCAGCAGATGGACACGAAATTTTAATTTTGCTGCAAAGACTCCATAAAGTGAACCTTTCCCATGTCCACCAGAGAGGTAAGTCATCATGGTTCCTGGTTTCATATGAATATGAAAACTGAACAATGCCAACTGGATAAGCTGGAAGAATTTAAAAGGGATGAGTGAACTTATTCTTTCCAACAAGAATGCGTACCTTATGCAATCACAGTTGCCTCTCTTGACAACCTAGCAGTAGGAGAGTAGGTATTACTAATCCTGTTTTCCAGATAGGTCAATTTAATTTTATAAAGCTCAAAGTAGGAGGTATAGACACATAGACAAATGGAGCAGAATAGAGAACCCAGAGGTAAATGAAGATGCCTAACTGATATTCGGCAAAGTTGCAAAGCAATTCAATGGAGGAGACGCTAGAGCCATTGGTCATCCATAGACCAAACAAACAAATGGGAAACCTTGACCTAAGCCTTACTTCTTGCACAAAAACTACTTCAAAATGCATGAATGTACGGATTTAATGATAAAATATAAATCTATAAAATTATTTTTTTAAAGGAGAAAATCTTTGAGATCTAGGACTAAGCAAAGTAGTCTTAGACCATCCATAAAACTTTTGCTGATGTGAAGCACAGAGCTTCACTTTGGGGTGACAAAAATATTCTGAAGTTGACTGTGGTAATGGTTGAACCACTCTGTTCATATACTAAAAGCCAATGAATTGTACACTTTAAATGGGTGAATTATATTTATGTGAATTATGTCACAACAAATTGGTCTTTAAAAAAAAAAAGCCTGTGTGAAGAAAATGGAAAGACGTGCTGCAGACTGGAAGGAAATATATGCAAACCACATATCTAACAAAAGTTTAGTATCAAGAATATAAGGAATTCTCAAAACTCAATGGTAACCAAAAAATAAAATTAAAAATGAGCAAAAGACAAAAAAAAAGCTCACTGAAGAAGATATACAGATGTCAAAAAAAAAAATACATGAAAGGAAGTCCAACATTATTTGTAAGGGAGATGAAAATTAATGAGATATCACTATATAGCTATCAAGAATGCTAAACTTAAAAATAGCGACAGTATCACTTTTATGATATTGGATGTGGAGCAACTGGATCACCTACACACAGCTGGTGGGAATGTAAAATGGTATAGCCACTCTGGAAAATACTTGGGCAGTTTCTTATAAAACTACCCATGCACTTACCATGTGACTCAGCAGTTGAAATCTTGGGCATTTACCCTCGTGAAGTGAGAACTTATGTTCACCTAAAAACTAATACACAATGTTTAGAGCAACTTTATTTCTAATAACCAATAAGTAGACACAGTCCAGTTGTCCTTTCACAAGTGAATGGCTAAACAAATTGTGGTACATACATATCATGAAATGCTACTCAGCACTAAAGGAAACAAACTAACGTGGGTGAATGTCTAGGAAATGATGCTGAGTGAAAAAAGCCAATTCCAGAAGGTTACATACTGTATCATTCCACGTACAGGACACTTAAAAATGAAAATAATTTTAGAAAATTTATAACAGCTTGGTGGTTGCCTGAGGTTAGGAATGAAGGATGGGGAGTACCATGGGGAGAAGGTGGTGTGGTCACTGAAGAGCAACATGAAGGATTCTCATAGAGAAAGAACTATTCAGTATCTCAACTATGTCGGTAGATGCATGAAACCACACCTGTAGTAAAATTGTATAGAACTAATATCACACATGCACACAAATACACACACATGAGTACAAGGAGGCTGGGGAAATCTGAGTGAGATCACTGGGATATGTCAATGTCAATGACCTGACTGATACTTACTGGGGTAAACTGGGTGAAGAGTACATGGGATCTCTTTCTATTCTATCTTAAAACTGTATGTGAATCTAGAAAGACTTCAACAAAAACTTCATTAAGATAAAAGAAATTCTTTGTCCAAGTTCACAAAATAGTAGCAAAAGCAAAAAAGTAAATTTAAATCTCCCAATTCCTAATCCTAGTCAGTGACTCATCACTACTCCTCTGGCTCAGACAGCCCTTCTGAGCTTATGATCTGTGTTTCCTGCTTGAGGGGATTTAACACCATAAAAAGCAGCCTCTGAGGAATGGAGGTAGGGTAGGGAAAGGGAAATTGCCCATAACAGTGACAGCATGCATGATATAATCCCGGGAATGGAAATTAGAGGTGTGTGCATAAATAAATACAAAGAAGATAAAGTAAATCAAATACAGTTAGCTTATAAAAAAGATCCAGCTGGGCTGACACCTGCTAGGGGAATTTCTCCAGATTTTGCTTCTTAAACATCCATCCACCTTAGAACCTTCATCCCTTCTGGTTTTCCTGGAGAGGCAAGAGCATTGCTCTCTTCCAAAATCTGTTCTTTCTTCCTTTTCCTTCCTAGTTGGCCCTGTGGCTGCCTGATTACTCCTTTTATTAAGTATGACCTAAAGAGCTCCACCTGCATGCATTATGGACCATACAGACCAGTGTCCCCTTCTTTCCTTTGAGCTTCCCTTGAAACTCAAAAGGGCATGGCAACCACCCTCACTATCCAAGGACAGGCCCTGGGAGCAGGTCTGAGTCAAGAAGCTATCCAAAATGTGGATGTCTAGAGTTACTGAGGAGCTCTCCTCATCTTTTATATGTTCAAAATATAAAATAAGATTAAACAAAATTAAAAAGCTCATCCAGGCCATGGCAAAAGGTGCTTTGAGATTGCAAATCCACAGACTTGACCTTCCAAGTAACCACACTCAGACCTGGCAATCAGGACAGGAACCCTCATCTTCCAGGTCCTTTACCAACTAGAGACCTAATCCGTGATGATAAAATTTGAAGATACACACCACCTAACCAAAGGCACAACACCTTTTCCAGAGTCGGCCTGAAGCCATTTGAAATGAAGATGGAAAATCTCCCAAAGCCACAAAGCCCCAGACATCCCTGTCATGATTCTTTTTCAGGTTTCCTGTCAATGTCAACTTAAAGGATAGTGACAACCAACGGCAACCTTTAAAGGATTTTTGTAGTTCACGCACTGGATCAAATGGATTTTCTGGGTATTCACAGATGGCTAAAAACAGATTAAAGTCTCCCATAACCTATTCCACAGGAGAAGTGATATTAACGCTACACTAAATGACTTTGTTCACAGAACCTGAACGAGCACAAAGTTCATTCTGACACATAACTAGGACTTCATTCTCCCCCTAGGCACTCCAGGAAACAAAGGCATTGGTATCAATAATTTGTATAAAGCAGCTTCCAGCTTTCCTTCTAGACTCAGCCCTGCTTCACTACAGGATACTCTCTTTCGCTACAGTATTACGTGGCATCGATGGTGGTTGGACTGTAAAGATCTATACATGCCTTATCCTTGTGCCCATCTGAGCTCCTCCATTGAATCCTTTGATCATCTTCTGTGATTTCAAGTTCTGAGGACATACAGGGGCACAGATAAAAGAGTGTAAGCCAAACAGAAGGTATGATCCACGTGAACCCTTCAGCAGCTAATGGTTCTGGACAGAACGGAGCTTCAAGCGAACATACCCAGTACAAAAACTGTGCTAGAGGTGTCTGTGAGTGGCAAGTGGCACTGGGTCTACTTTTCACCTCAGTCCCCCAAACCTTCCTAGGTAAGAGCTGTTTTCTTTAATGAACCAACTACACATTTCTACTGAAGTCATAGAGTTTCCCTAGAATATTCTCACAGTACTACTGAGATTTGGAGAAGTTGGTGGTTTTGGTGTTGGATCAGTACAACCAGTGAGCTGAAATCTGTAGGTTTTCAATGATGTTGGCAAAGGCCTTAGGTTTTCCATCTGCAAAGAAGGCTAACAGCACCGTCTACTTCAGGGCTGCGTCCTCCACGGAACCTGGTAATGAATAGTAAAGATGTACATGTAGCTTCTTCCCTGAATCCATGAACTTCCCTCCTTTTGACGTCACCCCAATCTCTCTTTTCTCCTGCCTCCCGGATTCTCCAGTCCATCTCCTTGTGGGGCCCCTGGCTCTCTGAACTCCATCCCCAGCACCTTACTCTGATACTCCAAGGCACCCTGCTCTGTCCCACCCTAAGGCCTCCACATTTAGATGCTGTCCATTCTGCCTCGATGCTCTCTCCTTCCTCCTAACTCCCAGTCTTCCTTCAGATCTCAGCTCAGGCGTCCCTTCCTCAGGGGCCCTTCCCAAGCTCCCCAACTGGAGTAAATCTCCCACAGCTGTAGCGCTCTCATGCCATGATGTCCTCCCTTTTCACACTTATTACGCTTGTAATTTGACATTTATTAGAGTGCTTTTACATTGTCTATCTCTATCTCTAGCCTATAAGTGCTTTGAAGGCAGAAACCACATTTAAAGGCAGGGATGGGGGACACTTGGGTGGTTCAGCAGTTGAGCGTCTGCCTTTGGCTCATGGCATGATCCTGGAGAGCCGGGATCGAGTCCCGGGTCGGGCTCCCTGCATGGAGCCTGCTTCTCCCTCTGTCTGTGTCTCTGCCTTTCTCTCTGTGTGCCTCCCATGAATAAATAAATAAAATCTTTAAAAAAAATAAAGGCAAAGACGGCATCTTTTTTGTTTGTTTTGCTTTTTTAACTTTTCATGTTGAGATAGTTTCAGATTTATAAAACATTTGCAAAAAGTAGTACTGAGAGTTACTGTATACCCTTCACCCAGCTTCCCCATATGTAAATATCTTATCTGACTATAATACAACTGTCAAAGGCAGGAAACTAACACTGCCGTGTGATACTGCTACTTTATACAATTTTGCTAAGATCTAGTGAACGTTCTTCATCTATTGCAAGATCTGATACAGAATCCCACATTGCATTTACCTGCCATGTTCCTTAGTGTCCTCAAATCTGGCACAGTTCTTCAGGTGTGTCTATCACAACCCTGGCACTTTTGGACAGACTCGGTCAGTAATTCTGGTTTCTTCAGGAGTAAATCGGATTATGGTTTTTTTGGGGGCAAAAATAACCACACACATAATGCCATGCCCTTTTCAGTGCATCATAGCAAGAGGCACATGATATCAACATATCTCACTATCAATGGCACTTTGATCACTTGGTTAGAATGTTATCTTTAGTTTTCCCTACTGTGAAGTACAGTTTGTCCCTTCGCCACCATGTTTTCTATTATTTATAACAGTTAGGACTTATGAATATTTGTTTTGGCCTATGGATTATATAACTCAATATTATCATCATTTACTTTATTGCTTAAATTGTCCCAATTTTGGCCATTGGGAGTTCAAGTTAGCTCTGTGCACTTCCAACATGTCCAACATATCTGAGCACTTCCTTGTTTTCTGGCACCATCAATAGTCCAGGTTCATCTTGCATGCTCAGAGGAGAAAGTAAGAGGATCTTCAAGGTCACATCACTAATAGTATAGACACAGAAAGAGCAAAATTTGGGCCATAAATGCAACCAATCCACATAAAAACAATACATAAAAATAAAACAAATATTATTTGAAAAAAATGCAATAAAAGAGCAATCCATACAAACCAATTGTCCTGTATTCTAATCTTAGCCATTTGACACTCTAGAAGTCTCTTAAACTGGGGCGCCTGGGGCTCAGTGGTTGAGTGTCTGCCTTCATCTCAAGTCATGATCCCGGGGTCCTGGGATCAAGTTCCACACTGGGGTCCCTGCAGGGAGGCTGCTTCTCCCTCTGCCTATGTCTCTGCCTCTCTCTCTCTCGAATAAATAAAATCTTAAAAAAAGAAAAAGAAAGAAGTCTCAAACTCTCTTCACATCTGAAATGGGACTAAAACTGTGTGTGCTTGTCACTTCCCAGGGTTATTACAGTAATGCAAGGATATAATAGGTACGATCATTCTGCCATTCTATGAAAAGTTCTGTGTACATTTTAGGAATTAGTAACTGATACTACTTCAGAATTCTTCTTAAAGATTTGCATTTTAAAAACCCACAAAACTCCTGAAGGCTCAAATAGCTTGCTAAATCACTGTTCAGATCAATCTTCTGCTTCTTAGGTCTACACCCCAACCATCATCATAAAGAGAACCAGAGAATCTGCATGTAGAGATGATCTTTATTCTGGTTTCTGCTGTTGGAGCATATAGTCAAGGAGCTTAAGGCGGTAGGTTGGATCCCACCACAAACCATGTCAGGGGCTCACCATACCTCCCTTTTCAAACCCAACTGACAAGTCTTCTCTCTAACCCCTCCCTTCGAAACAAACATTTATTAAGCATATACTATGAGCTAGTCACTGTACTAGATGTTGAGAGACAGCCGTGAGCAATAATGACAAGGTCCCTGGCCTCATGGAACTTGGAATAAAATAGTGAAGAATCACAAAAAGTGAGATAGTCAAACTGATCAAAAGTCAGAGGTTGTAACATGCACCAAGAAAGACACAGATAGACTGAGAAGATGACCAGGGCAGGGAAGAATGTATTTCAGCTAGGCCAATCAAGAAAGCACACCTCAAGGGAGGGATATCTAAGCTGAGACTTAGATGGTGAGAACCTCATGTGCAGACACAGAAAAAGAATATTCTGGACAAAAAAAGAGCAAGTGTGAATTCCTCTGAACAAGCTTAGGGAGGTACTAGAAACTATCAGAAAGATTGAATGGGACACAGTGAAAGTAGGGCAGGTCACATAAGAGACTATCCTGAATAGACAGGCAGGGCCGGATGATACGTGGCTTTGAGAGAGGGCAACCAAAGAAGCACATTAGAAATGATGTGATCATTTCTGTCTCTTCTCTCTTGCACTGAAGATTCCAATAAAAACTTTCACCCCCACCATTTTTAAAGACAACATTCTTCTCCCTGAGCTTTATCCCTAGCTCAGGACCCATACCATGTCCTTTACATCTAAATCCTGACAAAACATGAGAGACTCTGGGAAATGAAAAAGGGGTAGTGGAAGGGGAGTGGGCGGGGGGATGGGGTGACTGGTGACGGGACTGAGGGGGGCACTTGATGAGAGGCGCACTGGGTATTATACTATATGCTGGAAAATTGAACTCCAATAAAAAATACATATAATAAACAAACAAACAAACAAACAAACAAACAAACAAATAAATCCCAGCCCAGTGAGTAACTGACATGCCCTATTCAAATTATTCCCAGGACCCGGAACCTTCCTCCACTTGTAGACTCACCCCACCCTCCCCATCCAAATTAACATGAAACTTTCCAAGGCATATTATTACTGATTCCCACCAGGGGTGACAACCATTGGTAACCTGGCCCCATTGTTAGATATCATACAATTTTTACAGCTGACTTGCTGTTTTGCTTTCTTTTCAATTTTATTTTGAAACATATGTGACGTACTTTGGATCCACAAATGGCTTAAGAAATTCTAAATTAAAGCCCTTGCAGAGCTGGTGCAGCCAGGCCTCTGGGACCCGGGGTCCATGCTACACAGACTTTGGTGCCCTTCCAAACACACTGCATGGTCCAAGGACCACTCCCTATTATCACTCTTGGAAAGAATGGAATATGTCAACAGACACACAAGCAACTTCCTGCCACAAGAAGCAAAATGTAAAAATAATGCCACCAGTGAACATCATCATTGTCTCCCTCTCTGCTTGTCCAGTCTCTTCTATGAAAATGTCGATAGAGCTAGAACTGCAGTATTAGTTGTTTTTTCAAACCCAGGTGTAATTACTACTATAGAGAATAAAATGGACCCTGGCGACATAGAAGGCCCTGAGGACACAAGCAGAATAGAGGTCAATATCTTAATCTTCATTTTGAGCATAGAATGATGTTTATGCGTAGAGTCTCAAAGCCAAATTAGCACTGCTTCTTAGGTGCACCTGAGTGATTGTAATTTACCTCCTTCAGCCTTAGTTTCTTCATCTGCAGATAGAACATACCAGAATTTATCTGATGGGAATTACTACAAGCATTAAATGAGTTGATGCATAAAATACCTCTAACAGTAGTAGATACACTGTAAAAATTTAATAAATGTTAACTATTACTGTTAATAATTGATTTGATAAATAAAAACTGGTTGGAACCTAAAAGAGTCACTGTCAATTAATAACAAAGGTAGCCTCAGGGCTTTGGATGATGACAGCAGGTCTCAACATATAGCCCAAATATACATAAAAACCCCGAGAGGTAAGTAAGCCTTCAAATGCTCTTCAAAGATAGGCCTCAAATATAGAGAAAGATGAATGGGGATAAAGAACTGCATGGAGAAGGAAAAGCAGGTTGTGAAAACAAAGTCATGAAATCCTAATCTTTGCAGTAGATTTGCCTCTTGCAGGGGCAGGATGATTTGGCAGCATGAAGGGGCGTGGATTCAGTTGAGTGTGTATGTGAGTGAAGAAGTTATTATGGGTTTTAGGGGTGCCAGAGGTGGGGAAGAGAGTCAATGAGGCTTGACAAGGTAAAGGACAGAGATAGGGCCAGGTCCAAGATCAGTGAAGTAGACACACCATGATCATTCATTTAATCAACTGGCAAAGATGAACTAGTTTGGCCTTTCAATTGAAACCCCATTCCTCTTGAGCCTACTGGGAGTCCCTCTTGCATGAAGACATGGATCCAAATTAGATAAACTCATGTCTCCTGCGGGACACTGGGGCTTTGGCTCACTCAACCCAACATCTGGTCTTGGGACTACACAGTTGCCTGTGGACCACTGGCTGGATCACGGCCTAGACTTAACAGCAATTCAGGTCACAGCAGAACACAGGCATCTGGCTAGATTTCACGTAGCTTGGCCTCATTTTAAAATAAATTTGGAACTTTGCGGAGATTCACATCTTGATTTTAACCAAATACTAGCCAAATACCCCAAATCCTACACTGGATTTGTAAATGTAGAAGGCCTGGAATCTGAGGTCTTAAAGCTCTGAACTGATGTTTCTGAAACTAAGGAGATGCTTCCCACTCAGTTCGTAGTGTTTGATTCATAGTGTAAAATGCAACAAAGGGAAAAATCAGTATTATCAAAAGGGCCAATTAGGGAACCACATTTATATTCCTCATCACATATTGTTTTATCAAGATGTATTGTATATGGATGTGTCCAGTCAGCAGCAGCACAGTGCTACTAGCTCATTGTTGAGGAAATCAAGTTCTAGGGGAGTCAAACAGAACAAAGTAAACAAAAGCCACCAACATACAAAATAATGTCCTTAATAGTTCTTACAAAGGGCTTTTCAAAACCATAGTTTTAAAGCTAGAACACCTTTTTCTTATTCACTCTTTTGATCTTCAAAACTACAAAAGGGCATCACAAACTAAAAGGTGAAAATGGGCCCAGAATGGGACTTTAATTTATATATATATAATAGTTTATATTATATAATAATAATATATAATTATATTTATATAATATAATATATAATTATTTATATATATAGTGTGTATATATATATATATATATATATATATATATATATACACACACACACTATCTCCAGGTAACTTAAATCAGACAACAGTAAAAAAATAAAAAAGGAAAAAAAAGAAAAAAGAAAGAAAGAAAGAAAGACAAGAGAGAAGATAAAATTTGTGAATAATTAAAAAAAAAAACCTAGTTACTATCTTCTTTTTTGCTTCAGTTGATCCACAAATTTGGCTAGAGTTCTATTATTGAAAAAAAAAAAGGGAAACATGATTAGTTATTCAAGATGGACAAATGTTTATATGACAAAAATCCACTGGTCAAGAGAAGCAAAACTATGAGACCTGAAAAAAAAAATGTTAGGGCCTAGTGGTTCTGGTTACTATCATTCTGAGAGAGAGTCTACAAGATCTAGTTTGACCATGATCTCCTTTCCAGGGTGGTAGTGTGATTGACTTGATTGGACACCTGTCCTCAAGGTAGAGACCCTTTTACTTTTTTAACTTTTCATGTTGAGACAGTTTCAGATTTATACAACATTTGCAAAAAAAAAAAAAATAGTACTGAGAGTTACTGTATACCCTCCATTGAATGTCTATATCTGAATGTCTGATAAAGTAATGGTCCATGGTCCATAACTATTTCTGGGAAAAGGACCTATACTATTTTTAAAATTTTTTTATTGGAGTTCGATTTGCCAACATATAGCATAACACCCAGTGCTCATTCTGTCAAGTGACCCCCTCAGTGCCCATCACCCAGTCACCCCAACCCCCCGCCCACCTCCCTTTCCACCACCCCTTGTTCGTTTCCCAGAGTTAGGTGTCTCTAGGACCTATACTATTATCAGTGTCTGTTGACTCGCTGGAGTTTTTTTTTTTCTTTCTTTCTTTCCTTCATTCCTTTTTTACTCCAGACAGAAGTTGGTTGGTTGGTGGGTGGTAGGTGGGTCTGATATGTTTCTGTGTCTGTATCTGCATCTGTGACCCAGTTGTGAAGTGGAAGCTACAAGCTGCTGGTATGTACATGTAAAAGAGATAGTGGTAGGTTGTGTTATCTGTGTTCATAAACTTCGCTTGTGTCTGATGGGGATTCTCTATAACACATAGTTCTTAAATATTACCTCCCAGTTTTCACTCTGAAATAGAAATGAGGTACTTTAGTTAAAAATTACAAATGAGTGATTGAGATACACTGAGAACAACAGTGCCAAACAAATACGAGTATAAAAATATGTGCGTGTCTGGGTGGGTACAAAATCATTGGATGTGTTTTTGTTTATCAATGAAAAAAGAAAGTAACTCCATCTCACAGCAAAATACCTGACTGTGCTAGATTGTGGAAAAAAAAAAAAAAAAAAGATTGGAAAAAGCCAAAACCTGAAGGGTGACATGATGTAGAGGGTTCAACAAAAAGAGACTTTCTTGCCTTTGTTTATAAAACCTGCAAATTTAAGGCTGTAAAGAAGAAACTTGTTAAAAATGTTGACAGAGCTGGCTCAATTTTCATTTAAAAATAAAATGCTCGGGCAGCCCCGGTGGCGCAGTGGTTTAGCGCCGCCTGCAGCGCAGGGGGTGATCCTGGAGACCCTGGATCGAGTCCCACGAGTCCCATGTCGGGCTCCCTGCATGGAGCCTGCTTCTCCCTCTGCCTGTATCTCTGCCTCTCATTCTCTCTCTGTGTTTCTATGAATAAATAAAATCTTTTAAAAAAATTCTCATGTATTTTTTATTATCAAATATGACAGTAATGCAAAATTAAAGTGTGGTTTTCATTCCACTAAACTGATAAATTGGCCTTGGAGTATCCAGTCTGCTCTTAACAAGAGGCAGTTCTTTATGGTCTGTGTCATTTGTCCAGATAACAGTGGTTTTGTTTCTCATCATGTGTTGTGTGACTCTGTATGTACTTGATTTTAAAAAACACAGAACAGGGAGCTGAAAGGGCTGAAGTTCCTTATGTTATTCTTGACACATTTATTTCTGAATATTAGATTATTCTTCTGGTAAACAGGTTATGAGGCAAAGCCATTTACTATCGTTCGGCAGTTAGGTTTCTGGTTGAATAAGTACCTGCTCTCCTTTTGATGGTGCCTTTTCAAGTTCAGACCCTAAATTCAGAAAAAAAAAAAGTCACTGCCAAAATGTTAAGAGTCAAGTCGTCTTTGGCCCTTGTTATATCACAAAAATGCCAACAACTCACTTCTTCACTTTGACACCAAAGCCATTAACCTTCTTATGGCAAGATAGTTGTTCACATAGATTTATTAAAAATCTATCTTTAAAAAAATCTTTTTCTTTTACAAAGATATAATTGAACAAATTGATTACTAAACTTGGGCCACACTTGGAGTGTTATACCTGAGTTAAATCTCATTTCATCTGGTACAACAAGCCGATTGATTATTAAGCAGCAAAGTCTGGGCTTCGTACATGGAACTAATTAATGCCTGTCAGACCATCCTTGGCAACTGGTACGTATTTGTTTTGTGGCTTACAAGTTCCAGGCTTACAGGCAATATGAAGGATCACTTCCTGCAGTCTGAGAGCTTTAGCAATTTGGCGGAACCTTGAAAAAAGAAGGTTTCTTTTTTTTTAAGATTTTATTTATTTGAGAGAGAGAGAGAGCACAAGCCAGGTGGAAAGGCAGAGGAAGAAGGAGAAGCGGACTCCCGCTGAGCAGGGAGCCTGATGCAGTTCTCCATCCCAGGACTCTGGGATCATGACCTGAGCCAAAGGCAGATGCTTAACCGACTGAGCCACCCAGGCGCCCCAAGAAGAGAAGATTTCACTTGCAGTTGTAGACATTGTGGGTAAAACTTTGGTGGAGATGAAGTTCTTAATTTTGTTTCTCTAGCTTTGGAATAAAAAAGCTTATAAGGAGGCTTAACACAACGTCTGGGGTGGTGACCTCTGGAATAATAGGTGTTATTGAGATGCAATGCTAGATTTTTTTTTTTTACAAATTCTTCTTTGGTGTCAAAGCTACTTACTTCTCTGGCTTCTGTAGCTGCTTAGCTTCTCGTAGCTGTACATGTGCCGGCTGTACAATGGTGGTTTGTGATAACACACATGTATGCTGCTCCTCTGTAAATGAAGCAGGCAAAGGACACAAACCACCATGAGACCAGCCTTCTCTTGTGATCAAAAATAATCTTAGGAGACCGTTTAAGACCACACAGGATACTATTAACAAATAATATCCAAATCTTGGAACAAAAGCAAAAAGATAACTAGGCAGTCTTTGTTATCACGCAGGAAGTTGTCTAACGAGCCCACCCAAGGTTCATCTCACTGTCTAGGCTCAGGGATATAACTTTGTTTGACTTACTATTTACTACTGATAAGGACCTAGGCATTTTACAACTCTGTAAAGATAGACGTTAATTTGTAGAAAACTTATGAACTACAAATGCTTTTTGTCCAGCAGATAAGATAACCCGAAGGTTACAGTTGGCCTATGGAGGAAATGAACCAGTTGTGTATCTAAATTAGCAATGTTACTGCAGTTTCTTCTTTATTGAAGTGTTCGTTTTGTTTTCCCTTTACTGGCTGCTTACAGGTTGGTTTTCCACGTCCTATGAATCGGCTCTGTCATGTGCTGGTCCTCTCATTATTGTGGCAATTACAACCTGGCACACGCTCATCAGAATTTGTGTCAGAACTGTGCTTTTCTTATTCATTGAAAATTATACTTTGATATGAACTGAGAAACACAGATTAGCCACACACAAATTTAAAATAACTCGAGTAATTTACTTGCTAGGATGAATCATCACAATGGTCATTAATCTCTTATACTCCATCCTTCCAAAATTCTCCCCAAAATCTCCTGTCCCAACCCAAGCCCAAGAGCTTCAGATTCTCCTCCACTTCCACTGAACTAGTCCAGTACAACTAAGCCCTACTCAGAAGATAGAGGAGAGTCGCTGAGCTTGCCAAACAGAATCCCTACTTTTTTGGTTTAGGGAGGGGGAAAATCCAATTCTGGTTCCACCATAGAGTTAAAAAAAAACTTTATGGATTTAGAGGTTGGAAAGTCAGGTGTGAGTAAAAAGTGATTGAGAAAGAAATTCTGCATTTTGGGCTCTGTTGTGTGTGTGCCACAGAGGAGAAGCACAGTTGGCCAAGGAAGCATATCCTCCCCACTGGCATCATGGGGGTTTGCATGGCTTCTACTTCCCTCCTGAAGGCTTGTGAGATGAGCCATGAAGAGAGAGAAAGAAGCACTCATGTTATGCTAGCCACCATGTCCATCAAATAGGTGAAAAACTGAGGCTTGTGCAGACAGCTTTTTAAAAATAGATAAAACAAAATTTGCACCCCTCCCTTGGTACTTTCTTTGAGCATCACTTTGTCTATATTTTCAGGCAGAAAGGCTCAGTCCTGCCAAGTAAACTGCCTTTCTGTGCATCCAGATTTCAAATAGTCTTACCAAGGCAACTCAGAGCAGACTCTTTATCTTCTTGTCCACTGGAATAGTTTAGTGCATTGAAGAAAAGGAAACAATGAACTAATCATGGTCCTGAACTAATAATAATAGCGCTGCACCAGATCCTACTAGAAGTGCTTCGCATTTGTTAAGTCATCTACACAATAACTCCATAAGGAAAATAGAAACTATTACCTCCATTTTAGAGATGACCTAAGTTCCTTACCAGGTGTCACAGCCAGGAAGTAGCAGAGCAGGGATTCAAACACAGGCAATTTGGCTCTTAACCCCCACACTGTCTCTTAAGTACGCTCCACCCTCACCGCCCACCCTGTACCAAGGAAAAGACTTCTTGGTTATTGTGAATAATGCAATGGTCCTAATCTTGATAGCTTCACCATTATACAGGCATTTCTCAACTTACCCAATATACCTATTTAGTCAGTTATTATGAAATTAAAATTGTACACAAGCCAAAACCCAAAAATGAGAGTTTAACCATTCTTGCAGTCTACTTGTTTGTTTTGTTTTTGTTTTTTTTTCTACTTGGGTTTTTATTCTTAGGTAGGAAGGTAGATGGGTTGAGTGGATGCATGAAGGAGACAGATAAGTAAGTAAGCTATGAAACTGTACAAAATATGAGGCATAAAGAAGAGATGGATTGGTGCTAAGGAAATGCAAAGTGGGGCTGTAAAAGGAGGCTCTCAAGGGAAGCCGAGAGGGATTTGTTTTTATGACAGGTTTTAAAGGAGGTGATGAGAAAAACATACACTCTCATATGTACAGTCTGGACCTAGTGAAAAGTGATGCAACTGCTCTGGACCACAATTTGGCAGTTAATTCTAGAATGTTTAAATATTCTTACCCCTTGACCTAGCAATTCCATTTCTAGAAATTAAGCTTCAAAATAGTTGTGTATATGATTAGCTTGTTCTTCTGACCAGGGAGGATAAGACAGTCAGGTGGCGCAGCTGTCTGACAAGTACGGAGTACTTATAGGGGTTTCATGGCACTATCAACTTCTGAGTCTGAAGTGGGTTCCTCATGCAAAGCGGTATCTAAAATCCCTTCACAACAAATATCTTACCCATAGGACAAATGCTCCTCAATGCCCAGCCACTGGCTTTGGTCATCCTTGCTTGCTGGAACTTATTAATGTAAGAGTAACAGGCAGCATGGAAAGCAGCATTTTTACTAGTTCTCTCAAAACTGGGGAAGTTACTATGTGAGATGAATGCCATTTATTTTTGTCTTTTGCTGAAAACCCAATAAAAAGAAAAAGCTGCTCAACAATTATTGAATAATAGAAGCTAAAGAGAAATATTTGGGGGGTGGGGAGGAAACGAAAAGTCAAAGAACTTATTTATACCTAATTTAATTTCAAATGTTACCTGTTGTTTATATGGCTTTACAAAAAAAATCATTTGTCTAATTTTATCCATCTGTGTCCACAACCTCAAATCCAAAATCTTTATTAAAAATGTTTGCCAAACATTCCACAAGAAAATACACTGCTTGCAAAAACATCCAAATATCCACAATAGTAGTTATCCAGAGACTTCTAAAATTGTGAGCAACTCTTATCCAATTGGACAGTGGGATTAAAATGAATTCTTCAGTGAGAATGAAAAATATTTCTGGCATCAATATATGAAGCTTTTTAAATAGGCTTTTAATGCTCCCTTCACCCCCCAAAATATGATTGCCAATTCCAGGAAGTAGCTTTATTTTCCAACTCCAGTCTTAGTATTTTTTTCTGGATTCAGGAATAGACATTCCCAGTTCTTCCACCCTTCTTGTCATAAATAGGTCTTTTGACAGCAACCATGAACAAAAAGTTGTTCAGCAGGATTCTCAATGGTTTAAAGAAAATCAGAACCAAGGATCTGATCTGTGTTTCTATCACCAGGGACTTAATGATTCAAGGAAACATCTCATCAGTCAGACAGCAGGTCACTGAGGTGAGCAGGAACAATATGAGCTCTACTCTGAAAAGAATGCTAAATTGCCTATTTGAGATAAAATTGCATGTTCCCTGTTGTATGTGTTTATCCCATGTGCAGTCTGTCTGTCATCCTAGCCCTAGAATCTGGGGAGACAAAAGGTGAATGGAGAGTAAAAAGACTCCCCACACACACCAAATCGGGACAATCGTTTTGTAAAACTGTCAGTATCAACCAAAGCTGACCATATGCATACCGTACGACCCAGCAATCCCAATGTGTGTATCCCAAACACACACACCCCCTCCCAAAATGTGCACAATAGCATTCACTTGATGGGCTTCTCTACAGCAAAGAATCATCTCCAACCACAGGCAATTTTATGGACGAATCTTGCCAATGTACTGTTGAGGGAGAAAAGCCAGGTATGAACGAGTGTATACTGAGTTATTGCACTTTATGAAGTACCAAAAGGGCAACAGTAATCTAATCTGGTAGAAGTCAGGGTAAAACAAAGTCACGGAAAGGCTTCTAGAGGGCTGGTCATATTCTGTTCCCGATCTGGGTGTTAGTTATGTGGGTGTGTCCAGTTTGTGAAAACTATAAATTGTGAATTTATATTTGATAACTTTTTCAAATTGAATAGATCAAAGAGTTAAAAAAAAACCCAAAAACTATATCCAGTTAATTGGAATAGTGTTCAGATCAGGAGGTAGGATGGATCATGACAGGGATCCTTGCCTTTTCTTTCAAGACAGTTCCACGTGTGGAGCAAAGGGTTGCATGACCTCCCAGTATGGAAGGGGTTCCTTTTCTCTAAATCTGGATTCCCACCTGCAAAACACTAAGTGTTGGTAATTTAAAGGCTTCAAGGGCTTCAAGACTGGTAGTGACAGAGTACAGGACAGAGGAGGTTGCTGAGACAGCAAAGCAAACACTCAACCCAGCCATTCCTGTCAATGCCAGAGTAAATATTTTAATTCCGCATCCCGAGTTGGATTTATCGCAGCTTTCCTGGGTCTACTGCACGGCCTCCCCCTTTACCACCTGCATCTTCCTTTGTTTGTTTTCAAGCAGAAAGCCTTTGCTGAGGGCGGAACTCAGCAGCTGCCTACCACCTCCCTAAACTCGACTGCTCTTCTTGCAAGAATCCTGTGAGCCTCCAAAGGCCCAGGCCCAGCGCTGTGGCCTCTGCTCACAGCGACCTGAGGCTGCAATTCCTCTACATAAAAAAGCAGCAGGATCAGAACGTAAAGACTTCTTTTCATTCTGATGGCAGTGGGACAAGATTTCCCCCTAATCCTGGCTTCAATAAAACTTTCCCTTATAACCTGAGATAAAAGCACTCCCGTGGTCAGAGTATCGCCCATGCAAGGGCATAAAAGTGCAGTCTGACCAACCCCGCAACCACATTTCCATCAAACCGGGAAGATACGTTTTTATATTTGAACCTAATGAAATGCTCTTATCGCCAGAAGAGTCACAAGGCCCACCATAATTATTTGCTATTAGAATGTAGCAAAACAGTGTATAGATCTTTCACTGGGGAAATAATAAAACCACTGTCACTACCAACCCAGTAGTGTGTTATTTGTGTGTTTAGTAACAATAATGATGATGGTGAGCAGTTAAACCATTCTTAGGACTGTTCCAAGTGTTTTACACAAATTAACAGATATTAATATTTACATATTTACAGATATTAATGCTCAGAAACACCAGATGAGGTAGAAATTATTGCTTTCCTCATTTCACAGTTGAAGAATGAGCGAGGCCCAGAGATTAAGGACTCTGGGTTGAGCCTCAGAGTTGGGTGGGTGTGCAGCTGAGTTTAAATCTAATAGCCTCACTGCCTCCCCTAAGGAGGCTGGATCTTCCTGGACTTAGACCGCATATCAAAATAAGCTTGATTCCTTGAAAGCATTTTAGCCTGCAGATATGAGGACTAGCTGGAAGGACGGAGGGAGTATAGGGGGACAGCTACTCTACTAACCAGCCAGAAGGGCAGAGAGGAATTCACCAAGAGTGATTTGGAAGCAGGTGAGTCACAGGCAGGCAGAGTAGGTGAGAACGATCGTCCAGGGAGTGATAACCAAGGCACGAGGAGGCAGGGAGGTGTTGTAAGCAGAGGGCAAGAACCCAACAGGCAGTTGCAGGAGCAAGAGGGGAAGGAGAGCAGATCTGGGACGCCGGAGAAAAGCCAGAGGGCTCGGTGACAAGGAGGGCACTGCTACAGCATGTACAGATGGCCCCCGCTCCTTCCACTGTCATTTGTCATCACAACCTCGAGTTTGTATATAGGCTTTGGAAGGCAAACTCCATTCATCCTTCTATAAACTACTCTCTTATTCTCCTTTTTGTGAAAAGGAAGAGATGCAATCCCATCTCTGTCTGGTTGCTAACATTGTATCTGGGCTTTTGATCCTATTTTGTCACTAAGATTTTCTCAGTCTTCCTCTCAGCCTCCCTCTCAGCCTCCCACACTTGAACTCCTTGCCACCCTGTTCTTGCCCTCTCTGCTTCCAAAATGCGCGGAGCTGTCCTACCTCACAGCAATCTGGCTTTGGCCTCCTCCTCTGACACCTCTCTTTCCCCAACAGGATGGGGGAGAGACTAGAGTGCTAATCTTCAATCAGATCTGGATTCAAGTGCTGCCCAGATCCACGTATGTGACACTGGTCATGTTGCTGACCCTTGCTGCTCTTGAATTTTCTCCTCTAGAAGCTAGAGGTTGAAAAACAGCACAAGATGGAGCATGTGTGCACCCCCCAAATCCCAGGTGACTCAGAGGTAGTCAGTGCTCACCGAGTATTTCATATGCTGCCCTACCAGCCTCCCCTTGTGGTCAGGTTGGCCAACAGCCCACGCACAGAGGGGCCATGTAATTTCAGCTGCAGTTCAGAGGCCAAGTGCCACCTCCTCCCCTCTCTCTTCCTCCGCAGCACTTTGGAGACCATGTGTTTCAGGTCATAATTCTGGAGGACTCAGGAAAGCTGCCTGACTTCTTTTACGAGAGAAGATGCATTTACCAGGTAAACTACTGAAATTTTGGTGGTCACTTGTGCCTGGGCCCAGTGTTATTCTCCCAACTGTCCCAGGGGCATGGCAAAAGGTGGCACAGGAGTGAGCTGTGCACTGGACCCCGACCCTCTGCTTTCAAGCAGTGTGACTGTAAGCAATTGCATCACCTCTCTGGGCCTCATTATTCTTTTCTAAGTGGAGATTTTTAAAGTATAGTTATGGATTTTTAACCCTTCTCAAAACATGAAGCCCCTTCTTTCAGTGAAATCTGATGTAGAGACTCAAAGTAGAAAATAGAAAAATGTACTCATACACGGAATAGAAGAAATAGTGAAAGGGATTATAGGGGAAGGGGGGAAATGAGTGGGAAAAATTAGAGATGGTGACAAAAATGAGGGACTACTAACTCTGGGAAATGAACAAGGGGTAGTGAAAGGGGAGGTGGGTGGGGGGGTGGGGTCACTGGGTGACGGAGACTGAGGGGGTCACTTGATGCGATGAGCACTTGGGTGTTATACTATATGTTGGCAAATCAAACTCCAATAAAAATATACAAAAAATAAATTTATAAATATAATATATATATAAAGGAAAATAGAAAAATGTAGACATTCCCTAAGTTAACTGAGAGGCTGGGGCAGGGGGCCCACATAGTCACCTGCTCCCCTTGATCCCAGAGAACTGAAGCCAACATAATTTCCTTTATTTCTTTATGCCAAGTGGTGCTGAAAACAGGCACATTTTTAAAATTTTTATTAAAACAATTTTGAAACCAAGGAAGAATACACTAGCTGCATGTTCTGGACATTCCTTTTTCTGAAGGATAAGGCTCTGAATCTCCTAAACAGCCTAGTTATCAATTAACAGCTTGCATATCAAGGTCTACTTCATGACGCTCGCCTTGTTGAGCCCAGCAGGCCAGAGATATCACGTCATAAAGTCTTCCCAACTTCAACTATTTCCTCCCTTACAAGACCTGCCTTGACATCATTCACCCTGGGCCTGAAAATCCTATCACTGCCCTGCCCTGACTTCCCCACTGTGGGACACTGCTCAGCCCTCCTTTGCTGCAGCATGTCTGACCAAACTAGCCAAGCGAGCAAGATGTTGCTGGTGGTCTTTGAGGGGTGGACAACTGGTATCCCTGAAAGGGCCCTTACTATGGTTCAGCAGAAACGCTAGCTTTTAAAAACCACTGAGTTAAATAATCTCTGAAGTCCTACTAGCTTTAGCAGTCTGCTTTCAGTTACAATCCTGATCTCCTCCAGGCTTGTCTGGCTCTCCAGACACAGCTTCTCTTTATCTGATTATATAAGACCAAACATTAAGGGAAGGCATTTGGCACAAGGGAAGGCATTTGGCACTTCCCTGCCTTATCATCTCGTCCAGCCCCAAAGAATGAGATTTTGCATTACCCAGAACATCCCCCCTCCCTTAACGATATCAAACTCTGTTGCCATCCCAGAGCTCAAAACTCTCTGAAATATTTAAAACTCTTGTGTGTATAATCTTGCCAAGTTAGAGGAGAGTGAACAGGGGGGCTGAGGTGAAACATGTGAAAGTAGATCACATGGATCAAAACAGAACCAGGAGCTGGGCACCCTTTAGAGCCCCAAGGAAACAGGTACGGGAGCTTCAAGTGTGCACGACCTTGCTGGGGGAGGGGGGTCAGTGAGGAGGTCCCCACCTTGTGAAGTTTGAACCATAGCTATAACTCAGCTTGACAATGCCTTCACAATGCCCCTTCTCAAAGCTCACTCCCAGGACCACCAGCAGCAGCATCTCTTGGGAACCTATTAGAAATGCAAATTCTCGGGCTCCACTCAAGTCCTACCAAACCAGAAACGCAGGAGGGGTGCCCACCAATCTGTGTTTTCACAACAAGGGATTCTGGTGTGTTCTCAAGCCTGAGAACCACTGCTATCTTAGAAAATATATCCCTAACCCTTTCATCTACAGATGAAGAAGCAAAATAGGGCCCAGAGAGGCTGATTCACTTGGCTCAAATCACATAGCTCATTAATGCCAGGCCCAGGCCGAGAAGCTAGGTCTTCTGTGTCTTGTTCTAGGCTACCTACTACCCGACCTAAGCAATAACCTCAGAAGACTCAGTATATACAGTTGTCACCAGAAAAGGTCTATACACAAGAAACCTAAAGCATCAATCTGGTCAGAGGGAGGAGTGTCCAGGGGAGTAATGTGGAAGCCCCTTTGCTTGGCAAGTACACTGATTTCCCTCACACTATATGCTTATGTGAGGAGGTCTGGGCAGGGGGCTGTAGCTGTGGGATTCTAAAATAATTCAGTAGCTGAGCTCCAAGTCTCTGGTCAGGTGATCTCCTAACAATCATCAATATGTCTTCAGTACTATACTAAAAATCATCCCTTATACTTTTTTTTGGTGCTCTCCACTTCACATTCTTCCATTCAAGTACTAACCAGGCCCAACCCTGCTTAGCTTCTGAGATCAGACGAGATCGGGCGCATTCAGGGTGGTATGGCCGTAGACTCCACTTCACATTCTAAAACCACATGAATTCACCCTTTGGAAGGCTCCAGAAATTTGCTTGTCAAGACAGCACTTTCTTGACTTGATCTTCACCAGCTGCTCTTTGGCTCTTTCTGGCTCCAGGAGAAGCTCTTGGCTCTAACCAAGTCAGCTTGCCACCCCCCTGGGACAGAGGCCCCCACAGAGAGTCCTCTCTCCTCTCACCTCCCCTCACCTGCTGGAGGAACAGGGCTGTGAAATAGGGAAACCAGACAGAGTTGAGCTGGTGACCATGAATCAAGGTTTCCCGGGTCCTGTAAATCTGGGTCAAGGTCAGGTCCAGCCTGGAGGTCTGGCCGGGGATGACAGGTACATGTACATGTCCTTGCATTTCTGAGTTATTTCTCAGTTAATCCCAGAGCTGCGTTTGAGGCTTGTTATCTGTTCTTTCTCCTCAGAGGCATTTCACAGCTTTGCAAGTCATGTCTCCAGAAGAGAAAGTTAAGAGCAGTTCTCTGACGCTGCTTTGAAGAGAGCAGACCCAAAGCAGATCAAACATTAGCTTTACAGATCATCCTGAGGGTCTGTTTCCTGAGCATTTTCATTTTCCAGATTTTCCAAGGCCTTTGATTATTACAGATGCTTGAGGGACAGTTTAGGGCTTATTCAAGGGGGCTCCTGGCTCTCTCCAAGCTCATTCATTCCCTTATGGTCTCTCCGGCCACACTAGCCTTCTTTCAATTCTTCAAATGACCCAAGTTATCTGTGCTGAAGGCCTTCATGCATTTTGTTCCCAGAACACGTTTTCCTGGATTTTGAGTAGATGGCCCCTTCTCCTTCCCTTCTCCACCTAAGAGTCCTGTGGGCCACCCTATCATTCCCTTGGTCCTCCGTTGCCTTCTGCTACTAATTCCATTTCCGGCATCTACTAGTTTACATTTATTTTTATGTTTAATATTTATGTTTCTTGGGCAGCCTGAATGGCTCAGCAGTTTAGCACCTCCTTCAGCCCAGAGCGTGATCCTGGAGACCCGGGATCGAGTCCCACATCAGGCTCCCAGCATGGAGCCTGCTCCTCCCTCTGCCTGTGTCTCTGCCTCTCTCTCTCTCTCTCTCTCTTTCTATGTATCTCATGAATAAATAAATAAAATCTGTAAAACTATATTTATGTTTCTTTATCAGTCTTCCTATGAAACTGGACTCCCTGAGGGCCAGCCGCCTATTCTGTTCACACTCTACCCTCAGCATCTAGAACACAGGCACTCAATCAAGACATATCTGCAGATTGAGTGAAAGGACAAAGACCGTAACCCTTCATAGTTTCTGAAGGAAAGGATAAAACAACAGAACAAAAATTGGCTCAAACACCTGTTGCGTCCATGAAATGCCCAGGTGGCAGTGAAATGAGTCTTAGACATCCTGTCCCCCTCCCAGGACAGTCCTGAGACTCAACTTCCCCTGTCCCCCCTCGCAAGAAGGCCTCATCTCTTTGTAAGCTGCTAGATTCCCTAGGACTGGAGAGAGTTATTCCATTGAGGATGTTTACGGAAATAATACATTTCAGCTGAAATCCACAGGCTAGAGAGAAAGGAGAGGGGAGGAACTGAGCCAAAGCACAGACCATGGACAGGCTCCTATGAGGAAAGCCTGGGAGCAGAGCCAGTTTCCCCGGGGCGCTGCCTGCCTAGGATGAGACACTTACACCCCAGGCCCTCGGTGACACAATCAGCCACGGGCTGCCAGGTGGACAGAGTGAGTTTCCAGTACCCACAACCTCCAATCCTTCCTGCTTCCCTCCACTGAGTTGTGACATTAGACCCACAAGTCCTGCCTGGTGGCCCTCACATGCTCTTGGGCCGTGGTCCGATCACTAGGATTTGATGAGGTGGGCCATCCCAGGAGCCTCTCTGCCAAGCCATTAGCTTTCTGTTTCTTTTGTTTTTTTAAGATTTATTTATTTAATTGCAAAAGAGAGAGTGAGAGTGAAAGAGAGAGAGAGAGAAAGAAAGCACAAGCAGGGAGAGGGGCAGAGGAGAGGGAGAAGCAGACTTGCCACTGAGCAGGGAGCCCGACTCAGGACTTGATCCCAAAACCCTGGGATCATGACCTGAGCTGAAGGCAGATGCTTAACTGACTGAGCCACTCATGGCCCCAAAGTCATTTGCCCTTTAAGCCTTCCTTCTTCTCAAGCCTTACTTCTTCTCACTGAGGGCAGGGCAGTGTCCATGCTAGCAGGTGTTCAGGCTACCACAGGCTCTTCCACAAACCCCAGGCCAGGAAGGGCCACCTACCCTGTGGAGAACTCAGTGCTTAGTGAAGGAAAGGCCAGTTAGAACAGAGATCAAGGGGATTCCTGGGTGGCTCAGCGGTTTAGGGCCTGCCTTTGGTCCAGGGCGTGGTCCTGGGATCTGGGATCGAGTCCCGCATCGGGCTCCCGGCATGAAGCCTGCTTCTCCCTCTGCCTGTGTCTCTGCCTCTCACTCTCTCTATCATGAATAAATAAATAAAATCTTAAAAAAAAAAGAAAAAAAGAACGGAGATCAAGAGAAAGAATTTCTAGGATCAAATGACTACCCAGGAATATCAAGTATGGCTAAACCAGTCATTTAACCTCACAGTTGTGATGATCTCATTTATAAAGGATTCCGTTACAAAGTAACACGTGTCATGTGTGTATGTGCACATGTGCATGCATACACATGGACAGGCATTGTGTACATGTATGTGTATGTGCACATATATGTATGGATGCATAGGGAAGCTGATGTACATGAAACAAGACACATTAATAGTAGCCCTGTGTGTTGAGGAGTACACTGATATTTTATATTTTTATACCCATATGAGGTTTCCAAATGTTACATTATGCAGATATAACTTACACAATCAGAAACACAGTTTAATAGGAAAATAAGTTCCAGCCCACTTGAGTGCATAAGTAGATAGGAGACCCAACAGGAATCCGCTCTACAGTACTGTGAAGAATCAGAGCCACTGCCCAAATGGCTGAACATCTGGGATTTTGGCAATGGGCAAGTCAGGCAGATCCTGCTTGTTAGCCAGCAGCAGAATCTCCCCAAATATCCCTCCAAATGAAGAGACCCAGGTGGTGTGAGATCCTTAACACCTAGTTTCAGGCAGCAGAGCAAGAGGGTTGGGCATGTGTGTGTGTGTGTGTGTGTGTGTGTGTGTGTGTGTTTTATAAATTACTAGCACAGAATGTGTAGCTTTAAAAACAGTACTTATTAAATACCCAACATTTAAAAAATACATAATAATTATGGGGGTTTATACCAGCAGAAGTTCAATTCTGGAACTCCAAGCAAAAGTCAGAAAGTAGAAGGCTCCTTTCCTGCACCCTGGTGCTCTTAACAGTGTCCCTCACCACCCACCCAGGGTTAGAAGGAAGACCCCAAGCACAGGGTCAATCTGAATCTTTCCGCATGAGATGGGACTATACACAGTTTATGCCAATAGTTGCAAAAACAGCATATCCGTGACATGCTATAAGGATTAATATTGCACAAGGCCACAAGATGGCGATATTATGCTAGTAAAGTCTGTCGGGGTGTGTGTGTGTGTGTGTGTGTGTGTGTGTGTGTGTGTCTGGTAAGAGTTAACCCTTTTTGGAAGGGGACAGTGGACAGAAAGGTGGGAGGCAGGAATGACCACAGAATCTCTTTCCTCTGTCTCCTTCCCTATGTCTCTCGATCTTGTCCTTGTTCCTAAAATATAACTTAAATGCACATTTAATTAATTAATTAATTTATTTATTTATTTATTTATTTATTTAAAATATTATATTTATTTATGAGAGACACAGAGAGAGAGAGAGAGAGAGAGGCAGAGACAGGCAGAGGGAGAAGCAGGCCCCATGAAGGGAGCCCGGGTCTCCAGGATCACGCCCTGGGCTGAAGGCAGCGCTAAACCGCTGAGCCACCAGGGCTGCCCTAAGTGTGCATTTTAATTTTTAACATAAAATTTTAATTCATTATCTTAATCTCTAAGAGGATGGATTAAAAATCTGTAATTTCATTATTTTTCACTAACAGGAAAGTATACTAAAATCAGTCCGTGGTTTTCCAGAGGCCAATTCCCACCACTGATCTACAGGAAGCAAGTGTCAAAAGATAGAAAGGTCCCTCTCCTACTTAATTCTACAGCAGGGTTTGTTTCTTTAGGAGTCTCCACTTCATCCAGCATTTTCCACCCTGTACAATGTCATTAACTCCACTGATGTGTTTGAACAAATGCCTAACTGTGGCCGTGAAAGACAGGCAACTCCTTGCGTGGTCCTTTAGCTTTGCTCACTTAGGATAAGCTAATTATTTTCCTGAAGCTCTTTGGCAATGGTGGTCCCTGCCTTAGCGGAGACTGTGGGAGGGTGGAGTTGATGGGAAGCAGCTCAGAAGTCAGGCGGATCTGGACACGAATCCCAGCTCCAGCTCCACCACTGCTTGGAGGATCTCTGACCTGCCTTGTTTTCTCACCTGTAAATAGGGGCATTAAAAATGGCCTTAGAGATATTGTAGGAATGAGACACATGATATTTGCAGAGCTATTTCACTCTGTATCATACATATAATAAATGGCAACTTATTTTTAATCAATGTTATTATGAATTACAAATTCACTTCCCCTCTGCTTGTTATCATTCTTTCCTCTACAGTAGTGCAGTGTGTACTGAAGACAACAGGCACACATGCAGGAACTCCTGCCGCCTGGTCATGCAGTCCCAAGCTTCACGCAGACAGGCTGACAGACCCAGAATGGAAGCTGGCTGGAAGGCAGCAGCAGGGATAGGGATAAGATGCTCTGTCCCAGCAGAGGCTGGAAAGATGCCAGAAGTCTGCACATGGCTCTCCTAACCAAGACATGTTGAGAGTATATCTTTTTAGACTGTGTGAGATGAAGAATTATTCCAAATACACAAGATTGATGGGATACATAGGATTTTTAAAACTACTCATCCTTATTGTCGATATCAGAGAATGTGTTCTTCGGTAGAGGTGTCAAAAAGGTAAAATCATATTTTCCAACTCTGACTGGCTGGCAGCAGCTAAAACTGCAGCTTCATGGAAAAATGCTCTGGGGCTGCCTCCTGGCCGAGCCAGACAGGGTGCTGTGATAGCTCTGTGGTGTCTGCCCAGGCACCGGGAGCCAGAAGCAGCAATGCATGTGCCACATACTCGCCATCTCCCTCCTCATTCAAAATCCAACTGTAAACCATGAAAGAGGTACCAGAAAAAAAAAAAGGTGAATGTTTATCTGATACTAAGATGGGAAAGAACCCTGTAAGCATCAAAGGAATGAAAGAACTAGTAAAGAAAACCAAACATCTCAACAAAAACAAAAAATATCTAAGTATTGAAAAATATTCAAAAGAAAAAGAGCAAGAAAACTATTTTTCACAAATAGGGCAAAAGTATTACATACTTATGAAACTTATGAATTATTAAGAAAAACAATAATCCAGTAGAAAAATGACAAATGATATCTCACAGAGAGATGATTCTTATGGAAGAATTTTAAATGACTCAAAAGCTTAGGTAACCAATGTGCACACTCATATTTACAGAAATAATTCAAGAACTTATGAGATCACATTATATACATAATATCAGAGAAGAGAGTCCTATACTCAGTGCTGGTAAGAATAGAAGTGGATACTTTTATATGTTGCTTTTAGAAATATAAATTGGCCTTTAAAAACATTTTGTTGTTTATTTGAGAGAGAGAGAACACTCAGGCATAAGTGGGGGGCAGGGTCAGAGGGAGAGGCAGGCTCCCCCCTGAGCAGGGAGTCTCATGCAGGGCTCAATCCCAGGGCCCTGGAATCATGACCTGAGCTGAAGGCAGATGCTTAACCTACTGAGCCACACAAGTGCCCCAGAAATGTAAATAGCCTTTTAGAAAATAATTGAAAATACTTCTAGTAATTCAATTATAGGACTCTAATATTTTTTAATGTGGGCAAAATTTGTAGGATAATAATCATAGAGTTTTATTATAACAAATTTTTTTTTTAAAAATCTAAATGTCCAAGTAAAAGTTGATCTATCCAACAGACCAGTTTCAAGCAATCCTTAAAATTGTTTTAAAATAGTTCTGATAGTCACAGAGAGAGAGAGAGAGAGAGAGGCAGAGACACAGGCAGAGGGAGAAGCAGGCTCCATGCACCGGGAGCCCGACGCGGGATTCGATCCCGGGTCTCCAGGATCGCGCCCTGGGCCACTCTCTTTCACCAGACACAAAGATAAACTCAAAATGGATGAAAGATCTAAATGTGAGACAAGATTCCATCAAAATCCTAGAGAAGAACACAGGCAACACCCTTTTTGAACTCGGCCATAGTAACTTCTTGCAAGATACATCCACGAAGGCAAAAGAAACAAAAGCAAAAATGAACTATTGGGACTTCATCAAGATAAGAAGCTTTTGCACAGCAAAGGATACAGTCAACAAAACTCAAAGACAACCTACAGAATGGGAGAAGATATTTGCAAATGACATATCAGATAAAGGGCTAGTTTCCAAGATCTATAAAGAACTTATTAAACTCAACACCAAAGAAACAAACAATCCAATCATGAAATGGGCAAAAGACATGAAGAGAAATCTCACAGAGGAAGACATAGACATGGCCAACATGCACATGAGAAAATGCTCTGCATCACTTGCCATCAGGGAAATACAAATCAAAACCACAATGAGATACCACCTCACACCAGTGAGAATGGGGAAAATTAACAAGGCAGGAAACAACAAATGTTGGAGAGGATGCGGAGAAAAGGGAACCCTCTTACACTGTTGGTGGGAATGTGAACTGGTGCAGCCACTCTGGAAAAATGTGTGGAGGTTCCTCAAACAGTTAAAAATAGACCTGCCCTACGACCCAGCGATTGCACTGTTGGGGATTTACCCCAAAGATACAGATGCAATGAAACGCCGGGACACCTGCACCCCGATGTTTATAGCAGCAATGGCCACGATAGCCAAACTGTGGAAGGAGCCTCGGTGTCCAACGAAAGATGAATGGATAAAGAAGCTGTGGTTTATGTATACAATGGAATATTACTCAGCTATTAGAAATGACAAATACCCACCATTTGCTTCAACGTGGATGGAACTGGAGGGTATTATGCTGAGTGAAGTAAGTCAGTCGGAGAAGGACAAACATTATATGTTCTCATTCATTTGGGGAATATAAATAATAGTGAAAGGGAATATAAGGGAAGGGAGAAGAAATGTGTGGGAAATATCAGAAAGGGAGACAGAACGTAAAGACTGCTAACTCTGGGAAACGAACTAGGGGTGGTAGAAGGGGAGAAGGGCGGTGGGTGGGAGTGAATGGGTGACGGGCACTGGGGGTTATTCTGTATGTTAGTAAATTGAACACCAATAAAAAATAAATTAAAAAAATAAAAAAATAAAAATAAAATAGTTCTGAATGGGACACCTGGGTGGCTCAGAGGTTTAGCACCTGCCTTCAGCCCAAGGCGTGATCCCGGGATCGAGTCCCACAGCAGCTCCCTGCATGGAGCCTGCTTCTCCCTCTGCTTGTGTCAGCCTCTCACTCTCTGGGTCTCTCAGGAATAAATAAATGAAATAGTTCTGAAAAAGATTTATTACTATTATTATTAATGTGAAAAGATTTTGCACATCCCAATTATGTGTTTCATTATGTTATACTGTATTGTGCTTTTATAATAGTAAATTATATTGTCATGTCATATATGTCATATTATAGGAAATAAATAAAATATAAGTAGTGGTTCTTTTTTGGTTGTGTGATGTGTATTTTTATTTTCTTCATTTATATTTTTCTACATTCTCCAAGCAAAAAGTAATATATGTTCATTATTTCCTTTAACTGTGAAAAAAATTTAAACCGATTTGATTACAACTATCACATGAAGTTTTTTTTGGGCAAACTAACACGGTAGGGCCAGAAGACAAGTTCTATACTCACACAGACCTTTGTCACTTTCAACAATGTGAGTGTGGGTGAGTCACTTAACCTCCCTAAGCCTCAGTTTTCTTGTCTGTGGAATGGAAATAATAATAGTACCTGCCCATAGGATAGCTGTGAGTCTTCAGTAAGAGATCCTCTCAAGTGGTTATATTACGTCTGGCACATAGGAGGTACTTAATCCTGATCACTAGCTGGCCTGAGGGGAACTGGCAATCGGCTTGCAACAGATGAGTGTCAGCCAGTGAAAGGAGTTGTGGCATGTCTGCCGCTTTACATTTCATATGAACGTCAACACAATCACGCTTTGTGCAAGGCCAGGCGGCTTTGTGGTGGGTCAAAAGAACCAATGTGAGCTGAAGTTTCCTGAGAACCGTGATCGATGCCATGTCCTAAACCATCATTCCACAACGCAGCCAAGGAGACTCATCAGCAAGACACAGCTGGTACCAGCCCCCGCCACTGAGCCCTTCATCTTCTCCGATTCCCACAGAAATGTAGCCAAGCAAGGACCACGTGCATTTTACAGATGAAGACAATGAGGCTGAAAGAGAAACTCATCTGAGGTCACAGAGCTGCTCCCTGTCAAGATTCACACCTAGATTTCATGTGACATCAAAGCCTGGACTCTCACACCACCATCAATACACAACACACACACGGACTCTCACACCATCATCAGTACACAACACACACACACACACACACACACACACACACACACACACACAGCCCTTAGCATCAGGACGCCCCTGGAGGATGGCTGAGCAGTCAGCGCGGGCATGGCTCTGAGCAGTGGCCAAGCCATCAGACGGAGTGGAGAGGCTCCAGTTCCCTCCTTTCTCTCCTCCACCCCATAACCAAGGGATGAGCCTCCTGCCTCTGCTGCTGGCAACTGGAGACCAAGGCTCTCTGCCTCTCCAGTGGGTAGGCATCTCTGACACTCCTGGCGCCCCCTTAGGCAAAGGCGGACTCCTCAGGCCCTGCGGGAACTGCTCAAGTGTCACTGGGTAGACAGAAGACAGCCCCGCAGAGCCCATCCCTGGGAAGCAGTGGAGGACAGAGGCACAGAGCCCTGCAGGGAACAGCAGCCTCAGCAAGAAAACCTCAGCTGACCAGATGAACGTACAGCATCTCCTGACTTTAACCAGCTGGAGACATAGTCATCATCTATTTTTGAACAATTGCAAATTTTAAAAATTATGATAGCAGCTCATGTGTATCACACGTTCAATTTAATGTACTAAAACACGCGTAGCTTTTTGCATTCCTTACGACAACCCTATGCCCTGAGAGTGATTTTTATGGGCCCAATTTCCTGATAGTGATTCACAAATGAAGTATGTGTGCTCATGTTCAGGGTGGGTGAGGAAGTGGGATGCTCGTTGTTCCGAAGATTGACAATCCCTGGGGGCCTGACAGGAAGGGTGCTGGCGCCAAGAGTGTGTGTGGGGGGGAGCAAGATGGGGGGGGACTGCCTTGGGACAAAGACGGGGGGGGGGCACTTGGTCAGGGTAGAAAGATGCCCTGGGGCCTGGCTGGAGGAGGACTCATGGTCCACCCTAACAAGGTTTCTAGACCTTGGCCCCCAGTTTCTAGACCAGCATGTCTGATTTCTATCAGGTCATAACTGCTACAAGGTACCACGATGATTCCTGCTAAAATCTCAGGTCTCTGGTGGGTTCTCCTGATTCTTAAATGACCTGAGACCTAATAAAATGTTTTTTAATGACAACAATAAATTTGAAATAACAACTGCATTAAATGCATTAAGCATTTAATATGTTGTATCTGTTTTAGCTCTTTTAATGCCCTCCCAAATTCTTACTGATGAAAAACCCCAGGCACAGAGGGGTTGAGTAATTTGCCCCACGTCTTCTTTTTGTAAGGGACAAATGAATGAACTCACGATGAATGGCTGCATTAACAGTCTAGATTAGTGGTTCCCAGAGCTTTAGCCTGAATCAGAATTGTCTGGAGAGCCAGTTAAGACACGCACACTGTGTCCTACTCCCAGAGTCTCTGAAGATCTGAATTTCTAAGAAGTTCCCAGGTGATGCTGATGCTGCTGGTCCAGGGACCACACTCTGAGAAGCAATGGCCTAGACAAAGGGTCAGCAAATTTTATGAAAGGGCCACAACAGTAATATTTTGTGCATCAAGAGGCAAAATCCAGGACATTATACAGGTACCCAGATACCTATTTTAAATGTAACCATTTAAAAATATAAAATCCATTCTTAGCTCTCAGGCCTTAACAAAAGATGGAAGGCGAATTTGCCTTGTGGGCTGGACCTAATTTCTGGTCTTGGTCCCCCCCCTTTCCCTCACCCCACACCAGTTTTCCTGTTTTTCTTGAGGTGCCAGCTGCCTGACGGCTGAGTCAGAAAATTGTACCTCAGCTTAGGCTGCTGACAGTTTGGCCAACATCCAGCACAGGCCACGGAGCAGCAGTGACTATGATAGCAATGCCAGTAAGGGGAAAAGCCTCCTCTCCAGCTGGCCCCAAACCTCTGACACTTTGGGGCATGCCGGTCACCATGGATTTGGAATGTCCCATGCGGATGGCTGGAAGCTGATCATTTGTTTGATTTTTCCAGGGCCAGATAACATTAAAAGTTGCCTGTTTAGTGTTGTTTTCTCTGGGAAGTAAGGATTCTCACAGCTTTTTGAAAACAGTAATGATGGTATTAAAGATTATATGATTATTAATGAAGACAATAAAAATTAGTGCCATCTGCTTAAAAAGTACCTAATTCTTTGCATATTTCAGATGACCCCAAAGTGGAAAAATTTGGTACTGAGGTTATTCTGTATTTATAAGGAGTTCTCTATCAGAGGGTTTTGTGTTCTGAATGTTTGTGTTCCTGGGCTTCCAATTTTTCAAGCATCCACTTTTGTCCCCAGTGACTAAAAACAGGGGAAGAAACCACAAGCCTCCTGCAGAGAACATCTCCATCTGCCCCCCAGGATGTTCGCAAAATGAGTGGTGGGGAGGAGACATTCCAGTAACGATGCTCGACCACTGCTGGGTTTTCCACTGGTGACCCTGAGAGGTCCGTGCCCTCCCACGACCATCGGAGATGTGTAAAAAATTCCCTGACTCATTCCAGTTTTACAAGACATGACTCAGAGCCGGTCTCTGTGCTGGATCTGCTGGGAATGACGAGGCAAGCATTACTGCTTTTCATGGCCCGCCTGGAGAGTTCTGCAAAAGGCATGAATCCGGCTTCGAAAGTCTCCCGCAGGGTCCAAAGAGGTTGACAGCACCTTCCCCGGTGTGCAGTCTGAATGAAGATTTAAATGCTTCTGCACTGTGACAGCATCCTAGATCATGCTGCACCGCAGGGCACTCAAAAGCTGACCCCACAACCCGCTGCCAATACATGACCCTCTGCTTCCTGGGGGAGAAAGAATGGAGATGGAGGGAATGACAGAAAAGGAGAGCATTAATCACTGCACTCGGGCACCCACACTCTCTGCTATGCGTCAGGATGCAGCAGAGCCTGTCCCCGGTGGTTCTCGATCTTTCTTTCACACACGGGCCCCCCATGGTGGGGACTGGAGACACGAGGGGGATAGCTCCCTGCAGGGCCAGAGGAAGGGGGCTCCCCAGGCCCGTCTCCGCAAGGTGGGGACTGCCAAACGTGGGCCATGCCTCTTCCCCAGTGAAGGCCCCTGAGCTCTTACTCAAAACCCTTGGGGCCACATGCGCTGGAATTCCAAGTTGCTGCAATACCAAGTTGCTGGCAAGCAGTAGGATGCTGCTTAGTTGCGGGCGGAGAGGAGGGAGGAGCTTTTGAAGGGCTGGGGAGGTTCCGTTTTGCAAGATGAAGAGTTGCAGACACCCGCTGCACAGCTACGTGAATGCACGTAACACCACTGACCTGTACACTTAAAAAAAGGATAAGATGGTCAAGTTTGTGTTACTTGTCTTTTGCCACAATTTAACCAAAACAAACAAACCTGCCGTGGGTCATATACTGTGTACTAGTGGACATCGCCCAGGGGCTAGGGTGGTACCCTGACGCCAAACACGTGGATCCAGGAGCCTCACCGTGCCCCGCGGCTGCCACCGGCACAGATGTGGTCAACGGGATCCTGGAGGAGTCCGCTTTCGATTGCGGCTGTTCCCCGGAAACACAAGGTGCGCAAACCTCCCCTCAGCCTGCCGCGTCTCCCGCCTGTTCCCGGGGGAGGCCGACCCTAAGGGGTCCCGAGCCCACGGCGCTGGCGGGGCAGGGCCCCCGGGCGAGGTCGGCCGTGGTGCCCTCCGGGACGCGCGCCTGCGGCTGCGGCTGCGACTGCGACTGCGGCTGCGACTGCGACTGCGGCTCCGTGCACCCCGCGGAGGCCCCGCCCACCCGTGGCCCCGCCCACCCCCGCGGAGCCCCCGCCCACCCCGTGGTCCCGCCCACCCGTGGGCCCCGCCCCGCTGAGGCCCCGCCCACCCCGCGGAGGCCCCGCCCGTCGGGTGTCCGGGGCTCAGGCTGCCCGGCAGCTCCAGGTCCCCTGAGGGGGCGCGGGGGGGGCGCGGGGGGGGGGCGGAGGGACGGACGGACGGACAGAAGGCTGGAGGGCCGTCCCCGAGCCTGCGGCGGAGGAGCGGTGGCCGCTGCGGCCCCGCCCCGCTGTGCAACACGGGGTACGAACACAGCCGGGCCACGTGTACACCCGCTACCCAGCACACCCCCCGCACACCTACCCAGCACACACGTAAACACACGTGTACACACACTACACAAGACACAGCACACACACCTGCATACCACACACGTAAAATCACATGCACACATACTATACAAGACACACCACACACATGAACACACGCGTGCACATACTACACAGGACACAAACCACACACACACCTACACACCACAGACATAAACTCACATGTATACATACTTCACAAGACACCACATATAAACACTCACCTACACACCGCACACACTCCACACAGACACACATGTATATGTACTATACAAGCACATACCACACGCATAAACACACCTGCATACCACACGTATACCACACACGGAAACACACGTGTACACATACTACATAAGCACACAACATGCACTGCACATGTGCACACACACACATACACACCCCACTCGGGTGTAATTTAGCTAAAACACTAAATCCTGAACCTAGAATAACAATCCCACTGTATCTGACATCTCTCAAATATTTGTGGAGTCTTTTTAATCAAGCATCACATTTCAAGAGAAATTTGTGTGTGGGGTGGGGGTGTAGAACCGGGGTAAGTAGGCCCTCTGATCTTACTGCTACTTGAAATTCTCATCTCTCTCCAAGATGTTAGGGACCTTGGGTCCAAATTCAGTTTCTGGACTGTCACTTGTTCCCTCTGAGGCCCCAACTCCTGCTGACACACCAGACACACCCGCTAACTCAGGGCCCGAGGATGTGCTGCCGCAGTCCCAGCAGCCTGAGTCCGCAGCCTGAGCTCCCGAGTGTTAGGCCTGGCAGTTTGGGATGGGGGTGCGTACAGGGGCAGAAGACCCAGAGGAGGACGCCCCTTGGCAGCCCTGCCCTGCGGGTACTGGAGAGATGCGGCACGGTCCTTCCCTTTCCAGTGTGGGACACCAGTGTATACAAACCCACTTGAAGGATTTCAAACCACACTGGTATGAATCAAGAATGTCATCGTTGCTTTGCTTCTAGATGGCGCAAATAAAAACAGAAACAAACTCACAACGTATGAGTTGTGAGAGTTAAAAGAATCCACTAAGATCTTCCAAGCCCCTCATCTGACTGATAAGGAAATGGAGGCCATGGTTGCATACCGTGTCCCCATTAGCGAGTGACAAAAGTGGCACAGAATATGATTCTCCTGATTTCCACTCTGTTCTTCCTCAAACTCTACTGTGAAAGAAAAATGGAAAACTCATTTGCTTATATATGAGCAAAACTAAAAATAATGATTAATAATAATTACTTTTCACCGATGGCTAATTCTACAGCAGTCTCAGGTGTACGTATGTGTCAGAGTCACTTTAATTTTTTGCCAGCAAAGCAACTCTAAACCCAAAGCCATGGTCTGTAGGATGCAACACAAAAAGAAAATATTAAGGCCCTGGGCAGGGGCAGAGAGGTCAATCTTTCTTCTGTAGCCTGTGACCTCAACCCACCCAGGTGGGTAACCCCATGGGATTGTAAACACCACCCCAGGACATGTTCAGTACCTGAATGGGAAGTGACTAAGAGGTCCCTTCCAGGTCACCTACCAAAGGCCAGCTTAGGACAGAGAAGACTGTTGCCATGTGTCATCCTGAGATACTGTAGGACACCTAATCCTGAAACTCCTCATTTGTGTGCACAGGCTCCCCTTGGGGGGTGGAAGACAGCCACGGGAGCAGGCCTCCCTACACTGGCGTGCCCGGGTCACTGCCCAGACAGGGTCACAGTGGAAAGTAAAGGTGGCCGAGAACCCATTCTGGGAGGCAGGGAGGTGGCAAAAAGCAAGCACACATAAGAAGAGCTGAGGCTCCAGGCCCACGGCGCATGCTCCATTGCCCGATCAGACTTCACTTGCAAAGCACAAAGTCAAAGATAAAATCATTAAGAATTTCAAGATTGCTACCACGGAGCACTGCTCTTCTGAGTGTGGCCCTGTGTGGCCCTATGTGGCCGCACTCGTCACACATCTTAAAGCCAGTCCTGACTAAACCTTCTTGTCGTGTGTATGGTCTTCTGTTGCTCGTGCAGCATAACCAACTGTTCACAGCTTGAAAGAACTAGAGGATCGCAGCGCAGGTGGCCCGCAGGGAACTGCTGTGTTAACCTTCTAGGGCCGCCAGAACAAAGTGCCACAGACTGAGCTGCTTAAACAACAGGAATTTATTTCCTCACAATTCCGAAGGCTAGAAGGCCAAGATCAGGGTGTTAGCAGCCTGCTGTCTTTCTGAGGACTTTCTCCGTGGCTTGTAGATGGCTGTCACCCCTTGTGTCCTCACATGGTCCTCTCTGTATGTGTCTGCGTACACATTTCCTCTTCTTCTAAGGACACCAGTCATATTGAATTAGGGCCCACCTTAATGACCGTATTTTCATTTAATTACCTCTTTAAAGATCCTATCTCCAAATATAGTCATGTTTGGAGGTACCCCAACAATAAAATTGGGGTGGGGGACACAATATAATCCCCATTAGGCACCATTCCTCAAACGTTGGATGTTCTGCAGAAGTGATCTTGGGAAAAATGGCTCCCTGAGAGTTTATACCCAGGCTATGGCTTCTCTCAGAGGTTCTCTAATGCTCCTGATCATATTGGGTTCCTCTACTGTACACTCTTATGGCATTTGTCACAGTGCTCATATGTACTATTTTTATGATTTTTGTTAAGTTCTCCCCCAACAATCTTATAAGCTCATGAGGGAAGCGTCCAACCTGCATGTTCAGAGTTGTATCACTTAGTATCTGGCCCATAAGAAGCATCAAATTAATATTTCCTGAAGGAAGGAAGGAAGGTCAACCAATGACACATAAACTAATGTAAATTAAATTCTGGAACTTTCTAATCTTCAGTTTATTGGCCCAGAAAGCCCAGAAAAGGGATCTACTTTTCTGCCTTTAGAGGAGAGGACTTCAAGCATAAAGTGCATTCATAATTTCCTCAAATATTTGATTTCAAACCTAACAAGTAAACTTCCTTCCCCATACAGAAACAATTTCATGGTTATTTATGAGACTTTCAGCTGCTGCACAGAAATGGGACTATGTGGGGGTGGGAATGTTTGTTTTCCCAAACACTGACATTAATCAAGCTGTGGGACAAATACATAGTTAACATTAACTGCCGCCCAAAGAACACATTTGCCTTGCCTCAGTGACTCAGAGCACTCTTGGAATGCTGGCCCCCCAGCCCTGGTAAGACGAGTGTCTGCTCACACCTGCAGGACCCTGTTGTAAGTACACATCATTCGCTCATTCAATGGACAAACATTTATCAAGAAATAATTATTACAAAAAATAATTATTATGTATCAGACACTGGGCTCAATTTTCAGGACACAGGTATCCTTGGTACTTAGGATACAAAGACGAGTTTAGTGGTGGAAACAGAATACAAATTGAACAGGATAATCACTAATGAAGCTATGATTCGTTCATTTACTCACTGATTCACTCAACGTTTACCAGCTGACTATGGCGGGCTCTGTTCCAGGCAGTGGGGATACAGCAGAGAACAAAAGTGAGGAAGTGTGTGCCCTCATGAAGTCTACGTTCTAGTTGGGGGAAGACAGACAATAAACTAATACATAGATAAGTAACATGAGGTGATGACAAATGAGAGAAAGCAGGATAAATGGTTTACCAGGTGACAGAAGGACAGCTTCTGTCAGGGAAGGCTTCTCTGATTGGGTGAATCTGAGCAATGACTTGAGCAGTGGGAGAGAGAATAAACCATGAAGAAATGAGCGGGGGGTGCTGCCGTTTCCAGTGGGAGGGAACAGGAAATGCAAAAGCCTTGAGGTGAGTCCAACTGAAGGAACATCTAGGAGGCTAGGGAGGGGGAGGAGGCAGGGAGGTAGGAAGGTAGAAGGTTCCAGGGGCCACATCAAAATACAAAGTGAGCTCAGGAAAGGGACTCATCGTCAGTCCTCCTAGGGCCAACCATGTAGGGGAGGGGGAACTCACAAGGAAGCAGCTTTTGAAACAAGATTGAAAGGATGCCAGAAATTTGCCTCATGGACCAGTTGAGAACTGTCCTCCCAGCTCTCCACAGGAAGCTGAAAATCTGTGTGTCCCAGGTTCCAGGGCCAGCACAGACTCGGCCCTCTCATCTTCCAAGGCATTTGCTCTTCTTTATCTCTCCCCAGACAGCACACCTCTCCTGCCTGCTTTAGGCTCTTAGGCTCTCAGGCCTCCATCGCTACATTCCTGCAGGGGTCACTATTATGTTCACCACCGCATCCCCAGGTCTTTGAACGGTGCCTGGTGCAGAGTAGGAGTTTGCTGAGTAAATAAGCATCACTTGCTCTCTCTTACTCATCCATCCTCTTCCTTTTTGTAATATAAAAAATTGAAGTAGTCACTTTCAACTACAACCTCAGGCTAAGAATCGCCACCACTGTCATATTTTATCTTGTCCACACTGCTCTTCAATAACCAGGCATCAGAGTATCTACTAAATTTCTTCAGGAAAGTGTGGGTATTCTCAGAGGTTAATCTGCCAAATGCATCAGAGATGGTCAGTGAACTCAACAAGTACAAGTTCAACATTTCTGAGTTCCTACCCTGGTAGGGAACTCTGAGAGATCTTGGAGACACGCGTGTGAATAAGTAGACATGACTCCTGTCCTCCCTGAGCTTACAGTGCAGAGAAGGACACAGACAGATGTCCCTCATATGGTAAAGCCTGACGGAGCAGAAGTAGCTGGTGTTAAGAGTCATAGGAGAGACATCTCATGCAGATGGAGCCAAGAAGCTTTTCTAAAGGAAGGCGTGCATGAGTCCTAAAGATGAACAGAAATAACTCAGTAAAACTTTTGGGGAAAACACGTTTCAGGCAGAAGGAACCTAAATGCAAGGGCTAGAGGCAATGAAAATGAGGCTTCTTTGAGGAATAAAAACTGGTTCAGAATGGCAAGTGCTATGTTTGAGGTGAAAAGAGATGAAACTGGAGGAACAGGCAGGAAACACACAGAAAAGGGCACTCCTAACACTTATTAAAGAGCTGGGTCTTTACGCTTAGGGCATATGTTTATAGGTTTTCAGCATGGGAGAGATATGATCTGATTTATGTTTTAGAAATATTTCTCTAACTTTTTAAAATTTAAATTCAATTAGCCAACATAAAGTACATAGTGTCAGATGTAGTGTTCAATGATTTATCAGTTGCATGTACCACCCATGCTCATGACATCACGTGCCCTCCTTAATGCCCATCATCCAATTTCCCCATCCCCCCACCCACCTCACCTCCATCAACACTCAGTTTGTTTCCTAGAATTAAGAGTCTGTCATGGTTTTTCTCCCTCTCTGATGACTTCCCACTCAGTTTTCCCTCCCCTCCTCTGACCCTCTGTGCTGTTTCTTATATTACACATATAAGTGAAAGCATATGATTATTGTCTTTCTCTGACTGACTTATTTCACTCACCATAGTACCCTCCAGTTCCATCCACATCAATGTAAATGGTAAATATTCATCTTTTCTAATGGCTGAGTAATATTCTGTTGTATATGTATAGACCACATCTTCTTTATCCCCTTCATCTGTCGAAGGGCATCTCAGTTCCTTCCACAGTTTGGCTATTGTGGACATTGCTGCTATGAACACTGGGGCGCAGGTGCTCCTTCGGGTCCCTACATTTATACTCCTCTAACTTCTAATAGGAGAGATCAAGGGCAGAGAGACTAGTCAGGAGGCTCTGCTATAATCTCGGTGTGGTTACGATGCTGAAGCACAGTAATGCACTGGAGAGAGGCAGACAACTGAGGAAAGTATTTAGGAGGCAGAAATGGCAGGGCTTGGCAATCTGGATCGATTGAAAACATAATAAAAGAAAACCCCACCAGGAGCTTGTTTGCCACACAGGGCTCTGTGTTAACTAGCACACAGCAAAGTAAGGTATGAATCACTGTGGAGTGGCTACAATCACAAGGCGATCAGCCAATCAGGAAATTCAAGACAAGTCTCGGGCTGGTTGTATTAAGAAAGTTTGCTGTTAGCCAAAACAAACAAACAAACAACTTACGTACTTTAGACCCAGTATGGAGTATGACACCGATTTAGAATCAGCTATCTGGATTTCCATAAAATCAGAACAACTCCCCCCACCCCCACCCCCACCCCGGCACACACTACATCAATTAGTGATCTTATATGCTAATTATTCTAATGTTAATGTCATAACATTTATAACATTTGTTAGCATTTAGTAATTTCTGTGCATGCCATTTAAAAGGCAACTCAAGGGACGCCTGGGTGGCTCAGCGGTTGAGCATCTGCCTTTGGCTCAGGGCGTGATCCTGGAGTCCCAGGATCGAGTCCCACATCGGGTTTCCTGCATGGAGCCTGCTTCTCTCTCTGCCTATGTCTCTGCCTCTCTCTCTCCCTCTGTCTTTCATGAATAAATAAATAAATAAATAAATAAATAAATAAGTAAGTCTTTTAAAAAAATAAAAAATAAAAGGCAACTCAAACAACAACAACAAAAATAAATAAAAGGAAACTCAAAAATTTCCAAAAGACTTCCATAAGAAATCTACTCGGACGGATTTCTGGCAATATGGTAGTCTAGATACTCTGAAAACCTCTCTCAGTATTAAGTCCTTAATAAGCAATTAAAAAGGGAAGAAATCTTCAGAGGCCAAAAACAGAAAAACAAATACAAGTAAGCAGAAATTCAGAAAGAAAAGCAAAAGATGGACTGTGATGATCCTTTCTATGTGTCCCCTTTGGCTAGGTGCTGATCCCAGTATCCAAACAAACAGTAATCTGGCTGCTACTGTGAAAGGTGTCTCACAGATGTAAATTAAAGTCCTTTATTCAAACAGTGTATATTCTCTTTCATTTGGGGAATATAAATAATAGTGAAAGGGAATATAAGGGAAGGGAGAAGAAATGTGTGGGAAATGTCAGAAAGGGAGACAGAACATAAAGACTCCTAACTCTGGGAAATGAACTAGGGGTGGTGGAAGGGGAGGAGGGCGGGGGGTGGGGGTGAGTGGGTGACAGGCACTGAGGGGGACACTTGATGGGATGAGCACTGGGTGTTATTCTGTATATTGGTAAATTGAACACCAATAAAAATTATTTTATTAAAAATAAAGAAAAAAAAGTCCTTTATTCATTGACTTTAATTAAGTCAAAGAGAATTATTCTTGGTAATCTGCAGGCCTGACTTAATCAGCTGGAAGACCTTAATAGTCGAGCTGAGACCTGCCTTGGACACCACCGCTTCAGCCTATGCCTGACACTTGCAGCCTTCCTGTCTTTCCTGATGGCCTGCCCTTGGATCTGGGATTTGCTTAGCCAGCCCCCACTACAGTGGTAACCAATTTCTTGTAATAAATCTCCTAATATATATCTTCTACTGGTTCTCTGGCTGAAAGCTGATTGATGCACACAGCCAGCTGCTATACTGGGGTATCTGCTGCTTGCTATTTTGCTCTAGAGGAAAAAAAAAAAAAAAAAAAAGACAAGTTTAAAAGTCAGATTAGAGCCTAAGTGAAAAAATGAACCAGAAAAAGAAGAAACAAGTAAGCAAACCTACATTTGGTTCTCTGCTCATCAACTCTGGGTACAGGAGAGAAAACTATCCATGAGGAATCTATAGCCACAAGCCATGGATTTGGGGCCCAAGTTCATAACAAATATCTTCAAGTTCAACATTAAGCACAGAGAGAAACCACTTCATATCCCTGACTAGCCAAATTTAAAAGTGAGAATAGCAAGTATTGGACAGAATGTGGAACAATGGAACCGCTCACTCACCACCCTTGAACATCAGCTTTGGAAAGTAAGTTTGTGTCATCCGGTTTACCGGATGACATCAGGTGTACATATCCCATGAGATATTCATCCGGTTTACCGGATGACATCAGGTGTACATATCCCATGAGATATTCATTCCACTACTTGGTATGTATCTTTGATAACCCTACAGGCTTGAATCCTAAGAAACATGTTCAAGAACAGCCTCTATGACATAATATATAATAGCTCCAAACTGGATGCAGTTCATGTCTACTCACAGGAGACTGGTTAACTGGAAGATGCACATAATGGAATACAGTTACAGCAGAGAAAATGAGTGAATTACAGCTACATATCCTGGCACAGAACATAATGCAGAGTGACAAAATGCCCGATACATGCATTAAGATTCCATTTTCCTTCATGGTCTTACCATTTAGTATAAAGATAAAACCAGGACCAGATCCCTACTTGCCCATGTCCTATATCCAGGATGTCAGCTCTGAGGACCAAGAATTATATCCTATTCACATATGAACCCACAGAACCTAGGAGAGCACCAGACATAAAGAATATACCAAACAGATATTTGTTAAATGAATAAATTTTGAACACAAAAACACATGCCAGGAACCACTTCCTGTGTTCCCAACCTAAAGTCCTAATGCATGAAATCCCAAACTCTGATCTTATCTGCCTCAACCCCTTTCTGCCATAGATGACCCTGTAGCAGTTAGCATTTGATTGGACTAGTGTTAATTCCCCTTCTCCAACTTCCTAAAACCATAGTTTCCATTGATACTCCATCAATTAGTCACTTTAAGTCCCAGAATATGTTGACAAACAAAACAAAACAAAACAAAAACAAAAACAAAACTTCAGATAAAGGAAACTGTGTTTCCTAAGATAAAATGAACTTCTAAAGACTGTAATAAAATGAACTTTTGGACCACTGTGAAACTCCTGGACACTTTTCAATGTGGGAGATCAACATTAAGTAAAGGTATACATTTTAGAGGAATGTAATTGATAGATTTTCCTTTCTGAACTATTAGAGCACTTTTAAAGTACATCTTTTTTTTCAATACCAAAGGTGTTCCTACTTTAAACATTATAAAGACAGACCATTTTATACAAGTTAAGGTGATCTTTCTTGATATAATCACAGTAATTCAATCTTGAGACACCAACTGACCTAAGTATAAAATGTACCTTAATGTTGGCTAATGACATGGCCACTGTAGGTTAATTCCATCATCTCTGTAGGGTAACGCGGTATAAGAACACCGCAATTACCTTGTTTAGCAAGACAAGTATGTTTCAATATACCAAGATTTTTAAGTAAAGATTTTTAAAATCCAAATGTCGAATATATTCTAAGAATATTCACAAGTTGGGATGACTGGGTGGCTCAGCGGTTGAGCATCTACCTTTGGCTCAGGGCGTGATCCCAGTTTAGGGATTGAGTCCCACATCAGGGTCCCTGCATGGAGCCTACTTCTCCCTCTGTCTATGTCTCTGCCTATCTCTGTGTCTCTCTGGAATTAATAAATAAAATCTTTTTTTAAAAAAAAGAATATTTGCAAGCACGTCAGATTACTCTTGAATCTCCAGCTATCATTTAGGCATTAAATCATGCTTGCTGTCTAGGGAAAGGATTATCACAAATAACTGATACTTTCTCAACTTCTAGAAAATACACCTTTCTTTTTTCTATCAATGTTATGTAGACGAGAGACTAGTATATTCTAGTTTCATCTATTTGGCTATGGAGTACTCTTCGTTTCATTCCAGTGATTTACCAAATTTCTACTTTGCACCTTACACTATGCTACATACTGTTTGGGAAAGGAATTCTTACTCTAATAGAACTTTCAAGACAGTTAATAAAACAAGATTTATATATTCAAGGAAGACATAAAGAATAAACATGAGGGAATATAAAGCCCAGGGTATAATAGAACCTTGACTTCTAAGCTTGGCTATATTCTGAGCATCTACTACCTTGATGGTTTTGAAAGTTCACTCCTTTTTTTGAGTCACAATTACTTCTTTGGTGAAAACAATTAAAGGTCCTTCCAACAGAACTATCTATTCAATTCTGACACTGAAAGGTTTTAAGTAAGCTTAAGAGAATACCTTTTAGAAGATATGTGTGGAGAAATTCACAATGCAAAGATCATTCCAAGTGGTATTAATCAGAGAAGTTTCCAGTACTGGTTAAGTCTTCAGCTGGCGGAGAACGAATAATGAAATGGCATGACAAGCACTATAGCTGAGGTATTGTGTGTGACCTAAATGGGGACATGACATTTGTAAACCTCACTCCTTTCCTATCCATTCCTTCTGTCTTTATGACAAAATATGTACCATTCTCAGTTCATTATTCATCAACTCTACCTCAACAGAGAAGGTGTTCATGGTGGATGCATGAGGAATAGCCTAACTCATTTCACAGCACAACTGTGGCTATAGAAGTGATTCTTGGGCCCTGTCCACTCACTGCCCTAATAATTTTCCCTGCCATACTGATGACTCAGTGATCTAAAAAATAGTGAATCACACATACAAAGTGTTATCCTATCATCCAATGTGTATAAGAGTTGGGAAATTCTTCAGGTGATTAGATCAGAGCCATAAAATTTCACATAGAAACTAAGTTATTTGGATTGGTAACTTAATCAATAGGATCATCCAGAAGAAGAATCTCTTTCCTTCTCTTAGCTTTTGCTAGAAGGAGATTTAGACAGTAGGTTATCTGATTTAGGACAAAGTTGGAATAGCTTCCTAAAGTTAAGGAATGCAAACAGCTGTCCATTTTTGTATACAGGAAACATTATAGACTCAAAATTTCTTATTCTTTACATACTCTGCTAAGATTATAGAATAAACTCCAAGGAAAGTTACCATCTATCCCAGGGTCTGGGTGAAGTCTATTGAGAAATTACTTGTCCCCTTGTCCTCTCCGTCTCCTGCTTGCCAAGTTCTGAGTCCTCTCAAACCTTTATTAGCATCGGCCTGCCCTAATTCTTTCACTATCTATCTATTTTCCCATAGAGGCCCACAGTTTCCAAATCCTTTGGACATATAAATAATATTAAGGATTCCTTTCGTTAACTGTCCCTCTGGCCCATTATTTCTTTTCTCTCTTTTTTTTATATAAATTTATTTTTTATTGGTGTTCAATTTGCCAACATTATTTTTTTCTCTTAAGAAAGGATAAACTATACAATATTTAAGAAAATGTCCCAATTTCCAGTGGCCTTTTATTCATAGATCATTATTTCCTACAAATCAGAGAGAATATGGGAATTGCAAGGAAACAACTTGGGTCAGTTCACCTCTGAAAATTATCTGAAACTGTTTAGTATAAGGTAGAGAGGACCAGTTCAGATCACTCCCAAGCAAGAGGCAGGGAACATACGTCAGTGAACTAAAAAACAAAAGGCAGCCAAAAGATGCTTTGCTGAATTCATCATCTGATAACGTGTGGATATTTCTTTCAGTTTCTCTTCACACATCATTATCAGCATCATCATACATTTAAATCCGCCATCCATACGCAGATATGACAAGCAGTTCAGTAATATTGCACACTAAAGTATTATAACTTTGCTAATACTAAAACTAATTGTCTTTAATTTAAAGTATCTTCCTCTAGGGATTTATAAAGTTTAAAAAACAAACAATTCATCATTATGAATATCAATTGAGTATCACTGATTAATGTAGCAAGGATGTGGAGAATGCCTCTTTCCCTTCCCATTAAGAACACAGAGACTAAAGTATGAAGAAGTGAAATTATTCCTAATAATTCCTAAGCCCAAGGGTATACACTTTGTGGCAACAGAGCGGGGATAGATAACAGATTTGAGTAAGAACTACCCACATTATAATAGAACAATAATGGAACAAAACAGACTCCTCAATGCAGTGAGGAGATTTAAGTCACCATACCCTTTAATCCACATGTTGGCTCCTTCTGTTCTGGAACTCTCTGCCTCAGCCTCCTGTAAATGATGTGTGGGTGGTACTCTCCCTCAGCCACTGGATGCTTTTTGACGGGCTCAATGAAGAAGTCTCCATGTGGTAGATGGAAAAACCCAGTCTGTAAATATACATAATACAAAGATCTATTTGAATCAATTCTATATCTATGCAAAGAAGATTAGTACAGTGAAAAATACGTAGATCTGATGATACCTGAAAACCTGTAAGACCAGTGCTTTCAAAGTCTGCCATTTCATCTCACAGGAAAGCTACACATGAACAAGTTAATGAGGTGTCTTTATAGTCACAGTTATTCAATATTTTAGGGTCATGGATCCCTTTGAGATTCCAATAAAAAAAATGTATCCAAAATGTGGCATGCAATGTTGCAGGTTCATTCCCAGCCCCTAAAACCATTGCTGGTTATCTATTAATCTTAAATTAGGAACCAGTGCTTCCCAGTTGCCCTATTATGGAATTGATACCTAAACCCCATATTCCATTGATAATTTTTTGGAAAACCTGTATGGAGGTAGTCTAGCAATATGTTCACATAGCTGCTTGACCTGAAGTGTTTTGGCCACAATGCTCTCATGGAAACAATAGAAACAGAGCACAGAGTCCCTGATCTGAGACTGAGTTTCCAGGAATCCACAGTGCAAAGTTCTCTGTCAGTTTCCAGGGGAGGGGAGCCCTCTCACTCACAGAAATGGGAATCAGTGATAAGCTGGAAAAAGCCCAAGAATGAATAACTCTTTCTGGAGCTCAGATCTAGAAGTGGTATATGCTACAACTCTCTTTTCTCTTCAGGAGAATTTCTTAGTGCTCATTTGAGATGTTTAGAAAACTCCTTTGCCAATGATCTGCTAGGCTGGACTTGAGGCTCAGGATCTGAATTTTATATTAACAAAGAAAAGAACTTGCCCTAGAAGACCTGCCTAAGGCACCATACTGAGGTGATCAGGAGCTCAGCCTCTGGAATTCAACTGGATTCAATCCCAGCTCCTCCACTTAGTAGCACTGTGACCTTGGGCAAGTAACTTCTCAGTTTCAGCTTTGTCAAGTGAAAAATGGGGATAACCAAGGATTGTTATGAAGGCCAAATGAATTAATATATGCAAAGCTCTTAGAAAAGGGCCTGGCTCACAGTCTCATCTATCACTAGTCTCTTTCCGGATTTTATGTCATTTCGTTGTATTAGGATCAATATAGCAGATCAGTGGATAATAAGTTTTGCAAGAGTAAGCCTGGAAACACTGGAGGGGTTAGGGAAACCATGAAGGCTTCTGAGTTCAAGCCCCCTCACCATCCCTCAGCAAGCCACAGCTGCCCTGCTCTGCAGAGGAGTCTGAAGACTAGCTGAGCAGCCCCTATACTCGAAAAGACAAGAGGGGCTCATGAAAAGAGGCTGCTGTCTGTGGACAGTCCGTGACTTGGATGTCTTTCCAAAATGTTTGCTTCCCTGGACCAGTAACATAACTGGATCATAACATAAATCTCACAAATGGCTTCCTGTTTTCATTACTGACTTTGAAATGTCTTTAATAACATGGGGAATAGGAAAAAAAGGCACACTTTACTGGCAGTCATAACAACAGCTGTGTGATTTTGAATAGGTTACCCCACCTGTTAAATGGGGGTAAAACCTACTAATTCATAGGGCTGTTAGAAGAATCAAATGAGTCAAGGCTTATAAAAGTGCCATGCAAAGTACTTTACAAATGCAGGTTGGTAATGCTTTCTCTGAGAAATCCCATGTGACATAAAGAACTGACAAGACCCAGATTGTAACAGAATAGCTGCAAACAGACTTACGCAGTGCTGAGATTTGGTTCCATTTCTACTCTGAGACAAAGAGCACAGACATGAGAATGTAAGCCTGTTGCTGATGGAACTCATTTGTTCACAGAGAAAAGGAGGACTCAAAGACTCCTCAGGGAAGGCTGGTGTGGGGTCCCTTTGTGCAACTGCTATCAACCTAATACTGATGTCCTTGAAGAAAAAAACATTTGCCAACAAGAATGATTTATTGGTATTTCTTTAGCCTCAAATTCTGGACCCAGGTGGTACAGAAGAAACAGACGGGGCTCCAGCTGAAAACATAATAACTATTTATGAGCAATATGAATGAGAATGCCTGAAAGCCAAACAAGCATTTTCCTAAAGGTTTACTTTCATCTCATTCCTCCACGAGGCCAGCCCTGCACCTGGAAATCACCTACTCAGCCTAAATATTTCTCAGAAGCTGGATGGTGACAACTAGGAGGGCTGGCTGACTCACCAGCTGGAAGGGAAGCAGGACACCTGCTCACACGCCATGGACCCCACATGTGTGTCACACAGAAGGAGAGGGGATGAAGAGACACCTACTGGTCTGGAGGAGAATGAGGTGGGAAGATTTTCTAGCAGAGCTCCGCCCCTCTTCTCTCCACCAGTATATACACACAGGGCTTTATACAAGAGTATCCAGGTGGCAATGGTTTATTGGTCTCTCCTCACCTAACCAGAGCCAGGTCATGCCGAAAGAACTCATATATGGTTTGCTTTCCAAACAAAGCACTGGCCCCATGCTTTCCTGAGGCTAACTGCCCTACTACCAGTTCTGGAAGAGTCACTCTTCATTACAATCTTCTCCATAACCTGCTCACCTTTCTTAGATCTTTGAAGAATGGGGATGGACTTGAAAAAAAGGTATCCATTTCACTGGGGGCTTGCACTCTGTTCTCAGAAGAACCAGGGCAGAATGAACCCCAGGTAGAAGCTCAAAGACAAATCTGCCCTTCTCTCCATTGTCATCTACTCTTTCCCTCAGTATCCAGTAGTCTGAGCACACTGTTAACTCCCTGTTGGAAATAAACTCACGTCCTTGTTTGTTTTTTGTTCATTTTTTAAAGATTGAATTCATTTATTTGAGAAGCAGAGAGAGAAAGCATGAGTGGGGATGGGGGGAGAGAAGTAGGTTATCCACTGTGCAGGGAGCCTGATGTAGGGCTCGATCCCAGGACCTGGGATCATAACATGAGCTATAAGCAGATGCTTAACCAAATGAGCCACCAGGGTACCCCTCACATTCTTGTTTTAACTAAGTTATAAATACCTGTGAATGCTTCCTGAGGCTATCTTCTTTTATTTTTTTTTTTGAGGCTATCTTCTAAGAATTGTTTTAAGTAAATTTTATTTTGAAGATTTATAAACATATAAAAAGATATACAAATCATAACTGTAAAGTCCCATAAATCTTTCCTAGATGGAACAGCTAAATGGAGAAACAATATTCCCAGTGGCTGAGAAACTCCCTATTTCCCTCCCAGTCAATACCATCCCCACCCAAGGATAACCATTATTCTGATTTCTAACACTAATAAATTAATTTTAAGCCTGTCTTTAATTCTTTATAAATATTACTTGACAATAAAGAAAAAATGTCTACTAATTCATTTCAAGTGTTAGGGACCGACTAATGGAAATAAGGCAGGTGGATTTCTTAAAGCTCATTAAATCACTTTTCAAGTTGCTTTCTACTCATCAGGCAAGCCCAGCTGGGGGGCATGAGACAAAGGGCTGAGCCACTTAGGTGTGAGTCAGTGGCATTGAACTTCTACTGCTCTCTGCTAAAGGAAGGTGGGAAAGGACCTTCACAGACTCTTTAGAACCAACTTATTTTTGCCAGTCTTGGATTGAGAATAATTGCCTACAACCTCTTCTCCTCCTCCCAACAAAGTGTTAGTCATCTTGATATAAATGACATTATACTTCCATTAGTGCAATGATTTGGGGTCCTGTAGGCAACTAGCACCATCTAACAAGGAAGTTGTGAACAGAGTGTTCTAGAACCACACAGCCTAGAGACCCTAACCTATGCTGGCATGCTTTCACTTAACCTATGCTGGCATGCTGGCATGCTTACCATAGGCAAAACCTAGCAAACTAAAGAGTAACAACCATAGTATTGTAAAATACATAAGAAAGAATTACTAAATCAGTTCTGACACGCAGAGCTCTGTGTTGCACAGCTCAAGGGGGTGCTGTTGACATAGGAAAAAGGTGTGAATGGCACCCCTTGGAGTTGTGCAATGGAACAGTGCTGCCAAAACTTGTCAGCCTGTCCTGGAAAGAAATCCCTTTTCATTTGAAAATTTAAGAAGTTACCAGATTGGCTTTTTCTTTCCATGATGATGCAGACAACAAGAGCAATATACTGGTTTGGGATAAAGAGGTACTCAGATTCTCAATTACAGTACATGAATCCCGGAAAAGATACCCAGTTCCTCACTATAATAGTAGTGGTAGGCATAGCCTAATGTACAGGCTTGTTGACTCACTATGTTGTACTCCTCTCAATGACACTCAAATAAAAATTAAAAAAACAACATTAGGTAAAATTAAAACTTCAGTTCTGCTGTTATATTAGCCACATCTCACATGCTCAGTAGCAGCATGCAGCTTGTGGCTGTCAAATTGGATGGTACAGATGTAAAACATCTCCATCATCACAAGAAATTCTCTTTGGCAGCATTGTTGCAAGAGGTGGGGACCAGATCGGTGTTGTTATAATATCTGCCCCGTATGGTAACTCCAGGTGGATGCACCAGAGCATGTCTTCCTGGCTTGAGCTTTTTCTCCTCACACATCAGTCACTAGCACTGCCAAGACTAATATGCAAAATCTTCATGAATTTATGACATTACCAGTCACTCTTCCCTTTGGCTCCTCACTATAATAGATAAGAAAGAGGATAAAATGCACCCCAAAATTATCCTTATTGATTATCAATCTGTATCTATCACTTGGCCAACTCTATGCTAAGAACTCTAAGAGAGATACATAAACCTCAAGGTTTACAATGCAGCCAGGAAGACAGGACTTGATATGCAGCACCCCTGAGAAAGGTGTATATTTGGGGTGTGATGGGTACGTAGGTGTACCTAGGTGCTACAGATTCCATTGCTGTGGTTCAGATGAAGACCAATGAGGAAGAATGCTTTCAGAGGGCAAACACGGAAGACCGCACTTCTATAGTCTCTAAGATACTAGGCACAGTTGTAAAGCCAGGACAGCCTCCCAGAATTATTAACTTTTTTGTCGCTGGCTTGCAACAGGCATTTTATTATTTATTATATAACCTAAGTCAGAAGTCAAGAGATGATAGAACCCTCAGAATAAGATGTAAGACCACTGGGAAGATTCCCCCATGATCCCAAGAGCTCCCCGAGTGGCCTGCATGGAGCCGAAGGGAAGAGTGACTGGTAATGTCATAAATTCATGAAGATTTTGCATATTAGTCTTGGCAGTGCTAGTGACTGATGTGTGAGGAGAAAAAGCTCAAGCCAGGAAGACATGCTCTGGTGCATCCACCTGGAGTTACCATACGGGGCAGATATTGTAACAACACCGATCTGGTCCCCACCTCTTGCAACAATGCTGCCAAACAGAATTTCTTGTGATGATGGAGATGTTTTACATCTGTACCATCCAATTTGACAGCCACGAGTGCAAGTTGCTACTGAGCATCTGAGATGTGGCTAATATAACTAACAACAGAACTGAAGTTTTAATTTTACCTAATTTTATTTTTTTAATTTTTATTTGAGTGTCATTGAGAGGAGTACAACATAGTGAGTCAACAAGCCTATACATTATGCTATGCCTACCACGAGCATAGTCACCATCTGTCACCATACAACGCTACTACAATATCATTGACTATATTCCTTACTCTGTGCCTTTTATCCTCATGACTTATTCATTTCATAACTGGAAGCATATATCTCCCACTTTCCTTCACCCATTTCTCCCATCCCCCACCCCCATCCCTCTGGCAACCATCAGTTCTGTCCTCTATATTCAAAGGTCTGATTCTGTTTTTTTGTTTGTTTTATTCATTTGTTTTTCATTTGTTTTGTTTTTAGTTTCCACATATAAGTGAAAATCATAGGGTATTGGTCTTTCTCAGTCTAACTTATTTCACTTGCATCATATCCTGTAGGTCCATCAATGTTGTTAAAAATGGCAAGATCTCATCCTTTTTATGGCTGAGTAATATTCTGTGTGTGTGTGTGTGTATGTGTGTGTGTGTGTGTACACATCTTCTTTATCCATTCATCTATCAATAGACATTTAGGTTGCTTGCATATCTTGGCTACTATAAATAATGCTATAATAAACAGAGGGGTGCATATATCTTTTTGAAGTAGTGTTTTTGTTTTCTTTGGGTAAATAGCCAGTAGTGGAATTATTGAATCATAGAACAAAGCTGGAGGTACCACAGTTCCAGATTTCAAAATAGTTTTAATCAAATATATATAGTATTAATCAAAATAGTATTAGTCAAAATAGTATGATACTGTCACAAAAATAGACACCCAAATCAATGGAACAGAATAGAGAGCCCAGAAATAAAGCCCCTGCTTATATGGTCAATTAATCTATGACAAAGGAGGCAAGAATATACAATGGGGAAAGCACCCTCAATAAATGGTGCTGGGAAAACTAGACAGCTACATTCAAAAGAATGAAACTGGACCACTTTCTAATACCACACACACAAATAAACTCAAAAAGGATAAAGATCTAAATGTCATACCTGAAAGCATAAAAATCCTAAAAGAGAACACAAGCAGTAATTTCTTGGACATCAACCATAACAATATTTTTCTAGCTATGCCTCCTCAGGCAAGGAAATAAAAAAGAAAAATAAACTATTAGGGCTCCATCAAAATAAGCTTCTGCACAGCAAAGGAAACCAACAAAATAAAAAGACAACCTACTAAATAAGAGAAAATATTTTCAAATGATCTATCTAATAAGAGTTGAATATCTAAAACATATAAAGAACTTCTACAGCTCAACACCGAAAAATACATGATTAAAAAAATGGAGAGAGGACCTGAATACACATTTTTCCAAAGACGTGCAGATGGCCAACAGATACATAAAAAGATGCTCAACATGACTCATAATCAGGGGAATGCAAATAAAATCCACAATGAGATATTACCTTAAACCTGTCAGAATGGCTACTACCAAAAAGATAAGAAATAACAAGTATTGGTGAGGATGTGGAGAAAAATGAACCCTTGTGCACTGCTGGTGGGAATGCAAACTGGTCCAGCCACTGTGAAAAATAATATGGAGGTTCCTCAAAAAATTAAAAACAGGGGCACCTGGGTGGCTCAGTGGTTGAGTGGCTGCCTTCAGCTCAGAGCATGATCCTGGAGTCCTGGGATCGAGTGCTACATCGTGGTCCCTGCATCATAATCTGCAGGGAGCCTGCTTCTCTCTCTGCCTATGTCTCTGCCTCTCTCTCTCTGTCTCTCATGAATGAATAAAAACAATCTTTAAAAAATTATAAACAGAAATACCATATGATCCAATTTCATTTAACTTTAATTATTATCTTAAATTCAAACAGCCATAGGTAGTTAATAGCTACCACCTTGGACTGTATATTCCCAGAGACTGGCTAATGACCAAAGGAAATCCACACCATATGCATCATAGAGTGATGAGTTCTGTAATCAAGGCAAAGTTGAAGACTTGCCTTAAAAGAAATACAATCTGCAAAAATGTGACATCTCACTATAACAGTTTGCTTTTCAAGATCAAGTCAATCAGGAGCCAGCTTGGAAACACCAATGAATGTACTGACACAAACTTCAGAGAAATGAGAGAGATAAGTAGGTATAAACAATCCAACGTTTGCCAAAATTAAAATGAAACACTGGGAGCAAATTTGGCTGGATGAGGGTTGTGAGAGGGGGCTGCCATTGTCCTGAGACCAGAATGGAAGGGGCGTGAACCCTGGGACTGGAGTTGTGATCATATAGACTTGGAAAGCAGATTCCACTTCTAGAAGGTGTTGTTCCCCTGACAGCCCTGAAATATCAACCTACATGTTCTCATACCTCTCCCATGCTCTTCAGAGAAGCTTCAGAGAAGCACAATCCTAATATACACAAGACCACATCCCACTCCCTGGTTGGTAGTTTAGAGTCTAAATAGAAAATATAACGCTCTTCATTTAAAAAATCTGATGAGGGGGATCTCTGGGTGGCTCAGCAGTTTGGCACCTGCCTTTGGCCCAGGGCACGGTCCTGAAGTCCCAGGATCGAGTCCCGCGTTGGGCTCCCGGCGTGGAGCCTGCTTCTCATTCCTCCTGTGTCTCTGCCTCTCTCTCTATCACTCTCTATATCTATCATGAATAAATAAATGAATAAATCTTTTTAAAAAAATAAAAATAAAAAATAAAAAATTTGATGAAATGGATTCCAAAAAATATATAAGTTCAAAAAGTTATGACAGGGTTTACTAGAAATAGCATGAGCTGTGTGACCATGGTCAAATTGGTCAATATAGCGAGCCCCAGTTTTCTCATCTGTAAAATGGAACATCATCTATCTTAATTTGCAGGGTTATAACTATCAGAGACATTGTATGTAAAATGCCTAGCGGAAGGCTTTACTGTATTTATTGGTACCAAACAAATGCATAGCAGCTCATGTTGTCAAAGCACCATCCACAGTGAACACAATACAAAGTGGTGATGAAAGCAAGTCCATCTGCTTGATTCATCTCTTAGCTCCAAGTAACTTAACTTCCCTGGGCCTCAATTCCTTATCTGAAAATATGAACAGTGAGAGTAACTTGTTAACTAACTGATTAAGACTTGTCAATGTGTATTGAATGAGTCAGTGTAAAGCACCTGGATGAATGTTAGCACAGAAGTGCCTCAGAAGTGTAAACTATTAGCTATTATGAGAGTCTAAGGAGCATTTCCCCCAGATGCCTGGTGTGATAGTGAATTTTACATGTCACCTTGACTGGCTGTCAAAAGTCCTGATTCAGGGCAGCCCGGGTGGCTCAGCGGTTTAGCACCACCTTCAGCCCAGGCCATGATCCTGGAGACCCAGGATCAAGTTCCATGTCGGGCTCCCTGCATGGAGCCTGCTTCTCCCTCTGCCTGTATCTCTGCCTCTCTCTCTCTCTCTCTCACACACACACACGAATAAATAAAATCTTAAAAAAAAAAAAAAGTCCTGATTTAATATTACTTCTGCGTGTCTGTGAGGTTGTTTCCATATGACATTAACATTTGAATTTAATGGGATTCAGTAAATGAGAATGCCCTCCCCAATGTGGGTGGGCATCATCCAACCCCTTGAGAGTCAGATCTTTACTCTGACTCTCAGGATTTATACACACCATGAGTTCCTCTGCTTCTCAGGCCTTCAGACTCAGATGAAATTACTCCATGGTTTGCTTGGTTCTCCAGCTTGCAGACGGCAGATTATAGGAGTTCTCAGCTTCCTTAATTGTGCAAGCCAATTCTTGACAATAAATCTCCTATATATAAGTATATAGTACACTAACTAGGGGAGAATCAATGGCCAGTGGGTGTACACTGAGCTGTCTGGAAAAAATCTGAAAGGAGACAAAATTAATAGATTTCTCCTCCTTCCTTTTTGGTAGTCTGAGAGCTCAAACTGACGGTGGAGGCCTTCTAATGAAACTTCCAACACATCATGGGCATCCCCTCAGCCTGAAAGGCTGATTTTCCGGGCATCTCTCAAGAAGAATTGAGCTTAATTCACAAACTGGAATTTCTTCAAAGGAATGAAGGCTGAAATCTTCAGTTTCAAACTTGAAACTTAATTTCAAGTCTCTAGGTCAGCCCTGGATACCAAATCCTGGCCTCTTTTCCCCCTGAAATCAGAATCTACAGCACCGTTTTTCTGCCTCTAATGGGAAAAGCCAAACTGGAGACAGGCTGAGTTACAGTCAACTGCAGCACTAACAAGCCATGTAGCTTTGACAAGTAATTCAGTCTCTCTGAGCCAGTTTGTTCATCTGTCAAAATGGTGATGACAGATGTCCTTTGCTGAGGAGCTTTAGTAAGAACTGAATAAAGTAATACACAAAGATGATCCCAAGCAGGGGCTGGCCTTCAGTAAGTGTTGCCATCTCTTATAGATTTCCTCAAGGTGATAGTGTTTGGACTCTTCTCTGTGGCTAGATCATTTCTTCATTTTGCAGCATGGTGACCATAGTTATTTATTTCTGAAAGTACTCACTTATTGGTTCTAGAAGAAAACTTTCTGCTCAGGTAAAGGTAGAAAAGCTGTCTCTCATTAGTTGTTCTCAATAGATAGCCCTTGGAACTAAGTGCATTTACCCCATTCTAATTCCCAAGAGATGTTCACATAGCTTCACTGACTATTGTTCTTAGGGAAGAAACACTAAGTCCCTGTGAGAAGAATAGCCACTCAGCCCACTAAAGGGGATCTTTAGAAATAAAAACAAAATGACTAAAAAGAACAGGTTATCAGATGGTCCACTTATTTCTAATTTTTGTGTGCAAAGGAATCTTGGAAAACTTATTAAAAATGCATGTCCCCAGGAGTCTTGCCCAGAGATTCTTGTCAGACATCTAATGTATACCCAGGAATCTGCATTTTAGCAAGCACCTGGGATACAGGTAATTCACGTATCCTACGTTGGAAAACATAACACTATTCCAATAGGTGTTGATTTTTTTTATCTTCTTCTACCACCAAACCAGCATAACATTAAAGATATGGAGAAATACTGTCAATGATCCCAATTAAACACTCAATCAAAAGAAGTTTCAACTATAATGACTGCAATTTGTGGAGGATGATCCCCTGAATCTGAGGTTCACAGAGAATGCCCATAACACCTTAACAGATCAGATCGATAAAAGATGCCCAAAACAGCTTTAAACATTCTAGGAAATAGATTTTCTAATTGAATAAGTGTTTTGGATTTGAAATGTGGTATCATTTGACATTAAGAAGATGGGCCATCTGAAAGAAGGTAACTTGACACAAATGCTGAAGAACCCTACCAAACCTATTCTTCTTGAAAATTAAAAAAGGAATTTCATTACATCTCTAACCATGCATTCCATGATAAGCTAACAAGTTCAAGGAGCATTGGCTAAGAGATATTGTAGCAACCAAAAACCCATTATAACTTTTCTCTCACAGTCTTCAGGGACAGGGTGGGAGCGTCATGGACGACAGTGACTTACAAAATGGTCTTTCCCATCCTGAGCAAAAGGAGGGATGTCAAAGACATAGGACAGTTCTGACTACTTCTCCTTCTCTCAATAATCTTCTATCAGAAAAATATTGTTCCTCAGAATTTCTTTATGGCTTTGCCTTTGTGGGGGAGAGGCTCTAAGTAGCAATCCATGTTCGTCATCACCAGAAAATTAGAAGTCCAACTAAAAAGAAGCAGGAAATTGCCAGCACACTGGAAGCCCAGGAAACATGTTATTAAGGAGAACAATGGAAGAGAACCAGCTTTGCAGAAGTGAAAGCACTGTCTCCCAGGGGGAGCAGAAAACCATTATGGCGGATATGGCCAAGATACAGCACTATTTTTTCACGATGCCCCAGCAGGTCATCATTCTCAGTCCAGAAACCATCCTCCACTATAAAGATACAAAATCCTTCCTGGGCTGTGGAGAACATGACCCTGGCTCTGCTTCTCCCACCATGATGCTTTACTATCCCTGGTTGGGAGTGCTTCCACTCAGGCAGGAAAGAGCACAGCAGCCAGCCAAGACTGTTGCTATGGCCACCAAAGTGATTTTGGCCTGAAACATGGCATTCCAGGAATGTTTAACAGTGGTTTAGGGACAAAGGTGGATGTCTTCTCTGGTGGCCTAGTGATGGCAGTAGGCAAACCATGAGGGATTTGATAGATGCTAGCCTCACCAAGTGCAGCAGAAAAAGGGGGAAAAGAAAAAGAAAAAGAAAAGAAAAAAGAAAAGAAGAGGAGAAAATAAAAGAAAAAGGAAGAGGGGTTCCAGTGTGAGATCTTAAAGACATGGATGTAAACACTGATATTTATAGTGCATTACATCTCTAAAATGAAAAGATAAAAAAAGATTTGCCTTCCCAAGGGCTCTTTCATTAAAGAGTACGTCCACATTCACAGTCTCTACTTTCTAAACCCCCCTGAGGTCACAACTACAGCAGAACAAATTTTACTTATTTGTAATCCCCCACTGACCTATAAGAACAGGTCTGGGCAACTAGCATTTTTGGCCAAGAACAAACAAAACCTTCTTCCTCAGCAGAACAGACTTTCACATCCTTGAAGACAATATTAAAATGGTAAGGGGAAGGGTTCTAAATGACTATATTCAAGAAAGAAGGAAGAAGTTGAGAGAGTCCCAGAAATAATCCAGGGTATAGACAAAGCAGCCTCTGGAAATGGAGAGGCCGGAAGAGAGAAGATCCACAGAGGATCTAAGATAGGTCCAGCTGGCAGCCAAAGTGAAAGACCTGCAAAAAGAAACTGGAGCCTTTTACTTGATGCTTGACAGGAAACGTACAGTATAAACTCCTTTACCTTTTTCACCAATGAAATCTTCAGTAAAATAAACATTTTCTATAGTCACATGATGTGACTAGAAGTGCTATGTCCTCCTCCAAAGATGGCATAAGAAGAAAAAGAGAGGCGAACCTCTTTTTCTCTTTCAGTAGAGGTAAGATCGTCTGCTTATGGCACCCAGGCAGGGCAGTTGGGAAACTGCTCTGAAGAGTGGGAGAAGACACTGCCCTATTATGGAGCCTGCCTGAATGCTCAGCTGACCCTGAACCACTGAAAAGCCAGTCAATGGAAATGACAAATAGGGCAACTGCAGGAGACGTTGTGGTTAGGAAAGGGAATTTAAGTGTTCAGATGTGATGAAGTGAAGGATCTTTAAATGGGGAGACTGTTGACAATGTAATCACAAAGGTCCTTAACAAGAGGGAAGCAGGAGGATCAGAGTGAGTAGCAGGAGATGGTATAATGACAGAAGCAGAGATCGGAGGGATATGGGAAGGGGCCACAGGCCAAATATCACAGGGGCCTCTAGAAAGTGAAAATAGCAAGAGAACAGATTCTTCCATGAAGCCTTCAGAAGGAATGAAGCTCTAATGGCACTTGATTTTTGACTTCTGACCTCCAGAACCATAAAAGAATAAATTTGTGTTGTTTTAAGTCATGTTGTTTGTGGTCATTTGTTACAATGGCTTCAGAAAACTCCTACACCTATGGAGTGGTCCGCAAAGTTAACCCAGGCACAGAAGTCCAGGGAAGGGGAGTCAAGAAGGTCAAGGGTACGTGAGGTTAAGAAATGGCCTTGACACACAGTAAAAAATACATTTCACATCGAGACTCCAGTACATAACCAAACCAATGTTTCAAGAAGTAATGCTTCCCTCTTTTCCTATGTAGGAGGCATTCTGATATAGTCTGCTCAGTGTTCTAGTTTTTTAATTTAAATTCTGTTTCCAACACATTACATTGATTTCACATCCATGTAATGGATTACATTACAGATTCAACCCACAGATTGAGTGGATTACAACCTACAGATTCAAAAACATTGATACGGTGTTTGGGACTTTATTGCCAAATCTGCATCTGAGTTCTTATCCTGAGTCTATACTCTCTTCCTGTGTGACCTTGGCTCACAGGAAGATTGATGAGTCTCGGGCTGTTCACGTGAGCAATGGGAAATGCCTACTTTGATTAAGCTGTTATTAAGGAAAAAGGAACTATAATTAAAAAGCACCTATTACAGTGGCTAGCACATAGCATTAGTTCAGAAAAAAATAGTAGCTTTCTCTAAAATCAGAGAATCTTATCATCATAAGACCCTTCAAGGGTTTACTTTTGCAGCTCATACTGGAACTCCATCCTCAACGCCAAGCATCCACACCACAAATGCACTTCTACCAACAAAAGATAATTTCTCAAGGTATCCACTATTGCTAACTTATGTTAATTATTAGAAATCCCTTTCCTTTGTGGAGTTAAAAATCTTTGTCCCCATAACTTCCATGCATCATCTTAGGTCTGCTTTCTAGATTTATACTGGAATACGCCTATTATCTTTGTACATAGTATTTACTTAAGCATACTGGATAACATTTATCAGGTGCCACTCAGACTGCTCTTTTTGGAATATTTCCATTTCCTTTAACCTTTTTTTCCCCCTAAATTTCCTATTGTGCTAATTATCAGCACTCTAGTTAATCTCCCTGGCACCAGCTTGTCAGTATTTCTCTTAAAATGACACTAGAATTGAGTATTGGGAGGCCAGCACTTCAGTACCATCAACTTTGGAGAAATAAAATAGTGGGAAAAGTATATATATTTTTCCTACACAATAATCAAATTCTGCAGGGAAGAGATTGCTAAGGCAAAAATTTGGTCTAATAAGGACTTCTTTTACTGGGGCTTAACAAAAAGATCTCTTTTCTCCATCATATCACAAGAGGTTCAGGAAATGGGCTCTAGAATTGAGGAAAATATATCATGACAACAATGAAGATAAAACGTCTCAGTGCTCACTGAAGTTTAATAATTTTTTTCTATTTATTTATTTATTTATTTATTTATTTATTTATTTATTTATTTATTTTTAGTTTTTTTTTTTTTTTTTCTTGAACAGGCTCTGAACTGACCAGGCATCTTCTTCATTAGAGTTTGATTTCCCAGCCATTCGGACCCTTCCCTCAGCATCCAGGCAGAGGTGGCCTGTAAACAGTTTATGGCAGTGCTATTTGGGGAATGAACACACCACACCAAACTCAGCCCTCTGCAAACAGTCCCAATCTCTCTACAAAATGAACAGCCAGTGTCTGGATATTACTTTTCGGGGGAAATGCTGATTTCCAGAGTACATATGAATGACATTTCTCTTTCTTTTTCCAATATTTTATTTCCAAAGATTTCCAAAGCACAGAGAATTCAAGGGATTGTATAATCAATACCCATATGCCACCACCTAGATTTGACAAATATTAGTATTTTTCCACCTCTGAAGTGCATACGCTGCATTATTTGAAGACACTGGGGGAGTTCTGCATGAAGGCCTTCGGCATGCTTGTCCTAAGCAGCATTCCCTTATATAGTCACAGTTCCATTCCCTCACCTAAGAAAATGAGTAGTAATTGCACAACATAACCTATTTTTCGTTCCATGTTCAAATGTCCCGAATAGTCCCCAGAATGTCTTAGAGCTACTCAGTGTTTGTTTGTTTGTAACCAGAATCTAATAATGTTTAATACAATGCATTTAGTTGTTAAATAATAAGTTATTTTTTTAAGTAATTCATATTACCTCAGGCACGTAGCTTAACATAGTGGAATATTTCTTATAAGTCTGTTATGAAAAACAAAAATCTTTTGCTCTACCTCATCCAATCCCCAGAGGCAATGACTTTTGGCTTTTTTAACATTATTCTTCTGGAAGTTATCTCCATATTTCTGAATAACATGCTGGGCTTCTTGTTTGGTTGTTTGTGTGTTTGTTTTAATCAGTTTTGGACATTATCTGAGGTACTGTGCGGGCCGTAACATAGGTAAGGTTTTGGCTCCCTTACACAATCCCACTATCATTTTCCCAATATTGGTACTTCCATCAAACCAATACAAACAACTATATTTACATTATTAAAACAGCATCAAGGCAAACCCGGTCCTCAGCCAGTATGTGCTGATACAACTTACCAGCCAGTATCTACTCTAGCGGGCTGGTATCTATGCCATGTAGGTTGCTAGTACTTTCTTTCTTGCGTAGCCTTTTGTTTTTCTTGGCATCTTCACTTACCTTTCTTTTCTTATGGCATTTCCTTCTTTGTTACATCAATCCATCCTTTTAAAAATCCCCAGCATACTAGGCATTATTTTATGGAGTGCTCTTATTTCTTAGAGGCTTCCCCCGAGCTCTCCAGCTCCCTGTTCCAAGCTGGCCTTGTGGCTCCCAGGCCAAGCCCCAGCCATTATCTTGGGACTCCCTGGTGGCCACCTCAGGTGAGATCCACTGATTTCAGGGCTCTCACACCAGCATGTCTGCTTTATCCAACATCGAATTTTAAAACGAAGAAATCTAGTATCTTTCCTGGCTCTCCATCCTTTTTGGATGGTCTCCACCTCTTACCCCAGAAAGCACAGGAATCTTCTCTTTACACATGCTACATCAAAATTTCACAATTATGTGCCTTCGAATGAGTCTTCTTCCACCTACTGCACTGGACATTAAATGTACCTTTCATTCCAGAGACTGTGTCTTTCAGTCCTCCAGTTACAAAAAATATTCTTGGATGTTAGACCTCCCCAATTGTTCTTCTATCTCCCGTACTTTCTATCTCATATTTCCCAGACATCTTGTTCATCTACTTTTTGAGAGATTCTCTTGGCTTTATCTTCCACTATTTCTATTGGTTTCTTTCTAAATTTCATCAATCCTTTTTCCCCTCAGCGGGCTCTTTCTTGGCCTCTAGTTGTTCCACTTCACAGTATCTTCTTCTTGTTTTATGTACACAATCTATTCTAGAATATTTCTATGAACACTAATGAAAGATTTTGAGGTTTCTTATTTGTTTGTTGCATTCCTTTCTGCTTCCTGCATTATCTGATTTCTCCAAAGTAATTTTTCCTGTTTATTTACTTTGGTCTACCTCTTCCATGTTGGATGTTTTCCAAAAATATCCTGACATCCTTGCTTACCCTTCCATATTTATGAGGGGTTGCTGAAAAGCTGGCGAAGTGCTCTATGTCAGCATGGATGACTTCAGGCTTTTGAGGCAGAGATCTAGCAGGTACTTGATCTTTAGGGATGGAGGATTTCCTAAATGCCAGAATGTAAAGGTCTTTTCTCTGGGCCATTTAATTCCCACAGAGAAGAAAGCTCTAGCCTACTGCCGAGGAGATAGACACCTGGCAGTAGTAAATCTGTCCAAGTTTGGGAAGCAGATGACCATTCCAATTTCAGCTCCAGCCTCCCTGCCCTCCATCACACCTGGCATCTCCAAGTCTCAAATCCCTCTGGGGGCTCCTGTGTCAAATCAACTTTCTTTTTGTCTATATCCCACCAGTATGCACACTCTGAGGTACGGCTCATTTGGCCATGAAATCCTGATTATTAATTATCCCACTTTTTTCTTCTAGAACGTTGTCAAAATCTCATATCCTAAAATGGCTCCTCCATTATTCTCTGTTACTGTTAGGAAGGCAATCTACTGTTCCATCTGCCATCTTTAAAAACTTGTTGATGGGGATCCCTGGGTGGCGCAGTGGTTTAGCGCCTGCCTTTGGCCCAGGGTGCAATCCTGGAGACCCGGGATCGAATCCCATATCGGGCTCCTGGTGCATGGAGCCTGCTTCTCTCTCTGCCTATGTCTCCGCCTCTCTCTCTCTCTCTCTCTGTGACTATCATAAATAAATAAAAATTTAAAAAAAATTTAAAAAAGTAAAAACTTGTTGATGGTTTTAGGAACACTGCATACTTCTACCACATTTTAATAGACAATGAGTTAAATCTTCTCACCAACACCAAAGGGATTACTACATTAAATTCCTCCTTTTTAAAACTTAGAAAAATAAGTCGACTTCTTTTTTTACTTCACAATTTAAAACTGTTTATGCCTCCAAATAGTTCATAATAGAGAAACGATATATGTCACAAAACAGTAAAAATCCCTACTAATGGAATAATTCTACACTAAAACATCACAGCACTCTTGTCAAAATCTAAATAGCACAAATAATTTACTTAATTCTAGGAAGTATGTAGTGAGTGCTATAGAACTTTCTAGAACAGCTGAATGACAGCTGAAGTTTATCCACCATTTGTGAGCTTTTCAGTGACCTCAACCCCAATGAGGGCAATGTTCTAGGAGATGAGTTGGCCTAATGCAAATGCCAACCTGTTTGACACTGAATCCATGACCTCCCAAATTATTAATGAATAGTAATTGTTAAGCAAAGCACAAAGGTATGATCAAGAATTTGTGACCACAGCAAATATACCAAGATGAGGAGTATTCTCTCTTTTATGCTTTTTCTAATTTTACATTAATTCCTAAATTTGATACATTTCAGATACAGTATATTTGATATGTATGTGTCTATTTATACACATACATGCATATATACATATATACACTTGATATATATTTTTCTTCTAAACAAAACAATTATTTTTAAAAATTTGCCAGCAATAGCTCTCTCTGTATGACACATTTATTTCATGAGATGAAAATACAAACTACTTCTCCTGTCAAGAAGAAAAACAGACATTTGGGTAAACATTCTTTCTTCCAGGAGATGGAATTTAACTTCTCTGACCCCACCTTTTAGTGGCGGCTTTGTTTGGTGACTTAGAGTGGAATACTGGAAAGACAGAAAACAATTAACTTTATAGTGAGAAACATGGTGGACATTACTTCAGCCAGGTGATCAAGGTTAGCATCATGAGTGTTAAGTGACACTGATAGCATACATCCTTGATATGATGCCAGGAGAAGGGCACTTTACTCCTGTTGTGTTCTTCCCTAAAACCCATAACCCAAGTCTAACCATGAGAAAAACCAGACAAATGCAAATTGAGAGGCATGCTTCAAAATACCTGACTGCTACTCTTCAAATTGTCAAGTCATCAAAAACAAGGGAAGACTGGGAATGTCACAGTCCAGAGGAGGCTAAGGGGACATGATGACTAAATGTAATATGGTGTCCTGGATAGTTTCTTGGACCAGAAGACTGACACCAGGGACAACTGGTGAACCCTAAATGAATTATAGTTAACAGTAATGTGTCACTGTTGATTCTTTAGCTGCAACAATCATACCATTTTATCAGATGTTACTAATAAGGGACACTGGGTGCCAGGTATATGTATACAACCATATGTGTTTTCTTTGCAACTTTTCTGTAAATCTAAAACTGCTCTGAAATAAAGTCTAGGGGCACCTGCATGGCTCAGTCAGTTAAGTAATCGACTCTTGATTTTGGCTCAGGTCATGATCTCAGGGTTGTGAGATCAAGCCCCATGTCAGGCTTCATGCTGGGGGAGCCTAATTGGGATTCTCTTTCCTGCTGCCCCTCCTCCACCCCCACATATGTGCTCTCTCTCTTTAAAAAATAAATAAAATAAAAAGTCTCTCAAAAATTTTCAAACAATTCATTCTCTCCCCTTTTATTAGTATTAAAATTGATGGAAATTTAATCAAAATCTGAGAAAGGAAATTAAAAATCTTCCACAGTAAAACTGTAATTACTCTGCCAATATGGCCATATCATAATATTATGGTCAGATGGACACTCACACACCTCTGGGGAAGTAAGGGAGGACTGCTTCTCCCTTTTGGGACAATCTGCATCAAAAGCCTCAGAAAGCATACTTGTGGCCACAAAACTCCCCTTGTAAAATTATTTCCAAAAAAACTGATCCAAAAAAAAGGAAAACAGTTTGTGCACAAAGATATCCATCACAGCGTTATTTCTGATCATCAATAATAGGAAACAACCTATATGACCAGCAACAGAGGACTGGGAAGTAAACAGAATAATATTTACACAATAGGATATTGTGTAGCCAATAAAAACTGTACTATGTTTTTAATAATGTTGAAAAATATTCATTATATGAGATTAAATGAAAGGATATAAAACTGGACATTCTGCATGTTTCATATTATTTAGAAATATAGAGAAAAATAAAGGAAAAATATACATATATTTATTAACATACATAGTCACTTTCTCTTTTATACTTTTGCTGAAAACTCTGAATTTGCCACACTGGGTATGTATTTCTTTTATAATAAAGTTATCTTCAAAACATTTGCTAGTGCTTTCCTTTGTGTGGTTACACACGATTTTTATTTTCTTCTTTGTGCCTTTCTGAATTGTTCAAATTTCTGTGTTAGCATGTGATACTTGAAAAACCCAACAGAATGTATAAAATGTTGGATTAGGTTTTTGTAATTCAATGCCTTGAGTAATAACACATGTTTTAGCTAGGAGAATAATTTTAATGACACTTAGTGATCTACACAGATAAAGGATGATGTTTGGGGGCTATGTATTTAGGAAGCACAATTTTAATTGAAGTGCTTTCAGAATACATTCTGTTCCTAATATCCAGTCACTAGTGTGTGCAATCGCATGGCTAACTGGGGTCCACAGGTAAAGCAGGTGAGAGCAGGGGGTTGGGGGCAGTGGGGCTGGAGAGCATGGATGGGGAGGAAGTCAGAGAGAGAAAGGACAGATACACTGGATCGGAGGAGATGGGGAAAAAGAACAGAAGAAGTAGAACAGGGAAGGGTGGGAAGGATGGAACTGGAGCAAGGAGAAACAGGCAGAAAAGGAAGAGCAAAGCATGGACTTCTTTCAAATCTATCCAGTAGGAATTTGGAACTGACATGAAAGAAACTCACTAAAGGGCAGTAACACAAGGTGAGAGATGTTCTTAATCAATAAACTAACAGGGTTCTGTCAGACACCTGTTTTGTTCAAAAATGTTTTAAAGCTATAAGAAAATGTTCTGAGAGGCAACCATTCATGCCCCTGCCAGTCGGCAGATAAGAGCGCTGTGCGTGTGGACATCCAGGCATCTCGGTGGCCAAGGGGGGTCACACTGTTCATTCTGGCACCAGGCTCCCCTGCCACCGTCACTTCCTCTTCTTGGTCATTTGCTGTTGACCCCATAGCAAAAGACGGAGAAAGGTATACAAGTTTTTGAAAAGCATCTCTCCAAAGCCAGAGGGGTGTTGAAGACAACTGCCAGCCCTTTTGGAGGCTTTAGGGTTGCCAAAATCACTATTTCAAAAGCCTTTCTGAAAGAAAGGAAAATTCTGAAAGAAAGGAAAATTCTGAAAGAAAGGAAAATTCTTACTAACCAAGTATTTTATGGATGTCTGACTTGTCAAGATACTAGTTTTTGGTCATATTTCAGTGATGAAACTAAAACCATACTTTGCTAGCTTTTTCATTTTAGGTACATGAAAATGCAATATGTAATTACTGGACAGAATGCCTTCATCTTTGTTTTAGAGTTTATGGTTTAGTATTATTATTCTAACTAATTTAAAAGGTTTTTAATGTCTGTATGTTTAATTTTATAACATATTGTGGGTTTTAGCTATAATTTATTTGGTTCAAAAATTTTATTTGGTTCAAATGTTCCTAATAGGAAAACAGGATCCCACTTATTACAGTGATCAGGAACATTTAGTAGCATGATAAACTATCCAAATTAGGGCTTTGGTTTTTTTGTTTTTTTTTTTAAGGTTTACTTATTTATTTGAGGGTTGAGGGAGTGCAGAGGGAGAGAGAGAATCTTCAAGCAGACTCCCCTCTGAGCAGGGAGCCCAGCGCAGGGCTCCATCTCATGATCCTGAGATCATGACCTGAGCCAAAGCCAAGAGTTGGATGCTCAACCCACTGAAGCCACCCAAATGCCCCATCCAAATTATTATATACTAAAATGCACACTGTTAAAAAGGGGACAGCTAGAAAACAAAATAATATATACATGGAAGGCTAAATAAGGCCCTTCAAAGATATCTATATCCTAATTGCCAGAAATTGTGAATAAGTTAGATAACATGGGAAAGAGAACAATAGAATGCTGATAGAATTAAGGTTTCTAATCAGAGACGGGAGATTAGCCTGGATTATCGGTGTGGGGGCTGATGTAATCCAAAGGATTATTACAAATGGAAGATGGAGCTAGTGAGAACTAGAGAGACGGCAGTGTGAAAAAGACTTGGCCCAACATTGCTGGCTTTGAAAATGGAGAAATGAGGACATAAACCATGAAAGTGACTTCTAGAAGCTAGAAAAAGCAAGGAAATAGTTTAATCCTCAAATCTGCAGAAGGAACGCAGCCCTGCTGACACCTTGTTATTGGTTCACTGAGACCCACGTCAAACTACTGACCTCCAGGAACTGTAAGATAATAAATCTGTGTTGTTTTAAACCACACGTCTTGCAGTAACCTGTTAAAGCTGCAACAGGAAACTCACACAATATGCTTCTATACATCAAGTGCAAAAGGAGAGATGGTGCCAGCAGCTAGAATTGGAGTGCCAGCTCTAAATAAGAGAGGATTACCTAAATTTAGATGAAAGCTAGTATCCAGCCCTGGGGTTGATGGAAAGGGCTAATTTTGCTCCCTGGAAATTGTAGCTACTTGGTTCAGACCAAAGAGTTTAAAAGAACTTTTAAAAAGAGGCCACTGTATTCACCTTAAAACAGTTACCAGAAGGAGTTCATCTCAGCCTGGGACTTTCTGCCAAATCAGCACAAAGAAAATGTCAAGTTTCTTAGGGTAGAAATATAGTTCTCTTCCCATTGAGAAGAAAAATTAGAAACAGATGGCACTGAGGTATTTAGTTGTCTTTCTAGATGTCTTAACATAGGATTTGGGACTCTGAGGAGGGGTGAATGGAATAATGTAAGGCAATCAGGAGATGCAGGGTCTTATCCCAATATGTGACCTCATGCAGTCACTGAATCTCCTGGGCCTAAGGCTTTTCAGATGAAAAATGAAAATTATAATACCTGCCCTGTCTTCTTCCCATGGGCATAGTGAAAGGCAAATGAAGCTCTATCCACGAACCTGCAAGTAAAACGTATGCACATCCCTTTATCATTTTCAGCTGAAAAATCGCAATGACTTATTTTGCTGCAAATCACAATTATGCTTTATAATGGTTTTCTTTCAAATTAACTCATGCCTGGGGTGGTGGGTGGGCATTTTTTAGTAATGTGACAGCCCATCTGAAAAAGTTTCATCTATGGAAAGCATGAGCTCATGGTTTTAAATGCATTTTCATTCCAAAGGTTCCAAAGAGACCTTCCCAGAACAGTCTGTTTGACCTTAAGGGCGTTAAGGAGGAAACAGTCTTATGCACTGGGATCTGGTTGTTTCCAACCATGAACTGAGTATAGGAAAATCTGAAATCTGTAGGGAACAAGAGATCCTATTCGGATCAAGTTTCAATCTTCCTGGAGTCTCCTGGGAAATGGCAGGGACATTGCTGAATCTTTTCTCACTATTTGTAACTGGCACACTGATGTACACTGTTTGGGGGGAGGGGAGTCTTCAACTGTCTGTGATTCAGCTTCTCCCAGGACACATTAGGAACTTGAAATAAATCCATCTCTCACTGATTTTATGTGTCCAGCTTTACCTGGGGTCTTGTGGCAATATAAAAATGTTTTAAATGGTGTTTCTCAACTCTGTCTGAAATATACGTCTAGAAAAACTCAGTGGTCTAAGTAGAGTCCCCTTTGTGGAGGTCTAGGGGGAGATCATTGAAATCGTGGTTTTTTTTTTTTCAGGGTCCTTGCCTTTAAATTCTGCCCCTGTCCCCTTGCTCCAGACACACATACACTTCTCGTATCATCTTCTAGAAAGCCCTTCTCTGATCATGCAAACAGAAATGTAAATAGCTCCCACCATAGCGCTCCCTATCCACTCTACCTTAATTTTTCTCCATAGCACTTATTTCATACTATATAGGCATATATTTACCAGTTTAATATCATCTAATGTCACTCTCCACATTACAATGTCAGTTCCATGAGGCAAGGAGTTCTTATCTATTTTGTTCAATGCTGTATCACCATTGCTTAGAATCTGGCCCAACACCTGGTAAGTGTTCAACACATATCTGTTCAGTGACGAATGTTGAATAACTGATGCTTAAATCCATAATTAGATCATTATTCCTTTGGTTTCAAGTGAATAAGGAACTTGTTTCTTGAAAATTAATTAAAATAACTTTAGAGGAAATATCTTACTAAGTTTTCAATCTGTCTGAATTAATGGCCCTCAGTCCTTTCTTGGGATCAGATCCTGATAAATCACAGGAAAACAAGATCAGAGCCTCAGTGGTTAAGTGGAGAGGCATTCACCAAGACACTGAGTCTCATTCTGTATGATATTTTCCTCTTTTTTATTTTCTTGTATATTCTAAATGTCCTAAAGTAATTAGTTTTTATTACTAAAAATTTTAACTAAAATATAAATATCCATCTGGCAAAAATAGGTACACAGAAGAGGGTTTCTAGTTTCCCATTATGCATTTAAGGACCTAGGAAGCCATCATGCCATCTTAGCAAGTAAAAACTTCAACAGACTGAAAAATCAACAACTCTTCTTAGATGCATAAAAGAGAGGAGGACATAAGGCAGACAGACTGGTGGATGCAGAGAGCAGCTTACCAGAACAGACTCATGAGTGGAAACCATCATGGAAACCAAAACTGGGAAAAATGAACTATAATTTTGAACACACTACTGGAGGCTCAGCATAGACACAACTCTGAGAATTAACAACAAGGGGATTCATTTATAAGAGGTCCTACAAAACTGAGATCTACCTTCAGAAACTTGGCCAAATTCACACAATAAATATCAGAGGGAAAAATCACCTCATTCTTCTGGCAGGAGGAGAGCAAAAGGAACCATCCTGAAACACTCCAGAAAGAACACTGCATTCTTCACAAAGCCTGCCTTCAGAAGAAACTAGTTAACCAGAGCCTAATCTGCTTGGGTATTATTAGAGACTGACTTACCTTGGGGAAAGGAAATACCCAACTCCAGTCCATTTAAGCAATCTTGTCCCATCTCAAGGGGAGAAAAAAACTGAGAATTTTCTCTGAAGTTCACAGCCCAGAGGCAAGGTTCACTAAAACACTGAGACCTAATAATAGGACTACAGAACACCTTCCCTTCCCCTAAACCTTACTACTGCATTACTAAAGGCCTATTTATGGCAGTTCCTTTTATCTGGTGTATCATATCACCTATTAAGAAAAAATTACCCCCCCAAATGGTAACTCTGTGAGAAGATGGATATGTTAATTAGCTTGACTATAGTAATCATTCCACTGTGCATATCAAAACATCATGTATGAACATACACAATTTTTCTTAAAAAAAATTACAAAGCATACCAAAAGGCAAGACACACAATTTGAAGAGACAGAGCAAGCATCAGAACCAGACATTGGCAGGGATGTTGAAAGCATCATACCAGGAATTTAGAACAAATATGATTAATGTGCTAAGAGCTCTAATAGATAATGAAGACAGAATGCAAGAACAGATGGGAAATGTAAGCAGAGAGAGGGAAATCTTAAGAAAGAACAAAAAAAAAATTGCTGGAGATCAAAACCACTATAACAGCAATAAAGAATGCCTTTGATGGGCTTATTAGCAGATGGGTCAGACCTGAGAAAAGAATCTTTGAGCTTGAGAATATATCAATAGAAACCTCTAAAACTGAAAATCAGAGAGAACAAAGACTAAGAAAAAAAAAAAGAACAGATTATTCAAGGACTGTTGGGGCAACCATAAAAGGTATAACTTACCCATAATGGAAATACCAGAAGGAGAAGAAAGAAAGAAAAGAAGAAATATTTGAAATAAAACTGACTGAGAATTTCCCCAAATTAATTCCAGAAACCAAGCCACAGGCCCAGGAAGCTCAGATAACACCATGTAGGATAAATGCCAAAAATACTACATCTAAGCATACTAGGAGGAAAAAAACTTGATAAAAAGTATCTATAAAAATCATACAACTAACATCATACTTAATAGCGAGAAACTCGAAGCTTTCCCACTAAGATCAAGTACAAGACAAATATACCCTATCTTACCACTGCTTTTCAACATTGTACTGGAAGTTCTAACTAATGCAAAAAGACCAAAACAAACAAACAAAACCCAAACCAAGGAAAGAAAGAAGGGAGGGAGGAAGAAGTAAAAGGTATACCAATTGAGAAGGAAGAAATAAACTGTCTTTGTTTACAGATGATATGATTGTGTACATAGAAAATACAAAAGAATCAACAAAAAACCCTCCTGGAACCAATAAGTTTTATAGCAAAGTTGTAGGATACAAGTTAACATACAAAAGTCAATCACTTTCTTATATACCAGCAATTAACAGATGAAATTTGAAATTAAAAACACAATACCATCTATATTAGCACTGCAAAATTAAATATTTAGGTATAAATCTAATAAAATATGCAAAAGAAGGTATACAGGGAAGACTACAAAACTCTGATGAAGGAAATAAAAAACTAAGTAATTGAAGAGATGGTCCACCTTCATGGATAGGAAAACTCAATATTGTCACAATATCTGTTCTTCCCAACTTGACCTATATATTCAGTGCAATCCCAATCAAAATCCCAGCAAATTATTTTGTGGATAGCAACAAACCAACACTAAACTTTATATGTAGAGGGAAAAAAAAACCCTCAGAATAACCAACACAATATTGCAGAAGAACATAGAGGACTGACACTACCCAACTTCAAGCTTCATTATAAAGCTACAGTAATCAAGGGGCGCCTGGGTGACTGGGTTGGTTAAGCACCTGCCTTCACAGCTCAGGTCATGATCCCAGGGTCCTGAGATTGAGCCGCTCAGCAGGGAGTCTGTCCCTCTGCCTCTGCCCCTGCTCATGTTCCCTCCTTCTCCCCCTCTCAAATAAAGAAATAATCTTTAAAAAAATGTTTTCTGAATCACACTGCTTCAAAAGATGAAGAACTAATTTCATCCCACTGGGTCAGGCACCTTTTGCTGCCAACTAACTTCTTTATTTTTATAGCTCTCTCCCGAGCTGCGTCTGATAAATGTGGAAGCAGTCTTTCCCCTTCTCATCACCAGCAAAATTTCAGGAGTTACTGAAGTCATGCACCAGGAGTAATATCATCAGAGAATCTCAGTGGTGGGACAGCAGAGGTTTCCAGGTAAAACTCGAAGTTTCCAGGTAAAAACCTCCTTCTCTTTTCTTCTGTATTTTTTACTTTCACCAAGAATACTGTGGTGGCAGATACAGAATACTCGCTGCAGTAATGCAACAGGAACAGCAAATGTTTTCTGAGATCAAGTCAACATTGCAGCCATGGCCACAGACATTTAGCCTCTCAGACTTTATGCTCTAAGGTTACAAGATGGACAGTCTCAATTCACATATGCAACAAATAAAATTTTTTTAAAGCTTGACTTAGTAGTTAAAAATTTTCCACCAAGAAAAGTTTAAACCCAATGACCTCCCTGGTAAATTCTATCAAGTACTTAAGAAATAATACCAATCCTATACAAACTCTTTCAGAAAGCAACATAGAAGGTAAAATCTCCCACCTTTTCCTGAAGTCAGTATTACTAGGATATTAAAGTTAGCAAACACAATCAAAAAGAATAGAAAAATTACAAGTCAATTTTTAAATACGTGTGCAATATTTATACCCTGAAATCTATAAAACATCACAAAATTAAAGAATTTCTAAATACTTGAAGAGACAATACCATGTTCAAGGACTGAAAACACAGTTTTGAGAAATTCTCCCCAAACTGATCTATAGATAAAACACAATCCCTATCAAAATTCTGGATGCCTTTTTTTTTTGTAGAAAATTATCAGTTGATCTTAAAATTTATGTTGAAATGAAAAATACCTAGAGTAGCCAAAATAAATTTTATAAAGAAGAACAAGGTTAGAAATTTACTACCTAATTTCAAAACTTACTGTAAACTACCATAATCAAGACAGTGTGGTATTGGTGTAAGGAAAGATATATATATATACATCAATGGAAGAGAAGTGAGAGCTCAGAAATTAACCCTTACTCTTAAGTCAATTAATTTTTAGTGAAGTAACCAAGGCAATTTAATGGGACACGACAGGGAAAAGGGGAAAGGAAATGGAGCTGAGACAATTGGATATCCACATGGAAAAGAATAAAGATGGTACTTACCTCACACCATATACAAAGTTTAATTCAAAATGGATCATAAGCCTAAATGCAAGGGCTAAAGCTTTTTTTTTTCTTTAAATCATTGCAACCTTGGATAAGGCAAAAAAATTCTTACGTATGACACCAAAACACAACACATAAGAGAAAAATTAATAAAATGAACTTCAGCAAAATTAACATTTTTTCTCTTCAAAAGATCTTTTAGAAAAAGAAATGACATGACAAACAGGGAGGGAGAAAATATTTGCAAAACATGTATCTGATAGAAGACTTGTTTTCAGTATATTCTTGCAATTCAATAAGAAGACAAACCAATTACAAAATGGGCAGAAATATTTAAACAGACACTTTAATATAACGATTGACTTGGAGCCCCTGGGTGGCTCAGTCAGTTAAGTGTCTGACTCTGGTTTTAGCTCAGGTCGTGATCTTGAGATTGAGCCTCATGTCAGGCTCCATACTCAGCACAGAGTCAACTAAGGTTTCTCTCTTCCTCTGTCCCTCATTTCACGCACGCGCTCTCTCTCAAATAAAATTTTATTTTTTATTTTGTTTTTTTTAAGATTTTATTTATTTATTCATGAGACACACACACACACACACACACACACACACAGAGGCAGACACACAGGCAGAGGGAGAAGCAGGCACCATGATGGGACTCGATCCAGGGTCTCCAGGATCAGGCCCTGGGCTGAAGGCGGCGCTAAACAGCTGAGCCACCTAAATAAATCTTTAAAAAAAAAAAAAAAAAAAGATATTACTTGCCACCGAGCTTCCAAAAAGATGTTCAACTCCATTAATTATTAGGGGAATGCAAATTAAAACCATAATTATACAGCATACATACCCATTTGAATGGTTATAATCTCAAAGACTAGCAATGCCAAGTGTTGGCTAAGACTTGGAGAAATTACAACACTCGTATATTGCTGGTAGGAATGTAAAATAGCAAAGTTATTTGGGAAAACTGGCAGTTTTCCAAAAGACTAAACATATACTCTTCATATAACCAAACAATTCCACTCTCAGGTATCTACTCAAGAGAAATGAAAGCATGGAGTCACCCAGGACTTGTATGCAATATTCACAGCAACATCATTTAAAGTAGCTGAAAGCTGGAGGTCAAAGCTGGCAATAATCCAAATATCCATCAACTAGTCAATGGATAAACAAACTATATCAATACAATGGAACACTGTTCAGCAATAAAAAGAATGAGCCACTAATATACGCAACAACACAGATGAACCTCAAAGATATTATGCAAAGTGAGAGACGCCAGACACAAAAGATTGCATCTTGCATGATTCCATTACATGAAATTTCTTTAAAATGCAAATCTTGAGAGACAGAATACTTTTTTGCCTGGGGCCAGGCTGGGAAAGGGAACTGCCTGCAAATAGGCATGAGTGAACTTTTTGGGGTGATAGAAATATTCTAAAAAATGTATTGTGGTGATGATCCCACAATTGCTAAGTTTACTCAAAAATCACTGAATTGTATATACAATTAACATTTGCGTTTGATTTGCATTTGATGGTATGCAAATGATACCTTGAAAAGCTATTGAGAAACATTTCCTAAAAAAAATATCCATTCTTCTGGGTCAGTGGTTCTCCAATGAGGGTAGGTGGTGGTGGCGGGGCAGGGGAGGAAGACAGGAAGCAGCACATTAATACTTAAGCAGGTTTCTTCTAAATACACATATTTATTCCTCTGTACAGTTTAATACCAGAAATCAAAGAATATCATCATCTATTATGGGGAAATCTATACAGTTTGCAAATGAGTGATGACTACAGGCAATTCTCTTTTTTTAAAAGATTTATTTATTTATTTATTTATTTATTTATTTATTTATTTATTTATTTATGATAGACATAGAGAGAGAGAGAGAGAGAGAGGCAGAGACACAGGAGGAGGGAGAAGCAGGATCCATGCAGGGAGTCCGACATGGGACTCGATCCTGGGTCTCCAGGATTGTGCCCTGGGCCAAAGGCAAGCGCTAAACCGCTGAGCCACCGAGGGATCCCCAACTCAGGCAATTCTGATATGCATTACCGCACACACACATACTCCTGAGACCCTCCTCTTGACCAGACTGGGTCCCAGGAATCCATGTTTTCAATAAGCAAAATGACTGATTCTTGTGATCAGACAAGTTTAAGACACACTGCCCGTGGTCTACAATGCCAGAAACCTTCAGCATTGTGGCAGGGCACAGTGGGATTAACAGGACTCTGGGAAGACCCATTTTCTGACCCTCTTTCCATCATATCTATGCAGTCCACTGCCAGTACCAGACACCAGGGATTGCAAACACCCATTTGATCCTAATGAATTAAATCAACAATTAAAATTCCCAATTCCTCCACCTTTGTAGCGATTCTGGTTCACTGAAAGGGATCCTTCTTAGCTCAACACCTAAAAAGGCCAACCATTTCATTATGATTATGACCTAATCACAACCATTACACACATTAACCATGAAATAATCTGCTGACTTTATGCCTCGGTGTGGTCCTCTATGGCTGAAAAGCACTTTAGGCCTTTTCAATTCAGTTAAAAGTAATGTCTTTTTCTTTGAAACATCTTGTCATTCCTTAGGCAGGAGGAGTCTCCCATCCTTGGGAGAACATAGGAAACATTTAAAAATCAGCATTGGCAGTCACCTCCTACTGTTTGATTTTACTGACTGACAGATTGACAAAAAAAAAAAAATCAGGTTGCTAGAAATAAAGGCTAAAGATTCCTAATTTTTTGAAAAAGGACAGATTTGTAGCAGAGGGATCATGGGGACTTCAATAAAATTAAGGTAACCGTCCACTGAAGGGTTGCAGCCAGCATTACACATGTCAGCAAGGTCCCTAAATCTATCTAGTGAATTGCCTGGAACTCCTACCATTGCTAGCACTTGTGGATTGTGACCCATTCTTAGGAAGGCCTGTCTCCTGGTTCCCATCCCAGCCGCCCACATCCTTGCTCCTTCCACATCTCAGTCCCGGGGGAACCCTCAGGCATGACTGCTCCTAGGAATCAATACTGCATCATTGTGTGGGCTCACATAAGAGTCTCCCCTATAAAAAAGGGAGTGAGTTTTCTCCAGATACTTAGAGGCACAGGGAAGCAGGACAGGGAACAGTGCTGTTTTCTCCTGACTCTTCAACATGAATTAAACAGACACTGAGCACCTACCATGTGCAAGGGAGTGTTTCAGTGCCAAACAACTGAAGACAAATGTGGAGGCCAAGAAAAATTAAGGCCATTCCACCTCAAGTTTAGCATTAGCACAAGTACAGCCATTTTAGGTCCCTGGGAATAAGAGCTGAACTTTACAGGAAAAACTGCAGAATGTCCTAAGCAGGGAATCCTCTATCGGAGAGACATTAAAGCTCAGAATGCCCTCGGCAGAGAATCCCATATCAGATCTTAAGAAACTCCCCCACCCTTTCCCCCATATTGGAATGGAAAAAATTCCTCCACCCCTTCTAAAAATCCCCTAGACCAGCCCATAAAAAACCCAGCTGTAACCCACTTCGGGGTCCAAGCCTCTGCTCTGCTGTATGGAGTATACTTGGACCCAAGCTCGAGCTGGTAAATAAACCCTAGTGTATTTGCACTGGTGTCGGCTCCTTGGTGGTTTCTCAGATTCGCAATCTTGGGCACAACAACAAATAGAACACAGTCCCTGCCACCAAGGAGCTCCCAGCCTCACTCAATGGGACGGAAATGGTGACCCTTGGTCACCCTTAATCAAGATGATCCCATAAGGATGCCAATTAATTCCAGAACAGATGGGCGCCCCTGTCCCTGCCTTGATCGCACTGCAATCTGTTCTGGGACAGACACCTGCCCGGGGGTGGCTCCTCTGAACAGCCGCAGTGACTCCTATCACTCAAGAGACTTAACAGACCCTGGAATAACGAACCTGCAGCCAAAACAATCAAGCAACACTGGGAGAGGTCTGGAGCTCTCTCTCTCTCCCTCTCACTCTCTCTCCCAATCTAGCCAATAAATAACTGCATATCCAAGGTCATAAATGTATTAGATTTCCTAATGACTCACTGGAATGGTATGAAAATGTACCAAGGAGGGAGGAAGAGGGAGGGAAAGAGTGGAAGGAAGGGAAGGAGGAAGGGAAGGCAGGAAGGAAAAGTAGGAATCTACAATATACCCGGCAGAGGTGTACACAAAAAAGCAGATGTTGTCTTTCTCTACTTGATAGTTCGTGGGATTGCACTTTCCAGCGCATCCAGGTGAGGTGGCGGGGAGACAAATGGGGCATGATTGGGAGACAAACCAGAAGCAGGTGCACCAGGCAGCTATTCTGAACTTCTCCAGCTGTGAGATGATCCTTGCATTACGGCCTTAAAGGAAGGGAAGGGCTATTTAAGAGGAGCAGGTGTCTCTCACCTACGCACACCAATACGAGAGAGCCCCACTTGACATTTGCGGAACACTTCAGTGCCCAAGGCCCAAGGCCCCTGCGGTGTCCCCACTCCATCCTACAGATCCAGCAACCCAGTTTCCTCCGAATCCTCAGACTGTTTCCACGGCACTCGGCCAGGAGCTTCTTCACTGCAAAGTCCTGCTCTCAAAGAGGGAAAAGCCAGCTCACTGCAAACATGATTCAGGGCACAGAAGTCACACACGCACACACGCGCTCATTCAGGATCACGCGAGTCCCATAGCAGAAGCACAGAAGCGTGGGCTCTGTAAGGAGACAGCCGGGATCTATGGGCACGTGGGAGGTTCAGTAGGTTGTGCCCATCGTGTGCGTTCCCTGCGGTATAGAAAGGCCACATGGGCCGAGCAGGGGGACGTGCCCCGCGGGGACGTCGTGCACTGTGGACCCAGACCCTGAGCCAACCAAGCCGCGGCTGGCACTGCCACACGCTCGTCCCCGGGCCGAGGCCGGGCCAGGCCCCGACGGAGGCAGGCCCGGAGCTGCCCTTGCCATCTCGCCTTTACTCGGGCAGAAAGAGCCCAGGGCGGCTTCTGGGGCCCTAAGGGGGTCCCCGGGCCTCCCGCAGGGAAGCAGGGAAGCCCTCACGGGGAGGGAGCCGCGGTGGCCCGGGTGGCATGTGGGCCACAGTCCCAGCGGCCTGAAAAGAAACGATGCACGTGCCAGTAGCAAGCCTCCCGACGCCCTGTCGCTGGCATTTCACGCCTGTGCTTGGCTTCCCTCTACCTTGAAATCTCTCGGTGCTCCTGACTGACTGACAGACTCCAGGGGAAGTCCATGCTCCGGCCGTGCAGCTCCGCTGGCTTTGCAGCCTCCGCCCTCTGACTGGCCTGTCCTCGGGCCTCCCCTGCAGCTGACCGCAGGGCCGAGCTCGCGGCTGCAGGATTTGCAAGCAAATCTCAGCACCATGTCATTTCACACCAAAACCACACTATGAATCTTATAAACTTATGGACATTTTCTTTTTTTTTTTTTTAATTATGGACATTTTCAAGCATAAGCACTATGCCTTTATCACACCTACCAAGGGTAAAAAAAAATTATAATAATCTCCCAATTTTTTTATAAAGATTTTATTTATTCATGAGAGACACACACACAGATAGAGGGAGAGAGAGAGGCAGAGGGAGAAGCAGGCTCCATGCAGGGAGCCCGACAAGGGACTCGATCCCGGGTCTCCAGGATCACACCTTGGGCTGAAGGCAGTGCTAAACGGCTGAGCCACTCAGGCTGCCCTAATCTCCCAATTTTTGACAAAATTGCAATTCGCTCAAAAATGGTCTCTTTACAGTTCATCTTTTCAAATGTGGTGCAGAGAAATTCCACACTTGGCATTTGGTTGTTTTGTCTCTTCTGTTTTATCCTACTGCAGGCCCACCCACCTTTCCCCTCTGCCATTCGCTGGGTGCAGAAACCAGGTCTATTATTCTATAGGATGTTCCACATTCTGAATCTGTTTGCTTCCCTGTGGTTTTCTTTTTTTACCCCCTGTGGTTTTCCTTAATCCTGTTTTCCTATAAACTGGTTAACTAGATTGATTAGATTCAGGTTTGTGGCATGCTTGTGTATACATATATACATGTCTGTGTGTAAGTATATATATGTACCTATGTATACACATGTATTTGGATCAAATCAAGTTTCTAGCTCCATGTACAGATGTGTATATGCATATTGATACATATCTGGATAAACAGTAGATATCAGCTTCCTTTATAGACATATGAAAGAATTATTCCTATAAACAGGAATACTTCATAGGTTGTGCTGTGTTCTTTTAGATTTTATTTACTTATCTGAGAGAAAGAGAGAGAGAGAGAGATTGTGCATGAGTGGAGAAAGGGGCAGAGGGAGAAGCAGGCTCTCTACTGAGCAGGGAGCCAATTCAGGGCTCCAAACCCAGGACCCTGAGATCATGACCCTAGCCGATGGCAGATGCTTAACCAACTGAGCCATCAAAGCACCCCACAGGTCATACTGTGTTCTTCCTGCTGCATCATACCTGGAGGTGTCCCTGACATCTGTCTCCCACATCTAGTGATACTAACATTTTTTAAAAAGATTTTATTTATTTACTCATGAAAGACACAGAAAGAAAGAGGCAGGGCCATAGGCAGAGGGAGAAGCAGTCTCCATGCAGAGAGCCTGATGTCGTATTAGATCCCAGGACTCCAGGATCACGCCCTGGGCCAAAGGCAGATGCTCAACCATAAGCCACCCAGGCATCCCATGATACTAACATTTATCAGAGGCTACTTGGTGATTACAATCTCTCCATTGTAAAGTGTGAGCTCAGACACTCATGATGAAAGCAAACCATGTCCAGATCTGAAAGCATTTCAGGAGATGGAGGCCAATGCCTCTGGCTTATGCTCTGTCCCTGATCCTCTTGCCCACCTGACCACAGCTTCTCATGTGCACAGCAGTACAGCTGGCACACGGCCTCTGGCTTCCTGCAAAAGTTATCTTTCTACAAGATACTGGGTTGAAATAACCCACAGAATAAAAGAAGAAAAGAAATAACCCACAGGCATGATCAGGAGTTTTAAAATCTTAAACTACACAAAGAAAAGGGCCTGGGCAGCATAGAGTACTGAAAAGTGTGAGATCCTGAACCTGATTCTGATGTCCACAACTGAATTTATTATCATATATATATTATATATATTATGTATAATATAATAATATATTTATAATATATTATATTATTTATTTATATATAAATTTCCAAACTGGGCTCTTTTCTAAGTGAATCTCAAAGTCTGGTACTCTCAGCAAGATAGTACCAGCAATTACTGTTTATTGCATGATCTTGGGCTCTACCATAGAGGGAGTAGATACAACCTGACCCTTTGACTAGTAGAGAGAAAAGACACCTATAAAAACTGACCAAGGGATCCTTGGGTGGTGCAGCAGTTTGGCACCTGTCTTTGGCCCAGGGCGCGATCCTGGAGACCCGGGATCGAATCTCACGTCGGGCTCCCGGTGCATGGAGCCTGCTTCTCCATCTGCCTGTGTCTCTGCCTCTCTCTCTCTCTCTCTCTCTCTCTCTCTCTCTGTGACTATCATAAATAAATAAAAAAAAATTAAAAAAATAAAAAATAAAAAATAAAAACTGACCAAGACCAATCATGGAGTGCTACATTATTAGGCATCAATAATGTTTATATGTTTATGCTTACATGGGACAAAATCAACAATGTTAGGCCTCTTGGGGTGGGGCAGGGGGTGAAACTCAGAAGGAACCTTGAAGGAAGGATAGAATTTTTAAAGTGGGGAAGGAGAAATATGAAACAAGAGGAACAGCTGGATTGAAGGCCCAGAGAAAGACATGGCAGAGAAGAAGAAACATTTGGGATTGATTGAAGGAGAAGGAACAGTCAGAAAAGTGAAAGATTAGTGTGGAAAAATGCTAATACATCATCAGCCTTAGTTGTCTTCAATAAACTCAATCCTCATAATCAGGGGGAGGAGTTGACCAGATGATCCTTCAGCCAAGCACAGTCATTCTCTAGCTCAATGCACAATGCACTTGCTTTCCCTCTGACTTCCAACTCAAGGAGTCATAACAAATGCATTATACATGAGGATGGATGGATAGATAGCACACACAAACACATGTCAGGATGTGTCACAGACTTTGGAAAGTTTGAAGGAGGGACACCTGGGTGGCTCAGCAGTGAGCATCTGCCTTTGGCTCAGGGCGTGATCCCGGTCCCGGGATCGAGTCCCAGGTCAGGCTCTCTGCATGGAGTCTGCTTCTCCCTCTGCCTGTGTCTCTGCCTCTCTCTGTGTGTCTCTCGTGAATAAATAAATAAAATCTTAAAAAAGAAAATAAAAGAAAGTTCAAGGAAAGACATGTAAGTGTCTTCAGAGGAGTCAAAGAAAAATTCCCATAAGAGAAGAGACTCCACTTTCTCCTTTGAGCATCTTCATTATTTAAAAAGAGTAGAATCAAGGGCACAGGAGCAAGCAAGACAGCGTTGGCCTGGTGAATGGGGAAAAGCCTGGAAAGATTCTGGTTTCTTTGGCTCCATCCTGGTGCAGGAGGGGATGCTCACCCTGCTGTACTGCCTTTCCTCTTTCTAGTACAGCCACTCAATTAAGTAAATCAGATATGGCAGGTCCACTGGCACTGGAGACAGCAGTGTGTAGGGAGCAGCCAACAGTCTAGCTGACATCCTTCCTATGCTCCGTTTTCCTCTGGATCTGCCACTGTGGGCAGCACATGGGTAGCAGAAGGAGCAGCAGCAGCCACAACAGATGTGTGTTTCAGCAGCCTCTGGCCTGGCAGGCAACTGAGGCCCACACACACACCTGAGCAGCGTCCTCAGTCTCTAAAAGGGGCCAGTGGGAGAAATATCAGGCTCCAGAGCTTGAGGGAAGAGCAAGGAGGCAGTGCACTCTCCAACTCGACGAATCACATCTTGAGCTGTCACCTGTAAGGAATTTGCTCCAAAAATAGCCTCCCTGTGGCTTGAAATATTCTTAAATGGACAACTGCCTGACCATGTCCATTTCCTTCCAGAGAGGCCATGATTTACATTTCTTTTAGTCATTACAAAGTTCTAAACGTTCAAAAAAGATGCTTGAAAAGTGTGGTACTAAAAAAAAAAGAAGAAAGAAAGAAAGAAAGAAAGAAAGAAAGAAAGAAAGAAAGAAAGAAAGAAAGAAAGAAAGAAAGAAAGAAAGAAAGAAAAGTGTGGTACTTTCAAGCAGCTATCACAACAACACACTTCCATGTACAGCAACGTCTGGATTTTATTTGGAAACTAAATGCACAACACAGGAAAGTTGGGAAGAATTTTCTCTATTTCTGGTCCTAAAGCAAGCACCATATGCACAAACTTCTAAAGCTCCTGGCTGATATTTCTAGTGTAGAGGTAGGGGGGCTGGGATGAGGGGGCCAGAGGGAGTGCACAATGTTCGTCTCCCTCAAGGTCAGTAAGAGCTGCTTCAGCCCAAATAAGGAGGGCTCTCAAGTTTGCCCTGGCTGCCCCGACTGATTCAAGTAAAGGCTGAAGAGAATGAAGGAACCAAGAACCTTAGGCCAACTGCCTCAATAACGATGAAATGCCAGAGAAACAACAGCAACAAAGCCCAGGAAAAACATCTAGAAACTTCATCTGGAGTACCACACTCCGGACTAGAATCCTGGGGATAGCTCCATTATGACAAATAGAACCTTCTTGAGCACACAGAGAACCCCCAGGACCCACAACATTTTCTCCACTGTTGGTGCAAGAGAAAAACTTACACAAGTGCTCAAAGGTAGAGGTACCATGATGTTGCCTACAGCATTATTTGTAACATCTAAGTGTCCCATCAATAAAGACATCAATAGCACAACAGACTACAGTGGATATGCTACGTGGTAGCTACACAGAATGTGCCAGTAGAGCATGGCTGCAATGTCTGTCCTATTCACTCCTGCACCCGGTGTGGAGCCTGGCAAATGACAGCCTGGATTCATGAAAAAGTAAATGGAATGAACACACCACTGTGCCAACTTTAGAAGAGACAAGATTTTTATATACTGACATGGAAAGATGTCGAGGTATATTGCTGCATGAAAAAACACCAAATCAGTGAGCGGTATGGCTCCATTCTCTTTATTAGTGATATACATACATTAATTTCTATATATATTTTTATCTTAAAATTATTTATGTGCATATAGCTACATAGTGGTTACACACACCTGTAGTAACGGTGTGGCTCGCTGATATCCAGTACTCCTCTCTTTCCAGGCACGTGGAAAGCTGAATTTCCTGACCCCCCTGTGGGGCCACAGGTCTAGTATGGCCAAGGAGTTGTGAGCATACATGACATATGTCACTTCCAGGCCACAGCATTTACATACCAGCATGTACTTCAGAGCAATCTTCCCTCTCCCGAGTTTTCTTGAAAGTATTTGTTGCGATCAAGCCTCCGGCCACTTGGATTCTGGGATGACTATGAAGAGCAGATCCCCTGGTCAATATCATATAGCATGAGAATGAGAAATAAACTTCTGTTGTGGTCAGTTGGGTTCGGGGTTATTTGTTACCGCAGCATAATCCAACCTATTTCTGACAACTACAAAACACACACACACACATACCTATACACACACACAGATACACTAGGCTCTGAGTGCAGGTATACACAGATGTATATATGTGTACAAATATATGTGTATGGATACACACATGCAAGTATCAACATGCATACAAAATTTGTAAAAATAAACAATCAGGTAAGGTGGGAGATTAAGGAGGGGGCTTTCAATATGTATTTTATGTAATTCTTTATTTTAAAAATCCCTTTACACTAAACATGGTCTCTTTTGCAACTAGCAATTTGGACAACTATCTGCTCTTGGCTTGTCCAGGTGTAAGGCTAAACCAGCCAAGGACGATCTCAAGCTGTAGATCTCTTTCAGTTTCTGATGTCTTCACCTCCTGGCATCAGGTGGTATATGATTCCTGGGAATCATAACTGAGTGGGTTAAAATGGAAGGAAGCTTTCTCCCTGAACTCATCTAGGCAAAAGTGAGATCTGAGAAGCCTGTCTTTCCTTCAGTCAGCTGTCTCTTCTGTGCTCTTCCTCTTCTCTGTTCTCTCTTTTTGTACCAGTCTATCATCCCTACTTCTAAGGTACCCAAATATCTTCCTCCTATGCTTCTCCTCCAGCCCCATCAAAATCTCCAGCAGCATCTTGCTCTATGCCATTGATTCCCAATCTTGGCTGTGCTTGGAAGTTACCTGAGAAGCCTTAAACCATCCCAGTGTCCATGTTGCATCCCAACCAGATGAACTCAACTTCCTAGAAGTGGGTAGCTTCCCCAGCTTTTCAAGTGCTTTTAACATGCAACCAAGGTTGAGAACTGGCTTAGAGAAAGGAGCTGATGGAGAACCACTACTCTAAACTGGTAACAAACAGCACAAGCAGTTTTGTGACCCCTCCTAGTAGGAAGCAAGCATATCTGAACAAGGATCAAATCCTTAGGTTAAAAGACTATAAAGCTCAATGGGTAACACAAAATGGAGCCCCCTCCCTCCAAAGCCTCCTGAAACCAAAGCTTATCTCTCCCATCTCTCCTTAAACATAGAGAAAGGGAAAGTGGGAAGGACCTCAAGATCAGTTGTTATGTCATAATATTTGTCTGACCATGAAGATGCATCTCCATGAGCCAAACTTTGCCTGTTACAAATCCTTTTTATTGTACATCATTAAATTGTTCAGTTCCAACTTGGTAATTGCTAATATCACGAGTGCTACTTGCCATTTCAATTCTGTGACAAAGCTGCGGCACAAGAAGCAATTTCAAAAGCCCACCCACAGCCTAAATTTCATTTGTCTCATATCATCATTTTCTTTAAAAGGTCAAAACTAGAGAGTGGGAAGAATGGCCAAAGCAGGTTAAAAGGTACAAACTTCCAGTTATAAAATAAGTAAGTCACAGGACTGTAATGTCCAGCATGATGACTGTAGTTAGTAACAACATATTGCATATATGAAAGTTGCTAAAAGAGGAGATCTGAAAAGTCCTCATTACAAGAAAAACAACTTTGTAACTATGTACAGTGACAGGTGTTAACTAGACTTATTGTGGTGATCAGGACACAATAACACACAAATATCTAATTACTATGTTGTACACCTGAAGCTAATGTTAAATGTTATGCCTCAATAAAAATAAAAAAGTAAACAAATAAATGTCAAAATAATGTGATTTCAAATCAGAACTTTGTAACTACTAATGGCCAGAGAATCCTTCAAGGCAGCTTCCTTCTTCCTAGCTGTAACAGGATCAAATGGAGTCCAAAATGAAAGGGAGGGCATTCACAGAAGGCAGTGTTGAAAAGAATCTGAGAAGGCTTCTATAAAGGAATCTCTAAGTTCAGGCATGAGAAGGTAACACACTGACAACAAGAATGTAAATTTAGCTTATATCATACCAAAAAATTTAAATACTTAGCTTCCCACAGTCCTAGTACCAGTTGCTAGACAGGGAAAACTTAGCCTTCACTTATATACTCTAACAATGGTCAATGGTCTATAATCTTCCTGGCCATGCCTGTTGAGGAGGGCTCCTGCCCTATAAGACTCAAGGCAAGAGCATTCATGTTCTAATCTATTTAAATACTAGCCCCTAGAAATTCACACACCTGTTAGGTGTAGCCCCTAATACTCACACCTGTTAGAATTACTATTATTAAAAAGACAAGAGATAACACGTTTTGCAGAGGATATGGAGAAAAGGGAACCCTTGTGCACTGTTAGCAGGAATATAAATTGGTGCAGCCACCTTGAACAACAGTAAGAGTCCTCAAACCATTAAAAAAAAATAGCATATGATCCAGCAATCCCATTTCTGGTTATAACCCAAAGAAAATGAAGTCATTATCTCAAAGACATATCTGCACCCCTATGTTCACTACAGCATTACTCACAAATGCCAAGATATAAAGATGATCTAAGTGTCCACTGATGGACAAATGTAACAAGAAAATATGTGTGTATACACACACACACACACACACACACACACACACACACATGCTCATACCCATACACACGATGGAACATAATTCAGCCTTCAGAAAGAAGGAAATCTTGACATTTGCAATGACATAGATGAACCTGAAAGGCATTATGCTACATGAAATAAAACAGAAACCCCCCGCCAAAAATACTGCATGGTATCAATTGTATGTGGAATCTAAAAAAAAAAAAAAAAAAAAAAAAAAGAAGTCAAACTTAAAAATAAACAGTAGAAAAAGTGGTTCAGAAAGGGAGACAGAACATGTAGACTCCTAACCTAGGGGTGGTGGTGAATGGGTGACAGGCACTGAGGGGGGCACTTGACGGGATGAGCACTGGGTGTTATTCTGTATGTTGGCAAATTGAACACCAATAAAAAATAAATTTATTATTAAAAAAAAAAGTGGTTGCCAGGGGTTAGGAGGTGGGGAAAACAGAGGTTGGTAAAAGAGCACAAACTTCCCATTAGGTAAATAAGGTCTGAGAATCTCATGTATAATATGGTTACTAAAGTTAATAACTCTGTATTGTATAATTTAAATCTGCTAAGGGAGGGTTAAACAAATGTTCTCATTTTAAAATAAATACATGAGGTAATAGAGATGTTAATTAACACAGTGGGGAGAACCCTTTCACAATGTATACGTATGTCAAATATTCCAACTGTATGCTTTAAATATCTTAACAATTTTATTAATTATACCTCAAAAAAGCTGAAAAACGCTATCTTCTAGAGTTATGTGTTATTGATATTAGTAGACACTGGGATGAAAAGAGTATATATAACTGCTAACACTTTGATAAGCCTTCTCTCCAACTTCAGACTCCCCTATACCGTGGGGAATAGAGTCTCACAGGAGAAAGATTCTGCGACCTGGAGGAACACAGCAGCACTGACCCGGGGATGACCAGGGCTGAGCACAGAAGTGAAGTGAACTCACTCATAATGCCAGAAGGTTCTGATGATGGTGGGGAGGGAGTTCCCCACAAGAGAAATTCAGCACATTCTTGACCACTTGAGACTGTGTGCATTCTTTGTAAAATGCGAATGATAATACCCGCCTTATTGATTTACCACCCATTCATCAGACACCTTGGCCATCTGTCAATCTCATCATCCATAAAATGGGGTGAATCCCCCATTGGCTAGGTTGTAAAGGGAATTAAACAGGAAACTATGTTGTAAACCACCTAGTTCAATGCCAACAAATAGTATATATTTAGTTCATGTATTTCCTGCCTTTTTCTCTGCTGGTCGAAATGACTGAGTAGACATATAAAAGCAAGACTATGGGGGCACCTGGGTGGCTCAGTCAGTTAAGTGTCTGCCTTCAGCTCAGGTCATGATCCCAGGGTGATGGAATCGAACTCCACACCAGGCTCCCTGCGTAGCGGACAGCCTGCTTCTGCTTCTCCCTCTCCCTCTGCCACTCCCCCTGCTTGTGCTTGCTCTCTCTCTCTCTCTTTTCTCTGTCAAATAAATAAATACATTTTCTAATTAAAAAAATATAAAAGCAAGATTGTGGAGGGGGCCACGTCAAAGGGGTCATGCCAGAGTCAACTGCCCTGGGTCCCAAAAAAAAGACCAGGAAGGTATCTTGGAGGGTGTCCCCTCTACATGTTGCACGCACCATCTTCCCCTCAAACCAGGTAAATGGACACTAAGGCAAGGTCACTAAGTGAAGGAGCAGAAGAGAGCAGAAAGCCAGAGTATGTTCTGGGGCTAGAGGGATTGGTGACTGACATTCTTTAAAATGCTTTTGGCTCCAGGACTATGGCCTCCTATAGGGCCCAAGCAACACAAGCTATGCCAACTAGGATCTGGAATTAAGGGAGACACCAATATGATACACTTTTGGGTAAATTTGAAAAATACCAGGCCTGTTCTTGCACTCATTGTGCGGTCTTACACATATACACACATGTATACACTGCTATGTGGTGAGTGGCTCAGTCAGTCAGTACATAATAAAATAATAGTGGAGGCATTAATTCAAGGCACTGTGGTAGCATTGCAGGACTGGGTACAGGGTGAAGGGGAAGGTAATGAGGAAGCTTAACACACAATCCCTGCCCTGGGAGCTTAGTCTAGTGCTGCAAATGAGATGAAGGACATGAGAGGAAAAAGCCAAAGAACAAAAAAACCTACAACTAGAAAACTTGATCCAAGAGGAACGTTCAGAAAGAACCATTAGAGATAACATGGGTTTTTCAAAGAGCTCAAAACTATGTCAATTCTGGCCATGACTCACTGGGTTCTCTCACAAGGCTAGTGTGTGAGTTCTGATCATGTCCCTGAGCCTTTGACTATGTGTTTCTACTATAATTCTCACAATCTGAAGGTTTTTCCTAGAAAGAAACAACCAGGGTGTTTTTACATTAACTAGCATTTTACATTTTAAGGTCTCTTATAGTCAATGCAAAAATATTTTTTAAACACTAGCTCATACTTGCTTGCACCAGACCGAGGACTGTAGAGGATACAAACTAAGGAGTAATCTCAATCTTTTTCCACAAGCAGCTTATATTCAATGGTGTGCTGTAGCCCCCTGTACCCACTTGTGAGAACCATTTGGTAACATTCAGGATTCTGTAAACTAGTTGTTCAATGAGATGTGAGTGCTTGAATAATGGTTTTCCAAAAGAGGTGATGGCTTAATTCCCACTGCACGTGAATGTTAATTTATGTGACAACAACAACAACAAAAGGACTTTGCAGATGTGATTAAGGATCTCAAAATGTGGGGATTATCCCTGTGGGCCCTAGGAGGCAATGTGACTACCCAGGGAGAGAATGGAGTGACATGGCCATAAGCCAGAAGCTAGAAGAAGCGAGGAACTGATTCTAGAGCCTCCAGAAGGACATGTGGTCCTGTTGACACCTTGATTTCACTCCAGTGGAACTGATTTTGGATTGCTGGCCTCCAGAATTGTGAAATAATAAATTTTTGTTGGTTTAAATTTGTGGCAATTTGTTACAGAGTCCATAAGAAACTAAAGAGGACGGGTATCTTGAAATCAGCCATGGTGTGGGGGCCCGGGTGGCTCAGCGGTTTAGTGCCACCTTCGGCCCAGGGTGTGATCCTGGAGACCCGTGATCAAGTCCCACGTCAGGCTCCCTACATGGAGCCTGCTTCTCCTTCTGCCTGTGTCTCTGCCTCTCTCTCTGTCTCTGTGTCTCTCATTAATAAATAAATAAAATCTAAAAAAAAAAAAAATCAGCCATAGCGGAATATTTATACCACAGAAATTGGCAAAGCTACAAATCTGGGCATTTAGTTTCAGGGGGCTGGTGTATACTTAGGTTATAACTGGGTAGTGCAGCCTGAGTAAACAACTAGAGAATGTCACTTTGTGGCATGACAGGACATGATGTCCTGCGCTGTGAGGTAATATACTACTGGAAAATGCACTTAACTTGTGGCTAGGCTCCTCATTCTGCTTCTCCCCCCATTGATTCCATCTGTCCTGACATAGATCTCTGCTTTTCTCTGGGATTTCCTTCCTGAAAATATAAAGCTTCGAAGCAATAAAGGCCTCATTGAGTCCAGAAACATTTACTACGTAGCAGAAACAGTGCTGAAGTTACAAAGTTGAGCAAGATAAGATGCCAATCACTGAGGAGAGGACACTTCCTGTGACATTGACTAGCTACGTGGCCAAAAAAGGCCAGTATGAGGTAAAGGTCAAGGGTGACTGTTGAGGTCTTCCTAATCTCCAAGATTTTCACTCTTTCTGATCGCAGAGGCAAATGACTGAGATATCTTGTCACTGGGAAGTGGAACTCTCAGCAGGAGATGTTTTCACAGATTAATCAAAGAGCTATCTCTGAAAGGGGCTGAGCTGGAAAGTTTGTTTTTCTGTTGAGCACAGGACCAAACCACTACCTCCCAGCCAAGTTCAACTGGGGTAAGTAAAGAACTGAATTCTAACTACAGGCAGGTTGCATCTGTCAAACAAAAGGACACCACCCACGGTATCACCATAGGGATAGTGCTCATCACCAAAGATGCCTCCACTCCCACCAATGCTATGGTAACAGTACCATGCAAACCAAGTTCTGATGGATACCTGAGTCCCTATTTTCTGCATCTTTTTCTATTACTCCTCATAAATGTCCTCACTGAGTGCTCTGCTTAAAATTTTGAGATTTCAGGCAACTTCCACTCTTGGCATCTGAATATAACACCCAGGAGTAGCTTACAGAAAATAACCTAGTCTTTACTTTTTAAGACACTGCACCTCTAAATCTTTCTCTGTCCTCCCCCCATCCCAAGTAAACCTCTTGAACAGTATTTGAATAGCCAGGCAGAGTAAATATCCCATGACTTGTCTCTTATGGGAGAGGTAGTATATTTGCTGTTATTAGGCAATTTACATAGGTAACAAGTTTACTACTCCAGGTGCGGGACCTATTAAGAGCAATATTTTGATTATTCTTTCATTTAAGAAATGCTTACTGAAGGACTCTATATGCCAGACATTACCTTAGGTACTAGAGATCCAAAGGCAGTTAAAAAGCAACTTCTACCCTCAGAAGGAGACCTATCCATAAACAGCAAGTGTCACTGGTATCATGTGCTAAAGATATCCAGGGTAGGGTAGGTGCCAATGGAGGTGGTGGTCAGTCACTCTAGAGGCCCAGGAAAGGCTCATCAATGATCAGGCATATAGACTTCTGGAAAGATAGAGGCATTGATGGTATTGTTCTTAAATTTCTCCAAAATTCCTCCCCCAAAAACAGATGGACAGACTAGGATAACTGAACAAAAAACCCACAGACAAAAGTACCACAAACCCAAAAAGAAGAGTGGTAGAAACAAACAACTGACAGCATCAGAAACATTACCAGGGACAGGACAGAAATCCCATTGGAGAACCTTACACTCAGCAACGGACAACTGAGAACACTACATGTGACCTGAAGTGCTAAGTGCTGTGACCCTGGAAAAGGCCAAAGGTGTCACACAAATTCACTTTTAGTGCGTTGAAGTTTGAGAGGCACTGGCCTGAACCATTCTAGTTTGAGTATTCTTCCTCAGGATACCATCAACAAGCAACACTGAGAACTACCCACAGCCACGTTCATGTTCTCTGGTGGTATCCAGAGTGCAAAGGTCTCTATGGTTCATGGAAGTCAGATGGGGAATGATGTAGGGCAAGAAGACAGGAGCCCAGCTGTGTCACCTACTGGCAGGTCATCCTTCCCCAAAGATCTTTAACCTCCTTACACCGTCACTGCTCATTAAAAATGGAGACATACAATAGGCACTTCACAGGGCCATCATAAGGGCTGAATGGGTAACTGTGTGCATAAATTTTTGCAAACCAAAAACTGCCCCCAAGGATCGATGATGTTCTTTCAGGGCCTGTGGTATATTAGGGTGTCAAACATATTCTCTTCTGCCCCGCACAAGGAATACAGTTCTCTGCTTTCTGACTTTGGCCTTGTCCACATGACCTCTTTTAGTGAAAAAGATGTTAGCAGACTCAGTACAACTGAATGTGTGAACAAAGTTTGCATAGTGGCACTCACCTTCCACATCTCTGCCATTGCTCTGGGAAGAACTTCCACCAATAGCTGCTGGCCTCAGAAGGATTATGCTTGGAGCAGATCTGAGCCCAAACCTGCATGGGGAGCCAAGGCCAGCCCACTCAAGCTGACCTGTAGATGTATGGGCAAGAATAAATGACTTTTAGGCCACCAAGTCTTCACTTTTTTCCTCAGACTAAGAGATCCTGAGAAAATGACAGTACTCTAGAAGCCATTTCAATAAAATGCAATTTATAAGTGAAAAGAAGAATGCTTTGTCCAAAACGAGATACTAGCCTAAGGCAATTGAATGGGGAGATAAAGTATCAGAACCACTTGGAAATTGCAGATGACACCTATCTGACCTGCTCACCATCCCCACTCTCCTCAATTTCTATAAGATTTACCAGCCTAGGAGTGGGGGGGGTGGGGGTGCAGACACTGAACTCCAGTGAGTCATTTAAAGAGCACCGTGGGCTACAGAATAGAGAAATATTTGAAAGCCAATGGGAACCGGCATAGCAAAGACGAAGTTCCCATTCATTACATGTACTTTTTTCCCCACAAACACACAAACAATGTCTGACTAGAGCCAGTGTAATCATGGGAGCAGAATTAGGAAGTCTGTAATTTACTGTAAAATATTATAGTCTAGTCACTATGATATTATACATGCAAATTAAAGTTTAAGTACTAAGATTGGCCAAGCTATCAGCCATCTAGCATTAAGATAAAAAGAGACACACTGCCCAAATGGCCCCCACAAATTCTGCTATTTGGGTCAACATCATCAGTCTATAACCTTGCTGATTACCACAGTGTATATAAGAATATATTAATGAAAGTAGTGTCTTGTGGATTACCATAATGAATATGAGAAATGTGTTCTCACTGAGGAAACTAAAGATGTTCAAGGTATATAAACTGGTAAGATAGCTGAGCAATGCTTTCCATTCTTGTATGAACAAGGTATAGGAATCTAGCAAGGCCAAAAACCTATACAGGGCATACGAGCCTGAAGCCTTAATCAGACCCACATCCAACCATTGGCTGCACAGCATCCTGCCCAGGAAGGTAGCTACGTCTGCCTCAAATGAGCTGTTCCATATTGGAGGTGGTGATGGATGGGGGAGTAGAGCACCTAAGAAGAGAGACAGGAGGGTTTCGCCAAGCTTACAGAAGGTATCTATGCAATATTTTGTGCCTGCCTTGTTAATGAACGCTTGTTTAAGAAGTGTCTGTATGTGTGATGGGAAAAAAAAGAGGTTATGATGTCTATGCCACAGAAGAAAAAAAAAAGCCTTTTCTAATTTGGTAAAATAACTTTGTAAAAAATTATAGGACATTTAAAAGTAAATTAGATGTAATCATGTTTAATTAGAATCCACTGCAGTCTAGGGGGTAAATACATACAAATTCTAATATTAGATGCTAAAGATCCACTGCAAGCTTTAGCTTTCTCATCTGTAATACAGAGGTCATATATACCTTAAAGCAGTGTTATATCAAGTGGCACAATGCATTATAATAATTACAGAGTACTGAGTACTCACAGCAGATTTGGAATATAGCAAGAAATACTTCGTTTTCAAAAGGTGTTATTTCCCCTCTCTCCTCTCGCCTCCAATATACAGATGTTACTGAAGAACCTAGAAATACATTCGGTATATATACAAGGATATATTTAATGGAAGCCCAGTCTCTTAAGGATGGAAAAAGCACTTCTGATGACAGTCTAGCTGAGTACCTTCTCAATGCAGGCCTACAAAATGGATGATACTGGCCAGTTATGGCCGGAAGTGGTAACAACTTTTCAATATGGAAAAGTACATAGAAAAGTAAAAGCATCAACAACCTCAGGTTAGCCTTTTACATTTTAAAAACTGTTCACTGGAGTCCAGGCCAAGGAGTTCCAGGTCAGGACCAGTGAGGGAGCCACTGCTAACCTCCCCTTTTCTGCAGTTCCTGTCAAGAGTATATTTCAGGTGAGTTCTGACCTGCACAACCACATTACTGAGGCAAAAACCTGAGGAACTCTTCACCTTATAGCCATTTTTTTTCTTCAGCTGAGACAGCAGAGATGATTTATTATACGTGTGTTACATTCAGCCACAGATGAAAACAGAATTAGTCCCAAAAGTCATGGGCCAGGGCAAAGGGCAAAAAGGGACTGTTTTGGTATGAGGAAGGTGGGTCTCTCAAAGGTGGTCATCTCAATCAGATGGCAATGGATGTTCTAGATCCATTGAATCAAGTTCTAAAAAAGTAGACATGCAGTCCAACAATTGGTACCAGAGTCCCTAGCCTTTAGCTTTATTTCTGCTCCTGTGGCTTCCATGGGTGCACAAGCTACCAGTCTACTTGGACCTCTGCTTCATCTTTTGTCTTTTGCTGCCTCCTCCACTTGGCTCTCATGGTGTAGAGTTTTCTAAGAAGATGGTGCTAAGGCTCAGAGAGCCTTGTGACCATTCCTAAAGAAACTCAGTTTCTAGTGTAGAATTTAGATTCCAGATCCTCTAAATGTGTTAGTAACTATAGAACTTACTGGGGGAGAAGGTCTATAATACTTCATATCTAAGAAAATGAATTTTCTCATGTTAGAGATTTCCAATGTATTCTAGTTATTTCTTTTTTTTTTTTATTTTTTTATTGGTGTTCAATTTACTAACATACAGAATAACACCCAGTGCCCGTCACCCATTCACTCCCACCCCCCGCCCTCCTCCCCTTCTACCACCCCTAGTTCGTTTCCCAGAGTTAGCAGTCTTTATGTTCTGTCTCCCTTTCTGTATTCTAGTTATTTCAATCATATTCCTACAGGAAGAAACACCATCTGGCTAATCTTGGGCAAGATAACTGCAGATTTGGTGCTTCCCTTCATATGAGGGAAAAGGACAAGCTTGTGACCAGGCCATACAATGGAAAGCATGATACCCGGAGTCTGGCAACTGAGGCTCTGGTCCCAGTCTCACCCTTAAATTGCAATTTCGTTTAAAATGAAATGAATGAATTGACATGACCTTGGCAAATGCTCAATTCCTCCGAGCCCTAAGTCTCAATATGCAATAAAAGAAGAAGCTGATTGAGACTGGACCTAAAATTCTTTCCACCACAAATATAACATAAGAATAAGTTAGCTACAAATACCACTTGCCATTTTGGCCATATTCAACTTGAACACACATTGCTGATCATGACTCTCCTTGAATTCCACACAATGTTCTATTTGCCCTGCCCTGGTATACATTCACTAATCCTTCAAGGGACACATGTAATTTATTGTCCAGTTTTTAAGTGCTTCTGTATTTCTGCTGAATTAATTATGTCATCATTTTTATGGCATTTTTATTCATTTTTCGATTTAAATCCAAAGAATCAAGCATTGAGTCAACTGAGGCTGAGGATAATAATCAAATAAAAAATACAATACCAGGATTTTATTTAATTATTTTGTTCCAGTCTTTCAAGGAAGAATATTACATCAATCATATCTCATTGCATCCTCACAGGTACCCAGTGATCTCCATGTTACAGATGAGGAAAACCGGGATTACGGAAGGGTTAGGATATTTGCCCAGGCGCACACAGCTAGTAAGAGATGGAGCTAAAGCATGAAGCTAAATGTGTCTGGTTCTGGAGTCATGCTGTTGTTCATCTCTGATGTACCCTGGGATTTTAGAGGCTTCCTTAATGAACAAATACACAAATGTCCACAGGTAGGTCATTTCCTTTCTTAAACTTTGTTTCCTCATCTATAAAATGACTGTTTCGGGTAGAGAGAGACAAAATGAAGCACATACAGAGGCCTTAAGGGAACGTGGAACTCCGGAGGAGATAAAAGTCCAATATTGTTGAAACAGAAAGAGAAAGGAGAGAAATGATTGCTGTTACAAAGGAGCCAGAGAAAAAAGGGCCCTGTGAGCTGTGTGAAGGGGTTCAGGCTTTGGTTTGAGGGCATCGAAAGCATTAATGGGTTTTACACAAGGGAATGACACAAGCCAATGTACGTTATCAAAATATCACAGAGGAGAAAAAGTGGCAAACGCACCGCCAGGGTTAGTGTGCTGGCAGGAAGCAGCGGGGAATCTGCAGTCGTGGTACGGGAGACTGCCCCGGGCACTGCGGCAGCACTGGGTGACGGGGACAGTGAAGAGCGATGTACAAGGGAGAATCAGCAGAATGTGCGGGCTCGCTGGCTGTGGGATATAACAGAGGAGACAGGGACACTGGCAGAGAAAGGAAAGGGTTAGAAAGGAAAATAAATACAGTTTTGGACAAGTTGAGCTTTATGACCTCCAAGTGGAGATCATCCATAAACACTTGGAGCTCAAGACAAAGATTTGAGGCAAAGGGTAGAAATGCATCAGTTGTTTCATGCAGGTAACAGTGGGGGGAAGATGAGGCAAATAGCACAGCATAAAGATGAAATAAAAGGTTCGGGATGAAGCCGAATCTGCCGAATCCAATGGTCTGGGAGGTGCTGGGGACCTTGATAAGAGCTGCTTTGAGAAGCAGGCAGGTGTGGAAGGCAGAGGGCAGCTGGTTGGTAGGGGCCTGGTGCTGGGAAGAGGGTAGCAGACAGCTCCACTCACTCAGAAAGCTTCCCTAGGAAAGAGGGAGGAGAGGGTTGCTTCCTCTGGTGGGTAGGGCTTGTTGAAATGGAGTAAGGGGCATGCAGGGGCCAGGTAGGGAGAGATGGGGAGGGGGCTACAGGATCAGGCTCCCAGAAATCCCCAAAATGTGGAGGCGTAAGGAAACCAGAGATAAGGGCACACACCAGACCAGCTTGCCCTAGCTGTCAGAGATGAGGTCTTGTTTTAACAATCACTTGTGACCAATTATCAGACCCTAAAAAAGGAAGTAAGCCATGAAAGGCATTATCTCAATGGTGCTGTCAGTAGAGACGGTAAAAGAATTTAAGTTCCTTGGTTAGTCTTCGACCCTAAAAGGCCTCCATGTCAGGGACCCACTCACTCCTGAGAGCCTTTTTCTCACCCCTGTATCCTTGCTTAATAAAAACTCTATCACTTTACTCACTCCCTTGTGCCCAAGAGACTCATTCTTGGACTCCGTGAGACCAGAACCTGGCTCTCCTGCTTCAAGACGCCCATGGCCATGGGGACAAGCTGTAGGGAGAGCAAAGTGAAGAGCATGACACGAAGGTGACAGCTGATCCTACAGTGTTCCCAAGGAAGTGAGGATGACAGGATCCAGAGCCTGAGAGGAGATGCATGGACTTTAGATAGGAGGAAGGATGCCTCTTCTGGTAGAGCCTGAAGGAATTAGAAAAATGCACATCTTTTACGGACACGAGCATAATCTGCTGCAGGGACCACCCAAAAGCCAAGCTTGGGAAAAGCTATTTCCATGCACTGAGATGTTTTAGGCACAGGGGAGCCTCCGTCAGCAGTGCTTCTCCAACTTGACGAAGCTGTGGACCCTGTGAGAAGCTTTTAAAAATGCTGACCTCAGGCTACACCCCCTTACCAGTTAAACCAGGACCTCTGAGGTGGAGCCCAGGCTCCAGGGATGAGGAAACTACCACCCAAGAGATCCTAACTGCTGTCAAGTTTAAGAACCGGGTATCTAGAAATAGGATTTAATTTAACATTTTCCATTAAGAATTAACCACATATGGTTAGAACCAAAAAAGAACTTTAGAGAGCCTTCAGTTTTAAAGCACACCAGCAAATTTATAAAGGAAAAAGAACAGAAAATCTCTGGGTGCACACGCAAAGGGCAAGCGTCATTCGGATACACATTTTTTTTACTTGCATAGGTTTGCGTGAATGAACGGTTTGAAATAAATGTATTTCTTATTGTGGGTCAGCCTCCAAAAAGTTTGAAAACCAGTGACCTGAGTAAACTACTTTCACTGGTGACAAAATGAGGCTTAGATAGATTAAAATAGTCTTTTTAAAAATAAATAAATAAATAAATAAATAAAATAGTCTTCTTTAAAGTCACACACACACACACACACACACACACACACACACACACACGGGATAGCAACTCCCAGCCTAGAACCTAGTGTTCCTGACAACTACCTGCAGAGCACCTGCGATCTTCTATTTCCTGTGTGTGCTGGTTTCCCCTCTCAGCTCTGTAGTGTAAACTCCCTGAGGGCAAGGATTGTGTCTTCCATGCTTCAGGTGTACCGACATTCGCAGCTTTTAAAAAACTTTAGGCCTAGCACCGAGTCAGTACATAAGAAGCGGCAGATGTTTCAATCCTTAAGAAGATGAAATTTAATGGGAAGGTCAGGTTAGAAGTGCTTGAGAGCGTGATGTCCCGGGAAATGCTAAATTGTGGGGTGCTAAGAGTGCTTGGAGCAGCCCCAAGAGTAGAAGCCCAGCGTGATCCTCACAACGCACATCTCTCCTCCCTGAAAACGCTGCCCAAGCATTCTGCATCTTCATCTCTAGACAATGCTACTGGGTAAGTAGAACGCTCATCTGGTAGCAGGGGTGGGGAAAAAAGGCTTTAAAATAGGTCTGTAAAAATAAAAATCCACCAAAGAATTTAATGTCCCTTAAATAGGATTTGTGTGGTGGCTTCCTCTTAGGCTTTCATCCTCCTAAAAATTCCAAATGCCTGTAACCAAATATTGAGTGTGTTTTAACCAGGCGGTAACTGCTACTTTTCATTTTCTCTCCAGCTTCCAGGATGATGAAAACCAAATGTTCGGATCACAGTAAATTCACTAGAAAAATGTTTCTGACTCATTACATCCTCCTGCCCCCACATGTGCTCTTTATCGTTTATGTTTATGCTATGGGTCCTCTTCAGTTGTGACCTATTGCAAATCTACTTGGAAGGAGAGGTGAAGAATTAGACCTGATTCTCATGTGAATCCCACGGATGATCCGAGAGCCCAGAAAGGAGGAGTGTAACACCAGAATCTAGAAACCTTGCCCTTGAAACAGAGCTCTGGTCACCGAAGGATCTGCCTTCCTTCTGCTCCACTTTTGGCCTCTGGACACAGAATAAAGCCAGGACTGTCCTTACTTGACTCCGTAACGGCCTCTGGGGACAGTGGCAGTTGTCTCTTGGCCAGGCTCTGTCGTTTTTCTGTCCATACGCTCACCACCCGTGTCTTGCTTCATAACTACATCAAGTCTGGGTCGCTCCCTCTGCTCCCTGGCCCACCTCTTCGCTGGGCTCTGTCCTCGGCCTCCTCTGCCATTTAGCTACAGCTGTTTGCCCTAGGGGGTGACATGTCACGGCAGAAAGAAGAGTGGCCTTGAAGTCATCGCCAAGTCTTGGCCCTGCCACTTCCTAGCCCCCTGACCTTGTTCTCTCAAGATGCAGTTGCCTCATCTGTTAAAACAACAACAAAAGGCCAGGAGCCACCAGTGCTCATTCTGTCCACTCAAGGGGTAAAACCAAACTCAGTAATGGGCTGTAAAAACACTCTGCAGCCGGGAAGATCAAAACCTGAGCTCTCCAAACTTTAAGTTGCTTTAAAGTTCCCCCAAGATGTTTGTATAGAGGGAAAAGACAAATGACATGCAAAGATAAATAAGGAAAATACATAGTTTGTTGAAAGTAATAAGCACAAAGGTGAAACTCAAAGCACGGCAGGGGAGTGCAAGGAAAGGGTGATTATAGCTTTAGTCTTCGGGTTTTTAAATTTTTTTTACTTAAATTTAATCTAATTAATACGATTAGTTTCAGAGGGAAAATTCAGTGAGTCATCAGATGCATATCACACCCAGTGCTCATTCCATCACATGCCCTCCTTCACGCCCATCACCCAATTATCCCAAGCCCCTACCCACCTCCCCTCCAGCAACCCTGTTTGTTTCCTAGAGTTAACAGTCTCTTATAGTTTGCCTCCCTCTCTGATTTCATCTTCTTTTTCCAGAAGGGTGATTTTATAAAGGGAGGTCAGAGTAAGTCTTGTTGAGAAGGTGATGTCTGAGAAAAGACTTAAAAGAGGTGATGGCCATGTAGCTATGGGGGTGGGGGAGTGGGGAGGCACTGATCAAGAAGGGAAAAGACCTTATGGGGAGGGGTGTGTGTGCAGGCTGTTCAAAGAACAGCCACGAGACCAGATAGCTGGAGGTGAAAGGAAGCAAGAAAAACAGAGAGGAGTTGAGGTCATATTGCTCCAGACCCTGTAAGCTGTGTTGACTTTGGCCTTTACTCTGAGTGAGGAACAGTACTGAAAACAGCCTATAATGAGGGTGAAGGTGGAAGCAGCCAGACCAGTTAGAAGGTGATGGCAATAACCCAGGGGAGCAAACAAGGTGTCCAGGACCAGGATGGTTCCAGCAGAGGAGCAGGACAGGAGGTGGAAGCCAGACCTAAGCTGAAGTTACGGCCAACTAGATATGCAGACGGATCTGGTATATGAAGGAAAGAGTGAAGTCAGAGACAACTCAGAGGACAGGGAAGCCACTAGGTCAGATGGGAAGACGGTGAGTGGTACAGGTTTGGGGAGCAAGGTGAGAAGTTCAGTTTTAGATAAGTTAGCGTCTTTAGCTCAGGTGAACATACAGAAAGATGCACACATCTTACGTGCACAGCTCAGCGACTTAAGACACAAGGAACACACTTGGATAATCAGTATCAGGATCAAAAGATGGAATATTTCTGCCAACAGGGAAGGCCGTCTTCATATCCCCCCTAGTCACCATTCACCCCAAAGGTAACTCTTATGCTGACATTCATCACCATAGATTTGTTTCGCCTGGTTTTGAACTCCATATGAATGGGATCACACATATGAACTCTCAGGCCTATTTTTCTCATTCAGTATTAGCTTGTGAGAAATACCTACGTTGTTAAGCATAGCACTGGCTCGTATTGTTTTCACTGTTGTATGTTATTCCATTGTTTGACTACACTACAGTTCACACAGCCATTCACTGCTGATGGACATTAGGTTTATTTCTAGTTCGGGGCCATCACTGATGCCCTCTTTCTTCTCTTCTCTTTTACTCATCACTTTATATACCACCAGGACAGAAAGAGACAAGCACCCAGGACCCTCTCATAGATCCTCCTTAACTCAATCTGCAAACTCATCGCCACTTTGTCATCCTGTAAGTAACAAGTAGTGTGATACTCTAGAAATACCATGAGCACCCAGACTGAGTTCTGGTCTGGCTCTACCTCTTGTATCTCTGGGCAAGTCAATGGACCTCCTTAGGTTTCAATACCCTGAAGTGAAAAGCAGACTGAACTGCTTTTGGGGTCCACTTTGTCTTCTGATTCCGTTTTCCTCATCTTCAGGATTGCAACATTCCACATGCCTCCAGGGATATTTTATCCAAAGAATCCAACCCAAAAAATGACTATGAAACACTTAAGTGCTTAGTGCTGTGCTAAGTGTGCAGTTAGAATATAGACCAGTGGGAGGATTCCAACAAGAATACAAAACCAGCAGAAACAGCCAGGCTGGGAGGAAATACGGGGTTTCCTGGGAGCACTGTGGGTGAAGTTGAGGAAATGGATAGCAGATGAGGAATGAGTGAGTAGGATTATTCTGAATCAGTTTTACCTTAATTGCCTACTTGTACGTCTTTACCTCAGATACCTTTACTTCTACTGGCCTCTGTCAATACTGAAACCTTCTCACACTGAACATTCTTTAATTCCTATATCTTTCAGATGAAAGGTAAAATTTCTGAGCAACATAAACCTATTTTTCCTCTCTAAGTGTCTGTGTGGTTTTCAGTGCTCCCTTCTTGTGGTTCTGAGTCAAAAATGAGAAACAAACAGCCACTAAGTCTACAAGCTGATCACAGTATGTGCTGTTAGCCAACTCAGGCTGTGCTCTTAAAAAATACTAGACTTCTACAGAAAACAGCTGCTTGAAGGACAATAGGAAGGATACAACTCTGCCATTTCCAAAAGGCGATGAGAACATCAATTTGTGCAGCCACAATGAAAACCAGCACAGAGATTGCAAAAATTAAAATAGAGCTACCATATGATCCAGCAACTCCACAGCTGGGTATTTATTTAAAGGAGACAAAACCCACTATCTCAAAAAGATCTCTGCACCCCCATTCATTGCAGCACTATTTGTAACAGTCAGGATATGGAAACAACCCTAAGTGTCCATTGACAGATGAATGGATAAAGAAGTTTGGGCATATTTATAACAATATTATTCAGCCATAAAAAAGGAAATCCTGTCATTTGTGACAACATTGAATGGACTCTGAGGGAATTAGACCAAGTAAAATAAGTTAACAAAAGAAGACAAATACTGTATAATCTCACTTGTACATGGAATATTTTTATAAAAAACAAATCCTAGATACAGAAAACAGATTGGTAGTTGCCAGAGATGGAGGCATAGGGAGTGGGCAAAAAGAGTGAAGGTGGTCAGAAGGTACAAACTTTAAAAAGAAAAAAAAAGGCTTAAGAAAAGAAATAAAGAAAAGAAAAGAAAGAGCCAGCCAGTCACAACACAAATTCAAAACATGTGGAATGAAGGAGGGAGGACAGACCATAAAGTACAATGTTGAATAAATAAGAAAAAAAAAAAAACAACCTAATCTGAAACCCACAGGTGATAACTAGTCCATATCTTACAGAACGTACTCACTTGAACTTCACTGGAAATTGCCCTGTACCAGAATCAGAAGGATCATCTTTGATTATTCATTCATCCACACCTGCCACCTACCGTGTAGTCAGTCAGGAAAGATAGATGATCTCGAAGCGTGGGAGTCCCTCACACGCATCAGTCCCTGCCTCTAAGACCTGAGGTCTTAAGCTGGAGTTCCTGCTTTTCCCATTGAACATCCTAATAGGAGTTCCTCCACTTTTTATGATGGAAAATAGCCAACATTACAAAAACAGAAAAATTTAACAAACTTCCACATCCTCATCACCCACTTTTGACAATTACCAATTTGTGGACAATCTTATTTAATCTATAGCCCACTTGCTTCCCCAACTCCGTGTCCCAGATTATTCTGTGGCAAATCCCAGACATCAGTTAATTTCATCAATAAATATTTTAGTATACATCTCCAAAAATACAGATTCTTTAAAAAAAAAAAAACTACAACATTATCACACCTAACAAAATGAACCATAATTCTTTAATTTCTTTTTTAAAGATTTTTTATTTGTTTATTCATGAGAGACAAAGAGAGAGAGGCAGAGACATAGACAGAGGGAGAAGCAGGCTCCTTGGAGGGAGTCCGATGCAGGACTCAATCCTAGGACCCAGTGATCACCACCTGAGCCAAAGGCAGACGCTCAACTAAGCCACCTAGGTACCTCCATAATTCTTTAATTTTATCAAAATATTCAGTGTTCGGATAACCATGATTGTCTCATTATCTTTTTAAACACATGACTTTTTTCTCCCCCTTGTTTTTTTTTAACATCACATCATGAAAACCATTCCATAGTATGATATATATTTATTATACAGCAATTTAATATAATAAAGCATGAGGCTTTCCCATGTGAACAGAAAGCTGCATTAGCCACATGGGGATTTACTTGTCTGTAGACGCTCCTCTCAGAAGAATCTAAAAGACACAAAGGCTTTCTCCATTAAGCAGCAAGAAGTCATCCCACAATGGGGTCATGAGTGATGTCATTCCTATTCTTGACCCAGATGGGCAGGGCAGAAGGGCAGAAAAGAGAAGAGAAAGGAAGACCAGAGAGAGAAGCTCTCAGGACTCATATAAAGCTAAAAGTTTCCCCCATGGAAAGAGAAAAAGGAGCATTCAGCATTCCCTGGCTGCCATTTTGTATTTGTGATTATCTAGTAGTAATTTCACTAATCCTTTCTGTTGGTAAACTACACATGCAGGCCCTTCAAGATGTTCGCATAGTGAGATGACATTTACTTAGGCATCTCTGGCACTGACTGTGACCTTGGGGAAATCACTTAATTTCTCCAGGTCTCAATTGTATCATTTGTAAATTTAGAGACTACATTACAAAATCCCAAATGTTCCTTTAAACTCTTAACATTTTGTGTCCTTTTTTAAAAAAATTGAAATAATTGAAATCACCAGAATTATTTGGGATATTTAGAGTAAAAAAATATGAGGACTTCGCTCTTTGCAGAGGGCACTTCACTCTTTGAAACCAAGAGCAGATTGAAATTAAGCACAGAGCAGAGTGCTAACAACAACCTGGCTGTTATCATGTGGGAATACCGAAGGAACCCCATGGATTGTTCACTTCTAAGAAACCTTTATGTGTGGCATGTCCAGAATCTCTTAGAGAAAGACTTTATACAAAGCTGTTAAAATGTGTTTAGGAGGGGCACCTGGATGGCTCAGTTGGTTAAACCCCTGGCTTTGGCTCAGATCATGATCTCAGGGTCCTGGGATGAGCCCCACAAGGAGCCTCATGTTGGGCTCCATGCTCAGTGGGGAGTCTGCTTCTCCCTCTCCCTCTGCCCCTCCCCCAAATTGTGCTCCTGCTCCTACACTCTCTCTCTCATAAATAAATAAAATCTTTTTTAAAATGTGCTTAGTAGATCATGTATGGCATCTGCACAAGATGCTACAAAATAATTCATGGGCTGAGGACATAGTTCTGTAGCCAGTAGAACTGAGGCCAAAATCAGCTAAGTCAGGAAATTTGTTTCATGATGGGGTTGGATTTTTTTAATTACTAAATGATAACTTTTTATCACTAAAGCGTAAAGAGAGTTTGGGAAATAAAGATTAGGAAAATATTACCAAGTGATTAGTAACACCGGTAATAACCACTGATGACATTCTTAATAGTTTTAAATATCTATGATCTTTATACTTTAAAATTGTGAGTCATGTTCTTTTCACATTTAACAGTATTATGAATTCTCTTCTTTATTATCAAATAATCTTCCAAAATACTGAGAATGGCTACATAGTTTCCATTGTATGAAGATACTCCAATCATTTGAGCATTTCCCGATTTGGGGGAATTTGATTTGTTTCCAGTTTGTTTTTTGTTATTATGGCCAATGCTTCTACAAATATACTTCCTGATGGCTGAATTTTAAAGAGTATACTGGAAATAAAATTCTAGAAATGGAATATTTAGGTCATAAAACATGCACGTTTTTGTTCTGATCTAATATCAACATACTGTTCTCTGAACATACTTATACCATAAGTCATCCCAACCAGTGGTACATGAGTGTGTCCTCTCTCTTACCATGGTCACTCCTTGCTAACTTTCAGGTAATTAAAAGCTGATAGGCAACAAATACATTTTAAATAAAAATTTTAAATAAAAAAGAAAGACTCATTCCTGTAGCTCAGCTACTCTAAAGTCATATTTTTATCAAATCCATCACAGTGCTTGCTTCATTTCTCTAGCTCTGAACTCATTCTGTAGATACTAATCAACAACCATCACTCCTTCAACCTCTTTACTGAAGGGTTTTCAATAAAATAATGGATCTCTGCCAAGCAAGTCATCAATGACTAAATTCTGGCTCTTTGTTTGAAATTGTGGAATTTTAGATTTGCTAATTACACTGTTTACTCCCTGTCTAGACCAAAATAGTAAAACTATTATTCCAAGTGTATCTGATCAAGATTTAGGGGTCCTCAAGTCATGTTCCATTTCATTGCTACAAATCTTTCTCTATGATATTGCTTAGAAAAAAATTATTATTACATTTTTCCTTCATCCCTTATCCCCTCTATTCTTGGACTTGATACTTATCATCATGGAATATTCCACTTCCTTTTTTAAAAAAGATTTTATTTATTTATTCATGAGAGACACACAGAGAGAGGCAGAGACACAGGCAGAGAAAGAAGCAGGCTCCCCACAAGGAACCCGATGCAGGACTTGATACTGGGACTCCAGGATCACACCCTGAGCCAAAGGCCATCGCTCAAACACTGAGCCACCCAGGCATCCCAGAATATTCCACTTCCACAATTGTAGACCTATTATTTCTGTCTTTCACGGCATGCCTTAAACCTTGATTACTTTGATTTTAATGCCTGGAAAATGAAAAGCCATGAAGCTCCATGTAGTTTCTAACCCTGCTCTCCAAGTGGCAAACCTCTTCCTGGGAGCATCCAACTGCCTACCTGAAGAGTCAGAAAACAGAAGCACTACTCCGGGAGGCAGATTTGGGTCCTAGCTTTGGTTGTGTGATTGTACTTATTTTTCTCTGGGCCTCAGTTTCTTTTATCTGAAAATGAGGGAATTGGGTATATTCTCTAGAAGGCTTCTTCCATCTCTATGATCTTCTCCAAAAGTTCCTAAGTTGCCGATGAAAAGGGAATTTCCAGACATCGATAATTTTAAAATGTCACTGCCCAGCAATTTAACTCAATCAAGAAAAATACAAAGCCCTCCTTCAGAATGCCCATAACATCTGTTGTACTGTCTATTCTAGTATCTTCATTATATTCGATTGCGAGCCTTTCTCCCCAGGTAGCAAGCACAGTTGCTTTCAGGGGCCAAACCAATAATATTGAGTGAAGCATGCTAGCTTTCATTCTTTCGAGATTAGCACATGGTTTACTCTCAGACACACAGATGGTCTTCTCTTTAAAGGATTTTGCCCTCTCCCACTTTTCTGATACATTTAACACCATGGGCTTATTTTTTGTTTCTCTCCTTTTCATAGTTATTCATGAGAAAAACAGTACTGCTCAACAATTAGAAAACAAAGGTCCAAATAGAATGATAAAGGATGACTGCCCCAGCGCAGCCTTAGTGTCAGATGAAACGCAGGGAGTGGTGGGGGCTGCAATGACCTTGATAGGACTTAAAGGATCCAGCTGGGAGGAAGAGTTGGCCCCCATGACTCTAGCCCCACTGGCATGCAAGCCCATTGTTGTAAAATCTGCTTTTTTTAGGGACGGATCTTCATTTTCAGGTAGAAACTCCTGATATTTTACCTGCCAGCTCTGGTTTATGTAAAGTATAATGCAAATAAATACATCTTTGTACAGTCAGTTTAGGATCTACCTTGTTGGAAAATAAAAATGAGAAGCAACCATCTGATGAGACAAAGGTCTCATTTTGGAATCAAAAAGTGAAGGTGAGTGGGGGCAAGAAAGAGAGAAACATGAAGAAAAGCAACCTCCAGGGTTTGAAATTATTAAAGATTCCAAAGCATATCATGGTCATGAGCCAAGCCACCCACTGAAGAGGGTCCTTTCTTCTCAATAATAACAGATAAAAATAACAAGAATTGAGATATACTGAGAATATTCCAGATTCTGTGCTAGGACTTCATACAGTTCATTGCATTTGAAACCTCAAGATCCCACAGCTTCAAGTGTCTTACCCAAGACTCAAACCCAAGACCGTGCTCTTAACCTCTATGCTCTACCCTCTGAAGCTGCTGGCCTGAGGAAGGAAGCAAAGGAGGTGAACCGTGCACTTGTAGCAGCCTCACTAAAGGGCTATGGGCCTCAAGTGCCCGTGAAGGAAGGAAGTCTCCCTTCTCCTACCCAAGACCATCTGTCCATTCATCTTAGCAGAGAAAGCTGCCCCCAAGTTTACATTTTGGCAAGCTTCAACGGGGCAATTTAGTCAATGTTTAAAATTTTCAAAAAGGCTGCACCAGTTCACATTCCCACCAACAGTGTAAGAGGGTTCCCTTTTCTCCGCATCCTCTCCAACATTTGTTGTTTCCTGCCTTGTTAATTTTCCCCATTCTCACTGGTGTGAGGTGGTATCTCATTGTAGTTTTGATTTGTATTTCCCTGATGGCAAGTGATGCAGAGCATTTTCTCATATGCATGACTGGAGGGTATTATGCTGAGTGAAGTAAGTCAGTCGGAGAAGGACAAACATTATATGTTCTCATTCATTTGGGGAATATAAATAATAGTGAAAGGGAAAATAAGGGAAGGGAGAAGAAATGTGTGGGAAATATCAGAAAGGGAGACAGAACGTAAAGACTGCTAACTCTGGGAAACGAACTAGGGGTGGTAGAAGGGGAGGAGGGCGGGGGGTGGGGGTGAATGGGTGACGGGCACTGGGTGTTATTCTGTATGTTAGTAAATTGAACACCAATAAAAATAAATAAATAAATAAATAAAAAAATAAAATTTTCAAAAAGGAACAATAATAATATAAACATGCCTGAAAAAGTCACTTCTCCCACTCTAAGTCACCCAGTCTTCTCCCAGAGCAAAGGGAGACTAGGAAAGAGCCCTGCTTGTTGCCTAGGAAGAGGAGCTAGTCAGCTAGCATTTATTAAATTCAACAAGGAGGCTACTACAGTGAGGTGGGTCAGATGCCATGACAGCCTCTATGAATAAAGCAAAATCTAAGCCTATACACATCTCAAGGTTACAAAATCAAAAACCTAAGGACAACCAAATAAACGGCCAACTAGACTTTAAGTTATAGCCAATCAAATACTTTCCTTTCCTTGCTTCTATGCCTTACCTTGGTACCTGTCGGCCAGAGACTCCTAACTACTTTTGATTTCACACCGCTTGATTCCAATCAATTTTTGCTCAAATAAACTCTTCCAAATTTCAGTATGCCTCAGTTTACCTTTTAACACTCTAAAGAACGATTGTCTAGGGATAGGCCATTAGTTCAGGAATACAAATCAGGAAGAAAGGTCCTGGGATGGTATTTGTGGCTGAACCTGCCTCACTATTCACCAATCCCATTTCCTCTTTCTGGGCACACAAGACAACCTCACTTCCCAGCATCCCTCGCTCCATAAAGTTACGCAGTCATGGCTAGGATAACACTTTCTGACCTGGCCCCTAAAATCTCCTAGGAGAACCTCAGCACACATCTTGACACCTTTCAGCAGCAGGGGGAAGTGAATGACTCCAACATTTCAGAGCCACATGATGTAGGAGTCTGGATTCCTGAGTCACCCCTGGAAGGGGAGCCATTTCTTGGAGCAGAACCATCCAGAAGGGATGCTGACCCAGACTGGGCTGGGTGATGTGAATAAGAAACAAAATGTACTAAGATTTGGGAATTATGTTTTAAAATGGCTAGAAGCATATTCTAGTAGAGTACCCAGAAAAAAAATGAGAGTGGCTTCCTCTACGCTTAACCAAAGGTCCAGTTTGCATAACCAATTCTCCCCTTCAAATGATCAAAGAGCGTACTATTAAGGAAGTCTCCAGAGATAACCCCACAAAACTTACTAAAAATCTCCTTAGCTATGTGAAAAGTCAAGTCACCTATTGCAATTCTAGACAAGGCCTCTTGAGAATAGAGGTCCTGGGTGGGGACAGGGGACAGCTTGTGGCCAGGAGTCTAGTGATACCTATGGATGCACTTCTTCAGGGAGAGAAACTGAACTGGACAAACTGTTTCACTGGACAACAGTTTTAGCCAGTGGCCAAACTTTCAGCTAACAGACAAACCCACAGCAGTGAATGCGGCAGAAACTCTCGCCAAAAGAAAAAGCTGTACACTCAAGATTTGGGTTTCAAATGCCACACAAAGCCCACAGGAGCTGTTCGTTTTTTAAAGCATTCAAGTCTCTTAACTCCATAGTTGTATAAAGCCATTTGATCAATATGTAGTGATTTAAAATTTTCATGTGATCAGAATTGCTTTTGTTTTTGCAAAGAAAGACCAGATGGTTTCCAATGGATAATTCTAAAATGTACAGGTTCTGCTAAGCAAATCATGACTGAGGTAGAAACAATAACTGATTACGTGAAAATTCTTTGGATGTGGAAAAGAAAGCTAGACCAGAATGCAAGCAATTCCTTCCTGTGATTCTTTCCTTGATTCTTCTAAGGAGAAATCACAGGCAGCATTCTATCACGCAGGTCCTACATCGCGTAACCCGAACAGTGAGTCCAGACTACAACCAGGCCTATAGGATGGGGCTGAGCCAGGTCATTTCTGCAAACTGGATTTAGAGAACACCACACTGGAACTTATCCTTCCCCTGTCACAGCTGAACAAGTTGGACAAATCATTTGACTCACTTCTTGAACTGCAGTTGGGGGAGAAGTAGAGGGTTATAAAAAGCTCCCTCTTCAAAAGAAGGAGGATGAAACACATGATATTCTCATCTGTATGTTACTAGATTATTTGTTGGTGATAAGAGAGACATTTCCATGGGAAGTCAAGAGATAAATTGGTTTTTCTACTTCTTCTCTTCTAAAAGTTTATATTCAACCTATGCCTTTTGATAAGATCTATGAGTATACTTGGGATGGGGGGGGGGGTAGTTTTTCTTCCTGAGTCATGGATCTGATAATTTTTTTTACAACCATCTACTCAGTGGGGACAGAAGATTCACAGCTCACCTAAATCATCTGTTCTTAAAATTTTAATGGGAAAAATAGTGGTACAGTACTAGCAAGTCTCTGAAGATTACACAGTTTGAGCAATGGGTTTGAGCAATAGGATGTGAGTAATTCAATTTGCACCTCAATACACACATCCCTAGGCACATACATGTAAATGACTTACAGTCTGTTTGAAAACATGTCAACTCTAGAGAACTGAGGATTACCAGAAGGAAGGTGGATGGGGGGATGGGTGAAATAAGTGATGGGGATTAAGGAGTATACTTGTTATGATGAGCACCAGGTGATGTATAGAGGTGCTAAATTAGAACATTGTACACCTGAAACTAATATTATGCTAATATTAAACTAATATCACCTAAGCCAATATTAACTAACTGGTATTTAAATAAAAGCTTAAAAAATATTTTTGATGAAAATGAGTACCACTACATGTTTTTTGGGTAACTATATAATAGGTGACAAAGTAAATGAATAAAAAGTATAATTTGTAACTAAAAAGCAAGAATAGTAGCAAATAAAAACCAACAGCTAAGTACCACCCCAATAGAAACTAATAAGAAGCTTCTGCCCCAAACCTGCAGAACTGCAGCCACCCATGTGTTTGGATGGCAGTGGGCTCTCTGCCAGGCATTACAGGGCAACTGGGCTTATTAGCAAAATACCAAATTAGAGCCCATAATAAGCCTCAGTGATGCACTAATTTTAGTTTATGAGTAATAAAATGTAATAACCCTTAACAACTCACATAATTGATTGCTGTTTAATAGGTCTTAGTCATCCACAAAAATTAAGGTCTATGGAACCATGCATACATCATTCCCTCATAAAGACCTGGCCCCTTTCTCAACCCATTAGGAGGCCATAAAATTCATGCACATCATTTTGCGCAACTGCTGGCATATCAACACTGAGCCACTGTTTGGCTCTTGCATTCTGTTACTCATAAAAAATTAACTTGTGAATTGTTAGGACCTATGAAACAGTAGAGAACAGTTAAAAATGAAAACTAGATTCTGGCACCAGGTCCTCAGAACACTTGGTATCAAAGAAGAGTCACCCAGACATATAAACACATAAAATAGTTTTTAAAAAGAGCTGATTTGATTGACGCCATGGTGAAGGGCCTTGAAAAATACTGCATGACACACACATAACGATGTAGGTGTTCTTAAAACCTGGGGAAATTATCTGGAAACAGGAAGTCCAAAGTCTGAATGCTAGCCAGCGTTTTCTTTGATTCTCACATGCATTTTTATTCTCACCTATTATTCTAGAAAGGCACAAAAGTAAGTAGCAGCAATAGCTGTTAGGTACCCAAACCCTCAATATCCCTCCCAGAATAAGTGAAGATAAACAGATGTTTTCTCAGGTCACCCTGGCTGCATAAAATCTTATCCTCACCTCCTATTTTTACTCTATGCATTTCCAAAGGGACTACTTTGCAGAAGAAGAGATGGACTGATGTTACGCTTGCCTGGTAACTCTTGAGAGTGGATGGGGAGGTTTTGGGGGGGGGGACCTTGGCATCTCAGGCACAATCTTTCTTCTGCCCTGTCAGGAGGCTGCATTTCTGATGCCAAGGCAAGCAAGCACCAGCAGAGGATAATGCAGACTAAGGCTGGGCACCAGAATGCCAGAAAAACAGCCCCAAGCTACAAGGACTTGGAGAATGTAACTGAAAATCTATTCTTCAAAGCCATTCACGAACAGCACCAACCCCATCTTGAGGGAATGTTCCCACTATACTTGGCAGGCTGCTGGAATCGGATAAGGCAGCCTGACCAAGGAAAGTCACTCAGGAACATGGTGTTTTTGTGGGGTTTGGAATAGTGGCTTCAGCTTGATAAATGTAAGGTGGCTTCCTGCATAACAAGAATGCACGCAGCTCATTACTTGCATGGCAAGATTGGGGTCCTGCTGGTGCCTTCTATGACATGCCAACTCCCAGATCAAGTCAAGACTTAAGATGAGGATGAGGTCTTTGCACACTGGGGATACTAAGTGAAGAAAGATGAAGAAACATGAAACCCTTTCCTGGAGATCACAGACTCTGAAAGGAAAAATGCCTGATCCCTAGGTCAGTGTGGTAGGCATACTTCCAAGATGGTCCCAGTCCCTGCTGTAAACACAGCTTCTCCCAGTTATTCAGTGGAACGCTATTCTGGGTGCTGCTGTGAAGGCATTTCACTGACATAGTTAAGGTCCCAAATCAACTGGCTTTAAAATATGAAGATTATCATACTGGTCATGATCTAATTACACGAGCCCTTTAAAAGCAGTTTTCTCTCTTATCACTTCCAAATCAGAAGTTGGAAGCATGAGAGAATTTGTTGTGTAGCTGCTGGCTTGAAGATGGAAGGAATGCAGGTAACTTCTAGAGGCAAGGAATGCAGGTAGCTTCTAGAACCTGACAGTGTCCCTGGCAGCTTTCTTACAACCAGTGAGAAAACAGTGACTTCAGTCCTACAACCACAAGGAACTCAGCTCAGAGACACTTTTCCCCAGAGCCTCCAGACAAAAACTCAGGCAACCTACCACTTTGATTTCAGCCACATACTACCCTCAGCAGAGAACCCAGCCATGCTGGGGCAGATTTCTCACCTGCAGAACAATGAGCTCATAAATGGGTGTTATTGAAAGGAGCTAAGCTTGTGGTAATTTGTTTTAGCAATAGAAAACTAACACCTGGGCAAATTTCTTTTTATCCTTATTCCTTTCTCTTTCCCCTTCACTCACAGACATGCTTCTGTTTGCATCCTTGAATTTGTATACGTCCCTGAAAAGATATCTTTTTATTTTTTTAAAGATTTTCTTTATTTATTAATGAAAGACGCAGAGAGAGAAAGGCAGAGACGTAGGCAGAGGGAGAAGCAGGCTCCATGCAGGGAGCCTGATGTGGGACTTGATCCCGAGACCGAGGATCACGCCCTGAGCCAGGAGCAGGTGCTCAACCGCTGAGCCACCCAGGCATCCCAAAGTAGTTTTGTCAAAACTCTTGTTTGTTTGTAGTTTGAGTTACATCGATAGTATTGTACTATAGCTGCCATGCTATTTGGGGTGAGGGGATATTTTGTTTTTTAGGTTTTTAGACTTTTTTGTCTTTTTACTCAGATCTACCTTGTTAAGATTTATCCATTTGCTCTGGGTATATCGAGGATTCCCTTCTAATTGCTACAAAGTATTCCATAGTGTGTATCCACTGCATTTTTATTAATGCATTATTCTAAGTTAATCTTCAACTCCCTGCTACCCAAACCTGCGCTGTGATAAGCATCTCTCACAGAATTTTTTTTTTTGTATCCTAAGAATCCCTCCAGAGTGTACACCCACAAATAGGATGGATAGGTGACAGGATGTATGAATACTTAATTAATCACATGCTCTCTCAAAATAGTCACAACCAGCACTCCCCTTGCATTGCCCAGGATCCTGTTGTCTAGCTCCTCCAAGATTTGACATTACTGACTTCCTAATCTTTGTCAGTCTCCTTGGTATAAAGCATTATTAGGTTATTTTGACATGCACTTCTCTGATGCAGTGGTTTGGAATGTTGCTTCATGTAATTATTAGCCATTTGGATTTCTCCTTTTATGAATTGCCTGCTCCTATGCTTTGCAATTTTTCTACTACATTTCCCATCTTCTTCTAGATTTGATTTGATTCTAGATATGGCTTTTACTAAGTCTTCATATCTTTTGGATACCAGACTCTTCTGGTATCTTCCAATGTAATATTTTTCTGCTAATGCAGCAGAAATTTTTAATTGTATTATAACCACATTCATCAATCTTTTGCTTTATAATTTGTACTTTACTAGAATCTTTATTAAGAAATACTTCTCACCATTAACTCACTAACATATTATCCAGTACTGTCCTCACTTGGCTTCATATTTTACCCTTCACATTTCAATCCTTAATCCACCTAGGGTCCAGATTTATATGAGAATAGTTTCACTTTTCTCCATACTATAAGCTAGTTTTCTTAACACCATCTGCTCAACAATCTACCCTGTGTAGAAGTAAGATGAGAAATATGGATGTGTTTTGAGTTGGGAAACCAAAGTGATCCCATCATTCTCTGCAGAAGGGCAAGATGTAGTCACTCGAGATGTTCGTGGTGAGAAGAGGTAAAGGGAAGGATTTGTCTCTGTAGATACTGTCCTGAACATCCTCTTTAGCCCATGTGTTTTAATTACTAATCTCTGATTTATCTGCTTTTACTGAAAACCAGAGTTCCTTTCCACTTGGGAGGGTGGCAGAGAAAGGGTCATTCTTACATATACCATGTAAGCCCCGGTTACATCAGCAGTTGCCGTTAACCATACTGCTCTGGATGTGTTCCGTTCCAACACATGCCCAACTTATATTAAAATCTTTTTCATCATAAAACTGATAAGGTCCAATAAGATAAACAAATGGTTCAGTTTCGTAGGCCAGTGATGGAAGAAGAACCCATTAAAAGAACCACACTCATGAGCTGGCATGCCCTGAATGTAACATGAGGGAAGACTCTTGAGCCTGCTGCAGGACTTGGTCTCAGACGTCGAGCATTCTGACCTACCCTGTTAGCAAGGCCTTCCCCAGATACGATCTTCATTGTACACTTTAAACTCACTGCTCTTTTTTAAAGCTTTGAGGGAAGGTTTCCCATGCCTCTTCTCTTCTCATTCAGCCAGAACCTTCCCTCTCCACCTTTCCAAAGCAGTACAAAACTAACTTTCTGCTTTATTCACTCCCCTCTACTTCTCATTCAGTCTGAAGTTCAGAAGTGATTTCCCAGGAACTGCATGGAAGGAGGATCTGACCTCTGGCCTACAGAATGCCCCTGCCTTCTTTAACCCCGGTGGGTCTTAATAATTAATTCCTCCCGGGGCCTCTCTGTTTCCTTGAATTCATTCCCTGGAAATAATTCCACCATACAGCTGTAAGCAGTCCACTGAACTAAGCAACTATGGTCAGTAAGTACAAAGCCTCCCTTAAGAAGGGCCCTTTCTAGTCCCACTGTAATGTCAACCAGCTTTCCTCAATTCTCAAAGAATTCCGCCTCCCTTTACTGAGGAATCTATTTGGCACCAGGAATGGAAAGTCTATACACCCACAGGGAGTGCCAACAGCCTCAAGGCTCCTCAATGGCAGTCAGAAATCCTTCTGCATTACCTTCTGGGTCAGCCTCTACTCTACTGATTCAAAGTGTTAGTATCTTGAACCCTGATGTACGAAGGAAGATAGGTAAGACATCCCAGAATAGAAAAAGACTAGGACTGTTGAATTTAAATCAAAATCAGGAAGAACATAAAGCAGCCATTTCTGGCCACCCCCATGGGAATGGGGTTCTGATAGATTAGAGGAGAAAGTGGTGAAACAAGTTTGGGGTAAAGATCAGGGCACCTGGGTGGCTCAATGGTTGAGTGTCTGCCTTCATCTCAAGTCTTGGTCCCAGGGTCCTGGGATCAAGTCTTGCATCAGGCTCCCAACAGGGAGCCTGCTTTTCCCTCTGCCTATGTCTGCCTCTCTCTGTGTTTCTCATGAATAAATAAATAAAATCTTTAAAAAAATGTTTGGGTCGAAGATCAAGGTTCTATGAGCAAGGCAGACCAGAGTGAAATAGCTCCTGAGAGCCACAGCTGCAGCTCTGATCCTCTTGGTGGACAGAAGGAAGGAGGGACACAAAGGGATGGTGGCAAAGAGGCCAGGACAACTGGAGTGATGTGATGTGATCCATGTCACAATTTGGCATAAAGCAAACCCAATTATATGGTTATATTCATTTCCAAAAGAGATGATAATCAGCAAATGCTCAGCCCGCTAAGAAAGCAGCTGGTTAACAGAGAACAAAATAAAGGTCTAGGGTCAATGGGGGCCTAACAGCTTTAAAGCCACCTATTAAAGAAGTCTGCCTTTTCTTCAGCTTCTTCAAAAAAAGCTCAACTGTTGGCAGCTGCTGATTTGATGCCTTGATTCATGATTTAATTCCATTTTCAAAATGATTTCCATTTGTCTATGCTACAGACTCTTACCTTATGAAGTACACACACACACACACACACACAACTTACACCTAGTAGCAGAGTGCAAAAAAATTAATTGCAATAAAAGGAAAAAATAAATATTTACTTAGAGTCACTCTGTTAGCACACAACATACATGAACTCACGGAGTCCTATAAAGTAGCAACTAATTATATCTCCATGCACTGAGGCATATAGAAATCGAATGCCTTGTCCAAGATTATACAATGAGAAGGGGACAGAAATGGGATCCCAATTCATGCACTCTGGCTCCAGAATCCATCGCTAAAACCACTCTGCCACTCTGCCTCCTAAATGATGGTGACTTATCTGCCCAACAAAAATAAACAGTGACCTTAACTTGAGCTTTTCTGTGAATGATTCCCCCCTAATTAGCCCAAACAGTAGTATAACAGCTAAAGGCAAATATTTTGCTTTGACATTGCACTTTAAGTAACTAGTTGCCAAGTGGCACATCATTGGTTGCAATCAAAGGGCCCCGGTTCTATCTCCTGGTTGGTCCTCAGCTTGGATGACTTCTCATTCCTCAAATCTCATTCCTCAAATCCAAAGCCAAGAGCCTGCCTCCATCGCATTTACTACTTAATTAGTAACAGAATGACAGTCGCAAATGAAGCTAGCCCCCTCAAGATCTCCTTTATATTCTGGCTACTTTTCACAATTACTATCCCACCTGTCTTCCCAGGAAACAAAATACATTGCCATGGCAAACTATTAGCTCCCCAGGTGGCAGAGAGTCAAGAAAGCCTGGTCCCACAGCCAAGGCCACTGCAGGAGCCAGAAGTAGGCAGGTCCTCTCAAGCACCTCCCAATACCCAGGGTGAGTTCTTCCAGAAAGGATAAAACAAGGGGTGCTCCTCAGTAAGAGACAGGGGTTCACAGGATCCCTGAAGGGTAGCTGATACCAAGCACATTCCTTCCCTTCTGAAGAATGTGCACTTTCCAACGGTTTCAGATTCAGAGTTCAGGTGATCACCAAGACTGCCATTTGTGACTTTTGCTGAAATTATCTGAAAAGGTTCAAATAGAAGACGGTGGAACAGTATCAGCAATTTGCTTTCTAAAGGCAAAATCTTAGGGCAGCCCAGGTGGCTCAGTGGTTTAGCGCCGCCTTCAGCCCAGGACCTGATCCTGGAGACCCGGGATTGAGCCCCACGTCAGGCTCCCTGCATGGAGCTTGCTTCTCCCTCTGCCTGTGTCTCTGCCTCTCTCTCTCTCTCTCTCTCATGAATAAATAAATAAAATCTTTAAAAAAAAATAAAGGCAAAATCTTGGATTCTGTGGGTTGAAGTAATTAAATATTAAATGAGATCTTTTATTCATTTCTGAGGTATGTGCCCTGACTCATTGTGGAGCTTCATCAAAATCTAGAAACATACCACGCCTCAGTTTCCTCATTTGCATTCTGTGACTAGCTCCTACCTAACCATGTGCTTTGCACAGAGAGTGATCTGCTAATGAACATTTGGTGATATAAGAACAAAACTTTTTGGCATGGGCAGTGTACATCTATTTAAAATTACAATATGAGGATGCCTGGGTGGCTAAATGGTTGAGAATCTGCCTTCGGCTCAGGTCATGATCCTGGGGTCCTGGGATTGAGTTTTACATCAGGCTTCCTTTAGGGAGCCTGCTTCTCCCTCTGCCTATGTCTCTGCCTCTCTCTGTGTCCCTCGTGAATAAACAAGTAAGATCTTTTAAAAAATAAAATAAAATTACAATATAAAAGCCAAAAATAATGAATGTAGTCTGAATTTTCTCAAACACAAAATATAACCTTTTCAGGTTTAAACTGAGTTCCATTCAACTTCTGTGCTGGCAAATATGTGTTATATACTAAAAACTCTGCAACACACCTAATGTGTACAGTTTCGACTACTTGGTATGACACAGGCACAGAAAGAAAATCTCCACTCAGCACTGGAGGGGTGGGTAGTATTTTCCCTGGGTATGTTTGGATTTGGGAACAATGATACATTTGAAATGATGGTTTACAAAAGAGCTGGATTTCCCCTTCTTTAAATATAACCCATACTTTGCCTCCATTTATATAAACATAAATATAAGGCTCACTCCTTCTAACTCTCACACATGCACCAGAGACAACCATGGGAGGCAGAGACCAGACAGAAAAATTGGCCTGACATCAAAAAGTGAAGGGAAGTCCAAACTTCCAGTTATAAAATAAACGAAAAAGTCTTAGGTACAGCAAGATAAATATAGTTAATAATACTGGATTGTATATTTGGAAGTTGCTAAGAGAGTAGACCTTAAAAGTTCTCATCACAAGAAAAAAAAGAGAAATATTTGTATCTATGTGTGGCAATGGATAACTAGATTTATTGTGGTGATCATTTTGCAATATATACAAATATACTGTACAACAAATCATTACGTTGTATACCTGAAACTAACATAATATTATATGTAAACTGTATGTCAATTTTTTAAAATGGTCACTTGCTATTTCTCCATCTTTTGGTGAACTTTTTCTTCTTCCTTCCTTTTTTAAAAATTCAGTCAATAGAGTCCTCTTATGTTTTTTCACTTATAATTTTTTTCATTTTATTTTTTTTTCATCATGGTAAGTATACTCTTTAATCCCCATCATCTATTTCCCCCATTCCCCACCCACCTACCCTCTGGTAACCGTCAATTTATTCTCTATAGTTAAGAGTCTATTCCTTGGTTTCTCTCTCTCTCTTTTCCTTTGCTCATTTGTTTGGTTTCCTAAATTCCACAATGAGTGAAATTATATGGCATTTGCCTTTCTCTGACTTATTTCACATAGCATAATATTGTCTAGCTCCATTCATATCATTCTTTTTATGGCTGAGTAATATTCCATTGTGTATATACACCACATCTTCCTTACCCATTCATCAATTGATGGACACCTGGGCCGCTGGCATAGTTTAGCTGTTGTAAATAGAGGCCTTCTATTAGCATATATTCCAGGAATACACTGAGCTCTCTCTAATCCTAGATATTTCAGGAGCATAATAGCTATAAATAAAAGGAAAAGATATGAGTCATTGCCCCCATAATTTTATAAAAGCACACAGAAGTTAGCATGAGATGATGAAGATTAACTAACCAAATGGAGGTGTGATGAGAAGAGAAAATAAAATTTCTGTTCATAAAAACTCTGTTCCATTAAGTTCCAAGTATGCCTCAGGCCACGTAGCAGTGTGCTCACTTTTTTTACTTTGTAAGTTGCTACACAAATTGGCTTCACTGGGATTAGGCTCAACATAAGTGGTGGGACGAGGGGTGAATTTCATTTTTCTCTTTGTAATTTTTATGAATGTTTCAAATATTCTACAATAAAACGTGTTATTTCTATATTTAGAAAAAATAATAAAGGTTATTTTTAAAACAAGTTTTTAGCATTCTTAAGAAACACAGGAAGGCTTTACTGCAAAGCTACATACTTCACAAGGAGCTAACTGCCAGATATGTGTCAGTGAATGACTTATTCCTCACTCAGGAACCTTTGACTGCCTATAAACTTTTGACTTATGTTCCAGGAGGCCAGGGCCCTGCCCTTCTCCATAAAACCCCACTGGAGGAGTCAGCAGGGCAAAGCCCACCTGCCAAAGTCAGATCAACCCCTGTTAACCACCCCCTCACTCACACATACAGATTTCACCCAGTTCCCTGGGCAGACAGGAATTTAGGACAGATGTTACCAGCGCTGGAGGATTAGGACACTGTGTTCCAACCATGCATACACACGTGCTGCTTTTGGCCAAGAATGCTTCTTTCAAATGCTTGCTTGAAAATACATATTTGGGACACAAGTCAAAGGCTTGTGATACTTACTGATCACAGGAAGACTGGTGATTCCAACTCCCCTACCATCCTTGGGAGTAGTTAAGTTCCAAGTGGCACCCAGGAGGAAGGGGAGGCAAGAGAAAAAGCAGAGAAATCACCTGCCCTGTGACAACACCTGGCACAGAACTAGCAATGGAATGTATGGATTAGGTGCCCTCTCTTCAGCACTCTCTGGAACCTGAGAATGGTGTGAAGCACTTTTTAAATACTATCCCTTTAATTCTCAGGACAACCTCTGAAGTCTATTGTGTTTCTCACAAATGAGGAAACTAAGACTCAGAGGAGTTGCTTGTCCAAGGATGCCCAGTGAGTGGCTGAGCCAGGACTGGAGCCCAAGCCTATCTCCAGAGGCCCCATTCACAAGCACTCAGCACCATAAACTCCACAAAGGCAGGGCTAGGTCCACTATATCCCCAGTAGGGTCCATAGTCAGGATTCACTGAATAAGGAAGAAGATCATACAGCCTGCCCTCCAAATTAGCTTCATTCACAGAGAACCACCATTGCCAGTTAGGGCCTGGTCAAGCAATACCATTAGTCCTTACACTAACTTTGCAAAACTGGAGTCACTATCCTCATTTTAGAGTTGTGACAATGGTCTTAAAGATGTGAGACCTGTGTGACATTCTCAGGATTGGAAGATACAGAGCAGGATAGGACTTTCCCCTGCCTGCAAAGCAGTTATAATCAAATTGAGTGACATCCATGCATCACCTATCTCAGCAGTTTACACAGAGACTCAAATGAAACATATGTGCTGCAGAAGCTCAGTACAAATATAAACACTCCTGGTTTTGTTTATGTTTTCTTGAGGTCTACACCCTCAGTACAGTACATTATCACAAAGCACTCTCCCAGATGAGAAAGCTGAGAGAATGTGAGCACAGAATCCTGAAACCACGCAGCTGTGCCCATTGTGGTCTGGTTGGGTCGGGGGAGAAGGGTGTTCACCAACCACAAGAAGACTCCTCCAGCCTAGATGAGCAAGTGGTACCAATTTGGAAGGGCTTGAAAACAGCCAGACAGCCCTTCCACCCCTAGAAATTGTCCCCCCCCCAAACTCTAACATCCTCAATGGGTGATTCACTCCCTGTGTTGGTGCCAGCCTTCTCCCAAAATCCTCCTTCAATATGCAAATACCCAGACAGGAGGGGCACATTACATTTCTGGGAGGAGAGGATAGTCAGCTGGACAATGTAGGAGGCTAGAAACAACTCCATTCAACAATATTTCATATTCACTAGGTATTGAGGATATAACAGACAATAAGAGTGAACAAGACAAGGAGTCTGCTCCTGGGTGAACTTCCATTCTGGGAGATGCAGACAATGTGGGCTTAAGGCAATGCAGAAGCACAAATTAAACAAAGTGCCAGGAAGGAGAAAAATGGAAGAATGGAATGGAAGATTATACAGTGATGCAGACACTGACTTAGAGAGCTCGGCTGACTCTCAGAGGACATCATAAGTGAACAAAGAACTGAAGGACCAGAAGGAACTGGATGCAGGTAAAGAATGTTCTGACCAAAGACAGCATCACTTACACAGGTAGGAAAGAGCTTGAGGCACCCAAACACGTCAAAAGCAGGCCAGGGTAGCTAAGCCTTGAGGACCAGCAGGTAGACTGGGAAGACCAGAGCCTGCAGGGAGAGGTCATGCCCAGCCTCTTGAGCAGTCTGGGTTTTAGTCTACAAACAATGCGTAACCACTGGACGGGCTTCAGTGAGCCAGAAAGACCCCACTTATGCTCTTAAAAGGTGACTCTAGCTGTTCTGCGTAGAATGAATCATAGATCAGTAAGATAAACAGGAATGAGACTACATAAGAGATGGGGGGCCTGGACCAGAGTGGGACAGTGGACATGGAGAAAAGAAAAGGACCTGAACTGTACTTTGGAGACAGGACTGTGGATGGACCTAAGTGTGGTGATGGGCAGGAGGAGGGGGGACCACAATTCCTCAGTATTAGGACAAATATGTATCATAAGAAAATCATCATAAGAAAGGCTCACTACACCCACATGAACAAACAAATTCCTCTGATGATGGACCAAGTGGGTCCACCAAGAAATTCTTGAAAAGCATCCACTTTTTGTAGGAATCTAACCCTGAGGGGCAGGGAATGCTTTTATTTCCAGCTGAATGGGATGCCTGGGCTTGGGTAGAGCTCCTTCTACTACCTCCCCAGCATCTGCTGTGGCTTTCCTGCTTGGTACTTCTTGGAGGGTATGATTATTCTGTGAAAGAAAGTTTTAAATAATGCGTGGAATATGATAATAATGTAACCAAGGAGACAGGTCAAGGGCAGTGAATATCTGGATTCAATAATAGCATCACTCAGTAAACACTTCCTACAGCACACTGCTGAGAATTAATTATTGAAAGAAACCTCACTGTAACTTTTTTACCAGGGAAACAGATTTCCTACTGAGGAGGGCCTGCTTTTCCGGAAACTTATTTTGAAGAAATTTAAAAATTGAGGAGCACCTGGGTGGCTCGGTCAGTTAAGCCACTGACTCTAGATCTCAGCTCAGGTCTTGATCTCAGGGTAGTAAGTGGGTGTGCAGCCTATTTTTTAAAAAATGTAAGAGTTACATGCAATACCGGTACAATATGAAAACTAACTTCCTAGAACATTAAAATATCAAAATAAAATTAGATCAGTATTTGTGGTTAGGCTTAACATCTCTCCCATTTTTTTTTAAAGTAAGAATGGTAAAAAAAAAAAAAAAAAAAAGTAAAAACCATGACGAGGAACCACATTGCATTGTAATTACTCTCTACAACATCGCCACAGAAAAGCTCACATTGAAATTCCCCCAATGCCTCCCTCAGAAGAACTCACATGGGTGTCTAGACTTCCAGGATGAGCAAGGACTATACAAATTTAGAAAATATGAAGCAACAGGGTTATCTTTCAAGAGTTTAAAGAACTAAACATGTTCCGTCACAAGAACCATGTCAATTGCAGTTTCCTAGTTTCCCAACGGCTGAACTCATTGGTGTCAAAGTACAAAAGAGAAAAAAGTTAAAAAGAGAAAATGATAGTATTAGAGGAAAAGGAGAGAGAAGAAAAGGGAAGCTCAGTGCAGAACAGTGAGAATTGTAGGACATAAAAGTATCAGAGAAACGGAAGTAACAGGGGAGGTGAGACCCAGAAAGAGTGAGCGTGGGAAAGCTGGAGAGAGGGATGAGGGAGGGGATGAAGAGACAGAGTGCAGGAGGGAAAAAGACAGAAGGAAGAGCTCACTGAAGGATAAGGTTGGTCATTTCCTTTTTTGCTTTGTTTTGTTTTGTTTTGTTTTGTTTTATTGGAGTTCAATTTCCCAACATATAGCATAACACCCAGTGCTCATTCCATCATTTCCTAAAAGAAAATGTGCCCATGCCCTGAGGCTACACAATTGACTAAAACAGTTGGAAATGATAGCATAGGTATCCTCACTTCCTTTTTCTGTCTGAAAAACAACTGGTTTCTGAATGTCCCAACTCAGAAATTAATCTGAGATGCTATTTCAACTCTGAACTCAACCTCCGTCATCTATAAAGGGAAGCACCTAAAACAAGTCTTTTCAAACTCAACTCCTCTGTGATTTTTTTTTTTTTCAAAAAGTAGAACAGTGTTGAAATTAAGACCACAGGTGGCCTCTCTCCTCCCTTGGAGAGTAAATAAACTCTGTCCTGCTTGCTGCTCCAAAAAAACAAAACAAAACAAAACAAAAAAAAAAAGGAAAAGAAAGAAATAGAGAAAAGACAGGAAAAGAAAAGACAAAAAAGAAAAGAGAAGAGAAAAGAATGAAATTAAGACCACAGGAAGAGGAAGTAAGCTTCTTCAATCCCCTCCTTTACAAAGTCACTTAATTGTGTGCCTCAGTTTCCTTGTTTATAAATGGGAAGAGATGATACCTACCTTGTAGGGTTCTAGTAAAGATAAAGCCAAAACAGAGCCTGGGAATATAAGCGTGAGCTGTTTATTAGCAGAAAGATCTTTTATCCCAGATTTCAAGTGACCTTTCTGGGCTAATCCATGTGGGGGGTTGTGGACTAACCACAGTTTAGATCATAATTTTGCTCCATGCTACTTACACATTTTACAATTACACTAATTGATGTGCTCTTCCCAAGTCTAAACATAACTGAGGCAAAGCGCTTTCCTTTCTTTACTAGACCCCAAGCCACCTTCTCTCCCAGCCTGATCCCAAGCTGCCACTCCCCCAGCTCCCACCCAGGGACAGAAGAAGAGAATGGAGGTCTGCACTCCACGCCCAGGGATGGAGGCTAAATGGGGGGTGTCCTTGCTTGGTCCCCACTAAGATCAAGCTTCTTACCTCCTAGGTTGGACCATCTGGCCACTTCAAAACACCTTCTGTGAATTCTGTGCTCTCCCATCCCTATCTCTACCCTCCTGCTCACACAAAAAGGTTATAAGGAGTCTTTTTACTGAAACACAGGCAACAACAACAACATAACTTAACCTTGCTCCCCTACTTTTGTCCATCCTACCATTTACGGTTTGCTATAAATAACCTACAGTATTTTGCTTGGTAGTTTCATGAAATGGGAAAAAGGAAATTCTCCTGTGTTTTCATTATCAGCTAAGGGAGGGATAGGTACTACAAAATGAAGATGGCCTTAGAGTTAAAGAATTTAAAGCTATTTTCCTACATGTATCCTGATGAAAAGAAGAGTTTTTCTAGGCAACTCCCCATCCATGGACATTCCTTTGACAAAGCCTAAGTGGGCTCCACTTGCAGCGAGAGGCAAAAGCCCAGTGAAGGCATCAGCACCCTGGAAGCGTGTTTGCTTATGTGCATTTTTGCTAAGGCTTTGCAAAAACAACATGATCTAGGTCCGGGACTCATATTAGCACAACCTATTTTATTCCTTTCTTTCTTCGCCTCACTCTTTAGAAGAACTTAAGTAAAAACAACAGTGCTTGGGCTGTAGGGCCCCACTGCCTGTGTTCAAATCCTTCTCCCCCCGACCAGGTGTGAGTTGGGCAGGCTTCCCACCACCCCCCTCAGTTTCTTCATCCCACCCTTGAACTGACCATGGTTAGTAGGCCATTTTAAGAGCTCAAGATCAGGAACCCAACAGCCTGGATTTAGTCATGGCTCAGTCACTTACTTGAGCAGAAACTTGAGCAACTCACTTAACTTCACTGTGCCTCAGTTTCTTCTTCTGAAAGGTGGAGATCATAACAGTATCATCTCATAGAACTGGGCTGAAGGTTAAATGAAATTTAAAAGTAAGGCACCTATTATAATGCCTGGCACACACAGCTGAGAGTTCAATTTAGTAAGAATCATAGCAGGAGCACCAATGGTCTGGGCTCTCTTCCAAGGCCCCAAGAGTGCAGCAGCCTTATTTACAGCCTTGGTCCTCCATCACTTGAGACCCCCAAGGCCAGCGAGCAGGGGTAGGAATGACCTTCAGTGTGCAGACTCAGCCTCTGCTCAGTTTCTGAACCAGCCAGTGTATCAGCCTCAGGCTCCCAGCCACCAAGGCCCATGGTCGAACGCAGAGGTCCCTGAGGCTAGAACCTTCCATGTCTGCTAAGCAGAGCTGCCTCCATGACTAGTCCAGTCATGTTCACCTGGTCTTTGAGGCTGACCTCCCCCACAGTCTCTTGGCTCATACACCAGCCCTGGATTTTCACCCTGAACTCCAGACTACCCAGCCAGGGGATGATACCCACAGCCCTTGCCAGTACTGGCCAGGGTTTAGAGGCTCCAGACACTGCTAGAGCTGCCTTCACTTCCTGCTCTCCAACCTCATGCTTCCCTGCATCTCCACCCGCTTCACTTCCATCCTCCTTGTACCAGCAAAAGGCATCCAGCCTCCCAGCCCTGCTGCACCCTAAGCCCTTGTTCTTTTTTTTAAAAAAAGATTTTATTTATTTATTCATGAGAGACAGAGGGGGGGGGCAAAGACACAGGCAGAGGGAGAAGCAGGCTCCACGCAGGGAGCCCAACATGGGACTCGATCCCAGGACTCCAGGATCGCACCCTGGGCTAAAGGCAGGTGCCAAACCACTAAGCCACCTAGGGATCCCCCCTAAGCCCCTGTTCTGGAAGACCTCTGCCCACCCCCAGACATCCTGGTGCCCAAGCTTCCCCGGTGAGCACACAGCTGCACAGAACCTACAAGAAGCAGCCGGCGGCGGCCTCATGGGCACCAGGCTGGCCCCAAGAGGACAGCCCCCACAAGGACACTTGTTCCCGCGGGCACAGGATCTGCTGGGGAGAGAGGGGTGCATGGCCGGAGGAGCAGCCTGAGGGCCCCCCTGGGGGTCTTCAGGAAGGCAGCCGCCCACGTGCGGAGCACCTGTGCCCTGCTGCTTGGAGGAAGGGGTCTCGGACACCTGCAGCGCGGCTTCTGCATCAAGGACCTGCGCTGGCCCAAGCCCACGCCACACACCCCGAAGCCACCCCGAACGCCCCAGATCCACGCCAGATGCCCAGTCCCACACTGGACACCCCATTGCACATCACAAGTTCCAGAATCATGCCCAGTGTCCCAGATCCACACCAGACGTCCCGGATCCACACAGATGCCTCAGAATCCATGTCAGGTACACCCTGCGTCATTGCTGGTCACCCCAGAACCACACCAGAAGCCCTCGATCCACCTCGTATGCCCAAGCTTCACCCCGGATGCCCCAGGACCACACCAGATGCCCCGGAGCCACGACAGATGCTCTGGGATCCATGGCGAACACCCCAGATTCACAGAGTACACCCTGGGGTTCATGCCCAAGGATCCGGATCCACACGGGACACCCCTGATCCACATCAGACAGCCCTCATCTGTGCCGCACACCCCAGGGCTCACGCTGACCTCTATGGCCTGGCTTTCTCTCTGCTAAAAAATGTACAGAAGTACAGACATTCTTGAAAAATCTTTATGAAAGTCACATCCTACTCATTTTCTCTCCTTTCCCCTTTAATCCCTTTCAATATTTTTTTTATATTCCCCAAATGAATGAGACCATGTAATGTTTGTCCTTCTCCGATTGACTTATTTCACTCAACATAATACCCTCCAGTTCCATCCATGTCGAAGCAAATGGTGGGTATTTGTCATTTCTAATGGCTGAGGAATATTCCATCGTATACATAAACCACATCTTCTTTATCCATTCATCTTTCGATGGACACCGAGGCTCCTTCCACAGTTTGGCTATTGTGGACATTACTGCTAGAAACATCGGGGTGCAGGTGTCCCGGCGTTTCATTGCATCTGCATCTTTGGGGTAAATTCCCAGCAGTGCAATTGCTGGGTCGTAGGGCAGATCTATTTTAAACTCTTTGAGGAAACTCCACACGATTTTCCAGAGTGACTGCACCAGTTCACATTCCCACCAACAGTGTAGGACGGTTCCCTTTTCTCCACATCCTCTCCAACATTTGTTGTTTCCTGTCTTGTTGATTTTCACCATTCTCGCTGATATCAGAGAGGGTGACGGACCATGAGACACACCTAACTCTGGGAAATGAACAAGGGGTGGTGGAAAGGAAGGTGGGCAGGGGATGGGGTGACTGGGTGACGGCCACGAGGGGGGCACTTGACGGGATGAGCATTGGGTGTTATGCAATATGTTGGCAAATCAAACTCCGATAAAAAATATACAAAAAATAAATAAATAAAATCAGAAAAAATATGACATTAAAAAAAAAGAAAGTCACATCCTGTCAAAACATCCTATTCATTTGAAGTCTTCTCACTGTGCTCTGGGTCTTGGACATTCTTACTTCCTCGGGGTCCTTGTTTGAATGACTGTCCTGTCTCTGTAGGGTTAACCTCTGGTTCCCCATGGCTCCTCTCAAGTCTCTCCCAACTTAAAAAAAGAAAAAGTCAACTCATACATAATCTTGTGTTTCTCCTTATTCATTGACCTGAAATTCTCTTTCCTTCAAAAAGAACTGTCCACATTTTGAACTTAATTTTTTTCTCTGCACTCTTCAATGTAACACATTATGGTTTCTGCCCTCCCCATACCACTGTTCATCATGCTCACCATGATACACAGATCCTGACAACTCTTTGTTTTCCCCCTACACCATCCCTTTTCTGACTCCATGATCTGGAACACCTAGATACCCGAATGAATGGTATTAACAACACATCACATAAGACTCAGTCTTGTCTCCTTACTATGTCTCAGCAATGCCTTCTCAATCTCCAGAACAAAAAGATTATGATTTTACTTTGTTGGGACATCTAGATATATAAGCCTAACAAGTAATTAGGAATGTTCATCTATGACTCACAGAGAGAAAATCCTTGGTAATTCTATGTACAAAAGTGAAATGTGTTCTGCTGGTAGCATTTCCAATCATGCCTCTGCTCCCTTTACTGACTCACATTCTTTCTTTTCAGTGCTTACATAAATGTAAAAGATGCTTTTCTTAGAAATAGATTTCAAATTATACAGCTGAATCAATGGTAAAATAGCATAGAATTTGGGGATGACTTCAATGTAAATAAAATTACAGACTGGTGCCTATCCACAAAGGGAGGGTTAACAAAAGTTTAAGTCACAGACCCATAAAAGCTTTTCATAGCAAAAATAATTCAAAACAGGAGTCATCCACACTGCAACTCTTAAACAGACCTTTTCACACTGAAACTAGCATAAAGTTTACTTAATATCCACAATGTTCCATAAAGAACTATTGAGAAAACTCCACAGGCAGCTGGAAAAACATAGGGAAATAGGAAGCAGGCATGGTGCCAACCACCGGGGCAGCCTCTCTAGCTAAGCTGCCTGACAGTTAGGGCAGAGGCCCTGCAGATAACCCATACAAGGACAGAAGACTCCAGGACATCAGCAAAGTGGGCATGACATCCAGAGCCAGGGCAGCAGGTGTGAACACCACAAAGGCACGAAGCAAAGGCAAGGACAGCTACCAAAGGCAGAGCTAGACATGGTGGGCATGAAAGAACTACCAAAGCAGAGCTGAGAATCTGTCGTCAACCCAGATGGAATCACAGAATACCTGAACTGTAAGGGCATTTGGTGATCACCAAGACACACATGGTCAAATTACAGACGAGGTGTCCTTCCCCCTCCCTACTCTCTTCTCTTCCTGAGCAATTCAGTTATAAAGCCCTTGAGTAGGTCAGAATACAATAGGCATCTGTGCAGGGTTGGAGCAGTAATGTCGGGGTTCAGGGAACACAGGTGGAGCAGAGCAGAACATCAGTGCTTGAGTAGAGTGCAAAGATGTCTGCAGAGGGAGAAGGTGTGATGCAGGATAACAGAACCCAGGATGCAAAGAAGGCAAAAGCAATGCTGGATTGCAGTGCTAGTTTCTGAGCTCTGACAACCCCACAGGGCAACAGCCTAGCTAGAGAATCAAAGCCCCATGGCCTGCCATGAGGGTCAGAACCTAAGCAAGATGACAAAAGCAGTCACATGAGGCTTCTGGGGGGAGCCAGCATGGAACAGGAAGCCCATTTGAGGTGAGAAGGGCATCCACACAAGGTGGTTGTAGCAATGATAGCAACGGGACACAGGTTATAGACAGGGGGTGTGACCCAATGGGAAAATAGGCTAACAGTCATGGTGACCAATTTTGTCATTTTCAGAGAAGATATGTTTACCACTTGGAAAGAGAAAAAAACTAGAATGAATCCTGTGGTGTTGGACTGGAATTGAAGGTATTGGTGTAGATTCATGATTTCCTATGTAGATACAGAGACTGATAACTCTAGGTGTACTTGTGTGTTTCGATTTATGTGACACATTCTAGTAAGAAGGCTTGGAATAGCAGCATTCAATAGCAATGAGCACCTCTAGTACCCAGAGTTTTGCTTAAATACCACTCTTCAGGAGGCCGGTGGGGCCAGGGCAGGGAGCCAGGTGAAAGTTGCCTGAAGGAATGACTGGTTCTAGGACTGGGAAAATATAAGGTGAACTTACAACATCGTATTGTATCTGAAAACAACAGTGCTCAAATGATGAGACAAGTCAGAAGGACCCAGAACCCAGATTGAAGGGCTCCCACTGGTCAAATTGAGATCACTTAGCATCACAAAAAATAATGATATATCACACTCAGTAAGAATGTATATAGTACGGGCATCTTCATATAAATAAGGGAATGAGTAAATTGGATGTCTATGAGGAAGACAATGCTCACATAGTTTCGGAGTCTTCCCCCAAACTATTTATTAATTAGGAAGAAGAAAAAGACTAACTTTCTCTCTGCTCTCTGGCCACACCACTTTCTTGCAATTTCTCCAACAGGCTCCCTTTGCCCCTTCTTGCTCACAGGCCCACACGCATGCCCAGAAATGCTCTCTTCCAGCCTTTTCTCCTATTTGTCCTCCAAGTTCAGATAAAAAATTATCTTCTCAAAAAAAACCTCCCAGGATGCCTGGGTGGCTCAGTGCTTTAGTGCCTGCCTTCTGCCCAGGGCGTGATCCTGGAGTCCCAGGATCGAGTCCCACATCGGGCTCCCTGTATGGAGCCTGCTTTTCCCTCTGCCTATGTCTCTGTCTCTCTCATGAATAAATAAATAAAATCTATTTTTTAAACTCTCCCAAATCCCACACAAATCATTGGGTCCTTCTTTTATACAGTTCTATAGCATTCATAGTGCTTACCAACATCTCTATTATATGCTTGCAGTTAGCCATCTAATATCTAATCCCAACAGTGAGGCACAGTGATAGCCATTCTTACATAGTAGACAGTTATTAATGGTAGCAGTCAGACGCTGGCATTTGCACTTCATCTAAGTACTTGCTGTGGAATATTACCAATGTGGACATTAACATAATGCATGGAGGACCTATGGGGAGCAGTCAAGGAGTCATTTATTATACCTAGCTGTCAAAACCATCTCCCCGAATGAAGCAAGCTATAGTCCTAGGAGGACTTGGAACGCAGATCATCTTCCTCCAAGCTCAGAGCTTAGTCCTACTGTGCCACCAAGGCTATAGCTCTGGTCTGGGAATTCTAATTTACATTCACAAGGTCTGTTCTCCACACAGATGCTGAAATTTTTAAAGTCTACACTTAAAATTTCCTTCCTACTTAAGACTGGATAATTAATTAGAAAGAGGAGATTATTACATACTATTCTATATATTATTATTAATAATATATACTAAGTACATTATTATATATCATAAGAATCAATTATCTAGATTAATAATAATCAATATCATTCAGCCTCAAAAGGAAAAATACAAATGGCCAACAACTTTATGAACAACATCATTAGTCATCAGGGAAATCCAAATCAAAACCACGAGACATCACTTCATATCTGTTAAGATAGTATTATTTAAAAAATTAAAAGCTAACAATCATTGGGGAGGATGTGGAGAAATTGGAGCCCCCAAACATTGTTAGAGAGAGTATAAAATAGTACAGCTGCTTTGGAAAACAATTTAGAGGTTCCTAAAAAAATTTTAAGAATATAACTACCATGTCATCTAGCAATCCTGCTTCTGGGTAAACATCCAACAGAATTGAAATCAGGATCTCAAAGAGCTATCTGCGCTCCCATGTCCATCGCAACATTACTCACAAAAGTCAAAACATGGAAATAATCCAACATCCATCAATAAATAAATGGATAAAAAAATGTGAAATACCACAGAATATTACAGAGCCTTATAAAGAAGGTAATTCTAACCATTTGTGACAACATGGATGGGGCTGGAAGACATTATGCTCAGCGATATAGTACAGTCACAGAAGGACAAATGCTATAGGACTCCTCTTATAAGAAGCATCTAGGGGCACATGGGTGGCTCAGTGGTTGAGTGTCTACCTTTGGCTCAGGTTGTGATCCTGGGGTCCTGGGATCAAGTCCCGCATCGGGCTCCCCGCAGGAGCCTGCTTCTCCCTCTGCCTGTGTCTCTGCCTCTCTCTGTGTGTCTCTCATGAATAAATAAATAAAATCTATTTTAAAAAGCCATCTAAAATAGTCAAAGGTGTAAAATGGACAACAGAGTGGTGGTTATCAGAGGATGGGGTAGAAGACATGGAGAATTGTTCAATAGGTATAAAGGTACAGTTCTATAAGGGGTGTTGGTTCACAGATCTGCTGTACACACCATGTCTGTAGTTAACAATAACGTGTTGTATACTTAAAATGAAATGGGTAAATCTTATGTCAAGTGTCTTTATTACAATAAAAGAAATGAAAGAGGGCAGCCCGGGTGGCCCAGTGGTTTAGCACTGCCTTCGGCCCAGGGCGTGATCCTGGAGACTCAGGATCGAGTCCCACGTCAGGCTCCCTGCATGGAGCCTGCTTCTCCCTCTGCCTGTGTCTCTGCCTCTCTCTCTCTCTCTCTCTCTCTCTCTCTCTTTCTCTGTCTCTCATGAATAAATAAATAAAATCTTTAAAAAAAAAGAAATGAAAGAAAGAAAAGAGGACACAAGGAAATTTTTGGAGGTGGTAGGAAAGTTTATTACCTGGATTGTGGTAACGGTAACATGAGTATCTACGTATCTCCAAACTCACCAAACTGTATACATTAATTATGTATGGGTTTTTGCATCTCAAGTGTACCTCCATAAAACCCGAGGGGCTAGAAAAGGAAACTCTGGCACATGCTACAACATGGTTGAACCATGAAGGTACCACACTAATTGAAATCAGCCAGTCACAAAAGAACAAATACGGACGGTATGATTCTATTTATATAAGGTCCCTAGAGAGGTCACATTTATGGAGGCATAAAGTGAAATGGAGATTGCCAGGAGCTGAGGGGAAGAAGAGAATGGTGAGTTATTGTTTAGTGGGTACAGAATTTGGAAAGCTGAAAAATTTCTGGAGCTGGATGGTGGTAATGATTGCCCAAGAATGCAAATGTACTTCATGCCTCTGAACGTCACACTTTAAATGGTTAGGTTTTTGTTTTTTTTTAAGATTTTATTTATTTATTCACGATAGACAGAGAGAGAGAGAGAGAGAGAGGCAGAGACACAGGCAGAGGGAGAAGCCCAGAGCCCGACACGGGACTCGATCCCAGGACTCCAGGATCGCGCCCTGGGACAAAGGCAGGTGCTAAACCGCTGAGCCACCCAGGGATCCCCTAAAATGGTTAGTTTTTGTTACATATACGTATATTGTCATGCACAGAAACAGTCTTTAATAATACCTCCTGAGGGCTATGCAGAGCAGTTGTTCTGAGAAGGTGAATTGGGAGGCTCTGGGAGGCAGAGGTTATGATGCATCATAAACCTTCCGATTCTTTTAAATGTTGCAGCATGTGAATGTATTACCCGCTTAAAAAACATTCTAAGTGGAGAGGAAAATCTAGGGTCCTCTCCTATGGTGACTCGTGCCCTAGATTTTTTTCCCCCTGGATCCATAATAAAAGGTACAGGTGGGCAGAGAGTAAAAACTTTAAACGACCAAACTTAAGGTAAAAATATATGTTTAAGAAAAAAGAAATAATTGAAAACATTAACTTATTTTGTCCAAAGACTAAATGATGAATGATTAAGTATATGTTAATTCTAGGGCACTGCAGATAAATGTGAATATGCAAAATTATTTACTTGAACACTGGAAAAGCCATTTTCTGGAGGACTGAATCTTCTAGTTTTCTGCAATTGTAACAGTAACATTAATAATAATAGTAACGATAATAGAAATGGCTATAATTTCTTGAACATTTTCTCTGTGCAAGACAGTGTTACATAATCTATATTTCATTTAATCCTCACGGCCAACCAATAAAAAAGGTATTGTTAGATTAGCCACATATTACAATCTCAGAGATAATTTGCCCAAAGTTACAGAGGTGAAGACCAAAATCTATCTAACTCAAGAGCCCACCAGGCTCTAAATACTATATGCCTCTCATCGAGGTAACCTCGGGAAACCTCCAGGAAAAATAATCACAAGAAAAGCTCTCATATCAACATCCTCCTTCTGCTACCCATCCATTTCCAAGCACAGAAGATGTCAGCACCCACCCCCTGCACCACTCGGCCTAGAACACGATTTCTCACTCTCACATTTTGACATTTTAATTTTTCAGATTCAATTTTCAAGGAGAGGTTTTACCTAGCCATGTCATCATCACCACCAGCAGCAGCAGCACCATCATCATCATCCTGGTTTTGTACACGTTCTTACATGACAATCCATGCCTTGGCCCCATCGGTCACGTGGTCAGAGTGCCTGAGTTTGATGAGATAGTAGAAACTTTTCACCCTTCGTTTCTCAGACCAGGAAGCTGAGACTGCAGGTGTGAAGGGACTTGCCTTAGCGCTCTTGCTAGCTAGGAGCAGTCAGACACAAAGCACAGGTCTCTGGACTCCAGGTCCATTGCTTTTAATTAATAAAACCCTAAATATCAGTGGACTAGCTAAGGGATTAGAATAAAAAGGAAGAAAAGCCTGTTTGTCAAACTTGCATCTCTCTATTAAACCAGTTTAATGTATGGGATGCCTGGGTGGCTCAGAAGTTGAGGGGTCTGCCTTCGGCTCAGGGCGTGATCCTGGAGACCCAGGATCGAGTCCCACATTGGGCTCCTTGCATGGAGCCTGCTTCTCCCTCTGCCTGTGTCTCTGCCTCTCTCTGTGTGTGTCTCTCATGAATCAATAAATAAAATCTTTAAAAATAAGTAAATAAATAAACAGTTTAACGTAAATAGAATTAACTAGTAAAAGAGTAAATCCTTTCCAGAGAAAGAATGTAAAGCACTTATAGTGGATCTCAAATTATTTCCTGGTCAGTTGCCATGGCTCCTGCCATCACAACCTTCCAAAGAGAAAAGAATACTGGCTGGTTGACTCCCATCCAAGCTCAGATGTGTCCTCTGGTCCAAATGCAATTTCAAATGAATGAGGGTCAAGAAATTTTTTTTTTACACATTTAACCTATAATTATAACTGTGATTTCAGCCATTTCTTCTGCAACATAGCTTCAGAAAAAAAAAAAAAACCCTCCTGAGGACTTATTCCGTATTAGCTAGCTCCCCCTTCCCACACCTAACACATACACGCACACACGCGCACACACACACACACACAGGGTCAGCTCCTCTATCTCCAATAAACTCTATCGTATCTGGAAGCTCTGCTGTGGACAGTCTATTTCCACTATTCTTTCTCTATGAAGCTACACAGAGATTGGGAAGGAGATAAGACATATCTTTTTAAGTTTATGTATTCATTTAAGTAATCTTTATACCCAACCTGGGGCTCAAACTCAAAACCCCAAAATCAGGAGCTGCATGCTCTTCCAGCTGTGCCAGCCAGGTGACCCAAGATAAGATATATAACTGGGATGACTGGGTGGCTCATTTGGTTCAGCATTTGACTCTAGATTTTGGCTCAGGTTATGATCTCAGGGTCATGAGATCAAGGTCCTCCTCCGGCTCCATGATGGGCATGGAGCCTGTTTAAGATTCTGTCTCCCTCTTTCCCTCTGCACACCCCCTGGCTCGCTCTAGGCTGTGCCCTCGCTCTCTCTCGAAAAAAAGAAATATCACCCAGTGCTCATCCCGCCGCCACTGGGTGTTATGCTATATGTTGGCAAATTGAACTCCAACAAAAAAATAATAATAAAATAAAATAATAAAGTCTGTAGGATGTGATGGTGTCCTGAAAATGCTGATATGTGCATCTCTCCCATATCTATCTCTCTTCTTGGCAGTGGTGACTACAATTTATAAAAGTGACCATTATTTACAAAACTGATCATTTTTGGATTTATTGACTTTTCTCTATTTTTTTTCTTTATTTTCATGGTACCTACTCTTGTCATTATTTTCCTACTTCTACCTTCATTTGGAATAATTTGCTATTTTTTTCCCTTCTTTGTATATTTTCTTATTGGAGTTCAATTTGCCAACATATAGTATAACACCCAGTGCTCATCCCGTCATTTGCTATTCTTACTCTAAATTCTTGATATGATAGGATATGTCATTCATTTTTAAAAACTTTTTCTTTTAAAATAAAAAAAAGGGGCGCCTGGGTGGCTCAGTGGTTTGGTGCCTGCCTTTGGCCCAGGGCGTGACCCTGGAGTCCCAAGATTGATTGAGTCCCACATTGAGCTCCCTGCATGGAGCCTGCTTCTGTCTCTGCCTCTCTCTGTGTCTCTCATGAATAAAAAAATAAAATTTAAAAAAAAGAAAAGAAAAGAAAAAAAGAAAAAAGAAATATAATTCAATATGAAATATGAGATACAATTTAATATAATTAATTTAATTTAATATATACTATGTATTATATATAACTTATGTAAACTACATAAATCAAATAATTCACAACTAATATATAATATATATTGTAAAATATAGAAAATATAAAATTATATAAGTTAAATAACTTATAGGTTATATAAGTCAATAAGCCTCGTTTTAGCTAACTGCTCAACTTCCTGTGTTCCTGCTGCAAAACTGCTAAAAAACAAAACATAATAAAAATAAGTAAAACACAGCAAGTGCACAGAAAAGGAAGGAAAGCCAAAGAAAAAGCCCAGAAAACTCACAAATTGTGGGGGGCGAGGATCAGTCATCAGAGATAAGCTGAGATTGTTGGAGGATCAGAAAAAGAAAAATCAATTGCAAACCTAAAAGAAGAAAAAACAAAAAACCAAAATGGCGAGAAAGGAAGCCTGCTTGGAAGAAAGATGGAATATCTGATAATTCCAGTCAGGGACCATGAAAGTTGTGCATTTTTAAATTGTGTGAGTCATTCCTTAAAACCAAAGCAGAAATCAAGTGAGGAAAACATTTTCAGAGAAAAATGTCTATCAATGGGGTGGCGGTGGTGAGGGCAGGGCGGATTGGTGATGAAGGAAATCAGTGACATCAAATGGGACCACTTAGTATGAAAATGTATCATTTTGACAAATCTGTTTCTCAGAATAGCTTATTGCCCTCCCAGCCAATTTCACTGCTGAACCCTGATGGAATGTATAAGTGGGAATGAGGCTGAGTTAGAGACAGTAGATCTGATATAGGATGCACTGGGGTATGAAAGCCACTATTTTATTTTATTTTATTTTATTGTATTTTATGAAAGAGAGAAAGAGAGAGGGCAGGGGCAGGGGGCGGAGGGAGAAGGAAAGAGAGAATCCCAAGTGTGGAGCCTGACTCTGGGGCTCTTTCTCACAACCCTGAGATCATGACCTGAGCCAAAATCAGGAGTGGGATGCTTAATGGACTGAGCCACCGAGGCCCCCCCACCAAGTCACTCTGTTTAAATCAAAGCCTGAAAGACCTCAAGGAGGGAAATAAGCAAATCCAACAGCATACACCATTAGGAAATCTCAGAAGATCATATTTTTTAAAATGTATTTGTTTAGAGGAAGATTTTCAGTGCTTGACTCTTTGAAAAGCCTTAAGAGCAAATAACCATGTATAATCAATGAAGAATGCAAACAGGACAACTGTGGCATTACCAAATGGTTTCTGGAGAAACAGAGAAACCTATGCATATCTTCTCTAAAACCCTAATGTATTTAGTCAAGGATGCAGAACTTAATGGAAGTAAGGTGGTCTGGCCCAGAAGCAGAGGCTGCATCTCCTATTCCTGTCGTCTGTGGGGTACACAGTCATAAGTGGCCCTCTCTGCACAGTGTCCTCCTAGAACTGAGAGGAAAGCCTCATTCTTGCTTTGCCTTTTATTCCTAGACTTTCCTAAACATCTTGGAAGAGTCCACACTTACAATCTCTTAAGGGAATATTTATAAACATCAAGGTTTCTTCGTTCTTAACCCAAACTTAGCAACAGCAAGGCTCCATCCCTTTGGGAGTAGGAATGAAAGTCTAAACATTATCAGTTGTTAACGTCTGTCCTAGTCTTTGGAGGGCCTGGAAAGCCTATCTGTTCTCAACAACTTAGATGAAGACACCAAAACAAAAAATTATTGCTTAGCATACTCACCGGAGATAAGCCTAACGAACATAAGAACAACTGGAATTTGTCTTGGTAAGAGCTGTCTATGCCAAGGACAAGAGTTCTAACATAATAAAACACCACGGAGGACAGAAGAGCAGCAACGGATGACAGTGAGTACATCTGGCCACCATAACCCATTTTATTTGGCTCCCAAGGTCTCATGTACCAAAGTCTTTTTTTGAATCAGCTCTTCCACCCTTCTATCCATCAACATTGATTAGAACAGCAGCATCCCTCCTACTGTTTATCATTAGGCATTCAGACCAACAATTTGCCAAAAGGATGCAATATATAAAAGGGAGAACTCAAACAGAGAACTGGTATCCCTGTGTTTGGTGGGCCAATGCCTGTCAAATTTTAATAGACATACAAATTACCTAGGAATTTTGTTAAAATGTGGATTCTGAGTCAGCAAATCAGGGCAGGATCTGCATTACTAACAAGCTCCCAGGTGATGCTCATGCTGATGTGCCATGGGCCACACATTTAGTAACAAGGATCCAATCCACTCCAATGACAGACCCAAAAAGACAAAAGGTCTCAACTAAGGTCACATCATTGGTAAGTACTGAGCTAAGGCTTGAGCCCAGTTCCTCTGACTCCCAAATCCAGTGGGATTACTCCGTATGAAAAATATGCCAAGTCTCCAAAGACCTCGCTATAATCTCTCTCTGACATAGGTTGTCTGGTCAAAAACAAATCAGGTATGTCACACTGATGATCATCTCCAACAACCAAGCAGAACATTTCTTTAAGTTACAAAACCTAAAACCCAGGCCTCCTGTTTTCTCATCTTCTAAAATTCTTATTAATATCTGTTAATCAATGGAGACATTTTTGAAAGGAACTAAAGCTTGCTAAAAGCTAATATTTAGGTTCCCTTGGATGTACAATTCATACTGGATCAAAAAGAAGAGAAATGTTAATATATGAATATCAAGTAGGAAAATCTGGACATCTCATCTTCAGTGTCTGTAATGAAAACAGAAATGAGATGCAAAACAAAGTCTTCAGAGAAGAGATATATCGGGGGGACAGAAGTAACACATCTCTAGGTGCATTTGTGTGGATTCATAAGCCAAGTAATCAACCCAGTAACAAACAGAGCATCTGGCCTCTCATCTCCCATAAGATGAGGGCCATTCCTTCTGCTGATCTGTGCTTGGTTCATAGAGAAGGCCCCTGATTCAAGACCTAGCAAAGGAAAGAATGTTGCTGTTTTAAATACAGTTTCTTCAGTTCTCTCTCTCTCATTTCCAATCCATCATGCTGGGAACTCACAAGACGGACTGGATGAACTGAAAAGGAAGCAGAAAGATGGCAAAGAAGGAGGAGGGAAAAAGCAACACTCATACTTATGAGCCTGTAACACAAAGCACCTATAGTTGAGGAGAGGAATCTCCTGCCAGCCAGAGGCTCTGTTCCAAGGTCTCACGTCAAAGTAAGCATGGGTCTGACCAGGCAACCCCAAAGGTCAGGGGTCACAGGGAGTTCCTCAGCCTGGGAGCAGAGTTAGGGGATACACAGAGCATTTCTTTCCATCCCTCCTGGTGAGGAACAACAAACACTGAGACACAGGCATCCCACAACTCAAATGACTATTTTCTGCAAACGAGCCACGAAGTTCCAGATCAGGAAGTAAGGCAAGAAGCCATGCTGGGAAAGTTTTCCCACACAGTTCTGCCAATGCATTTCATTCCTTGGCTACATCACCCCGGGCTTCAGCCGGAGTTCAAGAACAAGAGGGCAGAAATGGTTACATTCTTTGATTCTATGGAAAAGAACCCACAGAACTTTCCATCTGGGCCAAGAACTGAACTGCACTTGAGGGAGTAATGTGCTATGAAGCACTCCTCTCTCCTCTCTCAATGTAGGCGCCATCATAGAGCATAGAGTTTTAAATGCCACTAATCTCATTTTTAGCATTTGCACAGCAAAACACAGAAAACACTCAATTCTTGTATTTTTAGAAACTAGAACCTAACAAAGTTTAAAGAGTTAAAATGATATAACAGCATATCCTGGCAAAAACTGAGATCTTGCTAGTTGGAGGCTGGAAGACCACACCAAGGCTTCATACTGTCCTGCATCCTGAGATTAAATTTCTTTTTCAAGCATACTTTCCATTTGTTCTGATGACAAAAATTAAAACTCTCTTCACCTCAATGTAAAGATGGCTAAACAAGGAAACAGAGGGATGCCTTCAAACATGGTTATTGGGTAGAAATGGTTTTCTCTGCACATCTTAGTAGGATCTGAGCATTTATGTAACTGGCTCTTCTTGGGAAAGCCTCCTCCCTTGTTCCCGCCCAAGCAGTTGTTCATTGGAGATCAGAAGCAAAGAGCCTATTAGTTTCAGGAAATAGGCACAGACTGGTTCTTCACCTTGAATTGAAGAAGAGATTGGGAAAAGTATTGACCAAGACTCTCAAGAGCTCAACGTAGAAGGATCTGTTATTAATGCAAATACACACCCCACTTCTCCATACTGCTGTATGAAACTGAGTAGCTCAAGCTTTGAGAAACATGCTAATAATGGATGACTGTGTCTTCATGTGGCTGTTACCTGGGGGCCACAGAGTGAGCCCAAATCCTATGAGTAAGGGACTCCGTGATTATTGTAGTAGCACACATTCGTGCAGACTGCAAGAAGCTGTACAAGGGAGACAGATGACATTTTAAATGGTGTCCCTTTCAGACAGATGAAGTTTAAAAGGCACCCATCTAAGTAGACAAATTACAAAAAGATGCTTCACTTTGGGTAATAGGATTATAAAAGCCCTTTTTTCCTCCTGAAGGAAGGATTTGGTTCAGTTGGCAGAGCTGAGCTGGATTCCAGCCCCTTGACGGGGTATTTTTGTGGAGTTGGCTAAGCACAAACTGCCCTGTGCAGCCCAGTTGCTTTAGGTTGGGGTTACCCCTCAGATGCATAGATATTCCTTGCAAGAAACATAAAGAAGGAGTAGAAACAAAGATGGGCCTGAGTGTGGGGTGGGGAAATTTTTCTCCTTTCTCAGAGGCCTCGTGACTGGGCCCAGGACTCAGTAGAGAATTATGTTTCAGTGTACCCCTTAGCAGGGAGATGACCAGTGGGGAGATCCTTGCTATAGATCCAAAGGCCAGGTGCTTGGAGTCCCTCTTGGAGCTCAGCCTAGACTCAGCACAGCCAAGGTGAAGAGAAGTTTCAGGTGATTATGTGTATTATACCTTCCTTCTTTTGTATGCAAACTTTCTAAAAAGTCTGACTGAAAATTACAGTTTGGAATCTGATGTGCTTTGCAGAACTAAGAAAAGGCCTGACCCAGGCTGAGAAGAGATCAGCAAAGTTAATAGCAGTGTCCCCTTCCCAAAGTCAACAGGATGGCAGCAGTCACAGTGTTCTTAGAGTGATGAACCCAGAAGGGCCACATTGCAGAGCAACATCACACTGCCACGGTGAGGAACCAGTGCCCTGGGAACCCACCAGAAGGGATTCAGGGACCATTTAAGTAGACTGCATTCTAGAAGTCAATAGGTGGCGTTTGAGCCATTGTTTGGGTGGTTGAGGAAACATAATATTGTGAACCCCCAGCCTGGGAAGGTCTAGGGGAACATAGGGCAGTAAAAGGCTAAATGCCGAAATAAAACATCCATCCCTTCAACCACTATTTATTGAAGGTTTATTAAGGAACAGAGCTAAACATGATGAACAAGATGGGGTGAGGGAAAGAAAAGTTAGGCAAAAAAGAAAAGAAAATATCAGGTATTGTTGGTTCTTTTTAAAAATAATATAGACAATGTGATGGAACACTGGAGGCATCTACTTTAGATTGGTCAGGAAAGATGATAAGTTGAGATCTGAGAGATGAGAAGCAGCAGTTAGTAGAAATTTGAGGGAAGAGTGTTCTAGGCAGAGGGAACATGAATGCAAAGGCGATGAGGCCAGAATGTGCTTGATACATTTGGAAAACAGAGAGGTCAGTGTGATAGAGTATGAAGCAGGAGGGCAAGGTGATGGGGAAGGAGGGCAGAGAGGTGGGCAGTGAGCAGGGCAGGGTAGTGAGTCTGGAAGCCAGGACAAGACATTTGGATTTTATCCTACTGCGATGGGAAATAAGTAGAGATTTTAAGCAGCAGAGTGCACTGCTCTCTAAATGTGTTTAAAAGTCCAGTCTGGCCACTGTGAGAAAAGGCTTGCAGGGAATTAACACAGGAAGTGGAGGACACCCAGGAGGTCAATGTCATGGTCCAGAAGAGGCAGGATAGTGACTAGAACTAGGGCAGAGTTTCTCAACCTCGAAACTGTTGACATTTTGTACCATATAATCTTTTGCTGTGGAGGTCCGTTCTGTGCACTGTAGAAAGTTTCCAACATCGTTGGCCTCTACTCACTGGAAGCCAGAAGCAATCTCCCCTTCCCCAGTTGTGACAACCAAAAATATCTCCAGACATTACCAAATATCCCCTATAGGTCAAAACTACCATTGTTGAGAAAGACCGGACTAGGGTGTCAGCTTTGGAAGTGACAAGAGTGGTAGATTCTGCACATATTTTGATGGAAGAACTGACAAGATTTGTTGATAAGAATAAATATAGAGCGTGAGAGAAAGAGATGAGTCAATGATAGGATAATTCCATGGGGTTTGGCCTCGGCAACTGGAAGAATGGAGTTGACATGTAGAATGATGGGAAAGACAGCAGAAGGAGGGAATCAAGAGTATTGCTTTGAACATGTCAAATTTGAGATTCTTATTAGGCATACGTGTGGAAATGACAAAGAGCTGGAGTTCCAAGGGAATATCAGAGTTAGATACTACATTTAGTTGTTACTCACATACATATACAGAGGCAGATGATACAGATGATAGGCAGATGATAGATAGATAGATAATAGACCAATAGATAGACACAAAAGACAGATAATTATACAAATTGATGATTAGACAGATGATAGATAATAATGATAGATGATGAGTGAACAGATGGATGGATGGACACACAGGTTGACAGATAAGTAGACAGCATTTGGGATTGATCAGGATCACCTAATAAGAGGGTGAAGTTAAAGAAGAAGGATCCATAAAGCCCCAGGACACTCTAATAATTAAAGATATGGAAAGGAGCAAAGGATGCTGACATAGAACTCTCAGAGTGGCAGGTAAGAGTAAAATCATGATAATTGTGGTGTCACTTAAACCAAGAGACAAAACTACTTTAAAAAAGGAATTGTGCCACATGGTGCTGAAACACAAGTACAAGGAAACCAGAGAGGCACCCCCTGGCAACACGAACTTCACTGATGCCTTGACAAGAGCAGTTTTAATGAGGTGTCCCAACAATGTGAGTAAAGAGATTCAGCTACTCCTACTAAACCAATAAGAGAACTAGATATTTTTCTAAAGTATTTGAAGCTGTTATCTACAACAGTGTGAGATAAGCAGGGCTGACTAATGGGATTATCCATCTCTTTCATGTAGGAATAGTATGTAAGGGGCATGTAAGGGTTAAGGCAGTCACTGAAATGAAGGTTCTTGCTACAACTTTTGAGACAGCTTGCACACTTAAAAATCTATAAAAAGGGGAAATGGCACTGGAATTCTTCAGACCAAAAAGAAATAATAAATCATACTAATGAGGCATAAAAATGTAGGTTACATCAGAGCAGACTCTACTCCAAACCTGCTCTGAATCACTGAGCTAAGTCTCACCTGAGAATAAAATGCAGCCATGCCACTGGGCCCCATCTTTCAGCAGCGGGGGAGACAGAAGAAATTGCTATCATTCTACCAGACTAATTTAGAATCAGAACACTCTCCAAAACAGAATACTTCAAGAATAAATATGAGTGAACAAACCAAGCAAACAAATTTGCAAAAATGGTTTCACTAATTTTTCCCCAAATAAATTCTCTGACTAATTAAAGTAAATTAAAAAAAATACAAGGCAATTATTGAGTCCATTTCATAGCCTCATTCTCAAATCACACTAACGACTTAATAGGTGGGAGGGCCTGCGGACCCACAAAAATAGCCCACCTAATGGGTGATACATACAAAGATAAAGACTGGGAGAATTTCTGGTGAGAAATGCCATCAGAGTGAGACTTCTTCCCAAGGATCAATAGAATTCTCACCTTGGGAAGGAGGGAAAACCAAGCATCATGGACCTTTCAGTCCCATCTGTCAACCTGGATAGGTCTCATGGGAAGAAATGGGAGAGACCTACCATGTTCATGGATTGGACTAAACAAATGTCAATTCTCCAAATTTATATATAGGTTTAATAAAATTCCTACCAAAATCTCAGCAAATTTTTGTGGTCAGATTATTCTAAAACTTATATGGAAAGGCAAAGGAACTAGAATTACTAAAACAATTTTGAAAAACATAAAATGGTAGGAATCAGTCTACTTGATTTCCACACTAATTATATAGCTATAGTAATAAAGATTCTACTAGTAGAATAGAACATAAAACTCAGAAACAGACTCACAAAAATACGTCTAAGTGATTTTTGACAAGTATAGAGGCAATTCAATGGAAGGAAGGTAGCCTTTAAAAAAAGAAAAATGGTGCTGGAACAACTGGACATCCATAGGCAACAAGAAAAACAGAGAGAGTTCAAATGAACCTCTACCTAAGCCTCATATCTTACACAAAAATTAATTCAAAATGGATAATTACTTAAACATAAAACATACACAGAAGGAGGGGCTGAGGGCAGGAAGGAAATGGGTGTGTCTATAAAAGATCAGCATGATGAGGCACCTGAATGGCTCAGTGGCCTTTGGCTCAGGTCATGATCCCGGGGTCCTGGGATCGAGTCAGTTATCAGGCTCCCTCCAGGGAGAGAGGCTTCTTCCTCTGCCTATGTCTCAGCCTCTCTTTGTGTCATTTATTCATGAGAGATGAATAGATGAATAAAATCTTAAAAAAAAAATAAAAATAAAAGGTCAGCGTGAGGAATTGTTTGTCATGGAAATGTGGAGCATCTTGACTATATCAATGTCAAAATGTTGGCTATGATATTGTACAGTAATTTTGCAAGATGTTACCATTGGGGAAGACTGAGTCAAGGGTACATGGGATCTCTCAGTACTAGTTCTTATAACTGCATATGAAACCACAACTATCTTAAAATCAAGCATTAAACTGAAAAATAGAACTGAAAATAATACCTCTTTGAAAATTTTAATCCAGACTTGAGCTCAAAACAATAAAGAAAATCTCAATGTGCCAAAAAGGAAAAGGAAAGAGAGCTGAGTAGGAGTTGAAGCAGAGTAGCCCTCAAGAGAGAGTGCCATGACCAACTAGCTAGCTATTCAGATTAGGGTTCAGGATCTAATTCCCTGGTAGGGGCTGGAATCGAGGCTAGGGTTTAAGATAGAACCAAAAACCACATTCACTATAATAAAGCCTGAGCTGAGAAATACTGTCCCTGACTATGAATAAGAATTTAGGGATCCCTGGGTGGCGCAGCAGTTTAGTGCCTGCCTTTGGCCCAGGGCGCCATCCTGGAGACCCGGGATCGAATCCCACATCGGGCTCCCGGAGCATGGAGCCTGCTTCTCTCTCTGCCTGTGTCTCTGCCTCTCTCTCTCTCTCTCTCTGTGTGTGTGACTATCATAAAAAAATAAAAATTCAAAAAAAAAAGAATTTAAATTTTATATTTATTAAAATAATAAACAGCAAAATATTTACTAATTTAAGCATACAGTCCAGGCAATGGGAACCTAGACCAAGCCATCAGTGTTAATGGGGTACCCATGAAGGGTTTGAACCCCAATCCTATATCATGCCTAAGCGTGGAGTATAACAGTTTGCAGAAATCTCAGATAAATAGTAACAACAAACTAACCTCAGACAAATCGTTGTAGGGCCCCTGATAATAGCAAATCCAAAAATCCCCACGAGGATTCTCACAGGTAACGATTCCCACCGAGGATGATTAAACAACACAGTCTCTCCATCAAAGAACTTAGAACTAAGTTCTCAATCAACTAAACTGTTCAAAAGAAACAAATTCTATAACTTCAAGGTTATAAAGACATGAAGGGAGAAAGAGATGAGAATGGTAAAGACAACAGAGGGAGAGCTGCTGGGCTGGGACATGAGCTGACTCACTCAAGAGCAGGGTCCAAGAGGATGGGGACTAGGGCCATGTGGAAGGTATTAAAAGGAGGAAGGAGGTCACCCCACCCCCTGTCATGAGTGACCTTTCTTGGGTCTTCAGTTTGCAACCATCTGAGCCTGCTCCAAGGGAAGCTAAGTGGGCCTTAAATTATAGACAACTCCAAGAGAACACAGCCTCCAACATTAGGATGACTACATCTAAAGCAAAGAATATGCCAGCCCTGAGCCAGAGAAAGGAGGAGCAGATGTCCTGCTCCACATGAAAACGCTTCCTTCCTCAGAAAGCCTTCCCGAATGCCACCTCTGTCCTTAGGGGTAGGAGGGGGCCATCCTGTGAATTTGAGTGTGGGGTCATGTTTGGATGAGAGGGAAAATAAATATCCCAGAAGTCAGATCCCAGATTAGTGATTAGGTGAAATCAGACACAAATCCAACCACCCTCCAATCCAATCTCACCCTTTTGATGAGGAGACTGGTGATTATGGCAAATGAACTTGAAGCCGGCCAGCCTGAACGCTCACAGAAGGGAAAGAAACTCATTTGGATTTTAGTGCCTATTTTATAACTGTCCATTAGCCGTTCAATTCTGTATGAAAGACTCCAAAATAATTCCAGTAGATTGGTTCCTTTTTTTTTTTAAGATTTTATTTATTTATTCATGAAAGACACAGAGAGAGGCAGAGACACAGGCAGAGGGAGAAGCAGGCTCCATGTAGGGAGCCCGATGTGGGACTAGATTCCAGGACTCCAGGACCACGTCCTGGGTCGAAGGCAGGCACTAAACCGCTGAGCCATCCAGGGATCCCCTAGATTGGTTCTTCTGGCAAAATCATTCAGCAATTTGAATCTAGAATTTTCCATCATCTTGGCTACATTAGTCCAAGATTAATCATTAGTTAATATTTGCCTCTTTGTACAAATGGGCTATACAGTCCTGATCTCAACTACTCAGTTCTGCTGTTGTAGTTGGAAAGCAGCCTTAGATAATATAAACACATGGGCTTATCTGTGTTCCAATAAAACTTCATTTACAAACCCTGGCCTCAATTCCACTAACTGCAGTTAGTATGAAACAGGAATTGGAATCTGAAAATGCCCACATGATAGTCAGGACTGCTCCCCGGGGCCATTTGAAATGGAACAGTTCTCAATATTCTGTGCCCAAGCCTGGAAAAATGCTAAACAGTGTGCTAGCTCCCTTAGAAAGCACAAGATGAAAAGAGGGGGCAATTGAGAGCAGCAGTTTCTCAACTCTGGCTACACGCTGGAATTATTGGGGGAGAGTTGCTACTTTAGAGTAATATTGGCTAATGATGCTAATTAATACCCACTTATGCTAATCTATTAGCTGGCAACACCTACCGCACATTAGAATTTCCCAAGGAGCTTTAAATAATCACTGATGTCTAAGCTCCACCCTCAGACCAGTTAAATCAGAATACCTGGAAGGACGGGTGGGGGGAATGGACACTTTTTAAAAGCCCCCCAGTGGATCCTAATGTTCAACCGGGGTTATGAATGACTGCTCTACTCCAGTGCTTCTTAAACTTCAGTGAGCATCAGAATCTCCTGGAGGGCTTATTAAAATAAGGGCTTCAAATAGATAGCAGAGACAGAAAGTAGATTAGTGGTTCCCCAAAACTAGGGGAGATGAAGGAATCAGAGGGCGACCGGTAAAAGGTAGAGAGACTCGGGCTCAAATTAACTGGTGCAATAAAGTTATTCAACATCTCCAAGCTTCATCACCTACTAAAAAGTAACCAAGATGGGGACCTGGGGGCAGAAGAGGACAATGTACATAAATCACCTCATAAACCACACATTCCAGTACCTGGCATATTGGAAACATTAAAAAAAATGATAATAGCAGTCAATAGCCATGGAGTGTATATTATTCCTAAGCACTCTTCTAAGGTGTTTATATATGTCAATTCATTTAATTCTCACAATAGGGCAGCCCGGGTGGCCCAGCAGTTTAGCACCGCCTTCAGCCCAGGGCCTGATCCTGGGGTCCTGGGATCGAGTCCCGCGTCGGGCTCCCTGCATGGAGCCTGCCTCTCCCTCTGCCTGTGTCTCTGCCTCTCTCTCTCTCTGTCTCTCATGAATAAATAAAATCTTTTTTTAAAAAAATTCTCACAATAGCCTATTACAGGGATTAGCAAAAAATTTTTTTTTCCAGTGGAAGCCAGATAGCAATTTGGGGGCCTCATGGGCCATACAGTCCTGATGTCAACTACTCAGCTCTGCTGTTGTGGTTGGAAAGCAGCCTTAGAGAATGTGAACACGTGGGCTTATCTGTGTTCCAATAAAACTTCATTTACCAAAACCAAGAGGCAGTCGGATTTGGCTGCGGCCCGTCCTTCGCCAAGCCCTGCTCGAGGAGGTGGGTTTGCCGGATGAGAAGACAAAGGCACGAAGGGATAAACCAACAGCCTACGTTCCCTACGAAGGATGACCACGAAGTCCACACCGTCAAGGACGATACCGCCGCAGCTGCTACCACCACCATCACTACTAGTGAGCCTCGCCCTTCAGCCCACATCCAGGCTTTCCTAATCCAAGAGCCGCAGGCCGGCCAGCCAGGGCGATACCCTCTGAGCGGCCTCCCTTCCCGCCGTGTGGCTCCTGGTTTAGTGTCCCCTGCTCGGGGTGGCGGGCCCCCAGCACCCTTACTCTTCACGCCGCCCAGATTGCTCCATTGGACTCCTATGCAGGGCTCCCCAGGCCACATGGCAGCCGGGACCGTGTGCATCACAAGCGTTCGACTGGTGTGCACTGAATGTGTGGGTGAACCCACTGGTCCTGGGGGTGCAGGCCGAGGGGACAGGAGCCTGGGGGCGGGGAAGGAGAGGACGGACGCGGGCACTCACCAGTCCCTGGCAGGCGCTGAGTGCGGCAGTCCCCATCCTGGTGCCCTGTTGCAGAACCGTGCCCGTCAGGTGGCAGGGGGGCGCCGAGGAAGCCACCATCTCCACGTGGGACAGGTTCCCGTGTCTCCTCTCCAAGATATAGCTTTCGGAAAGAAATCCCTGAGTGACTGACAAGTTAAAGAACAGGTCCTTGTCCTCGTGTGAAATCCTGTAATAGGCCCGATCCTCCGGGCCAGCCAAATCTCTCCTCCTCCGGTTGCTGGTGATGGGAGGGTGCAAGCCATAGGACAGAAACCGCCCGCTGGCGTCTACCCGGACGGGGGCCACCACGTGGTATTCGGGCAGGGCCTTGATGAAATGCTCTGAAAGAAAAGGAGACAAAGAATAAAACCGAGGGCTGCCGGGGTGGCTCAGTCAGTTAAGCGTCTGTGTTTGGCCCAGGTCCTGATCCCGGGGTCATGGGATCGAGTTCTGCATCAGGCTGCCTACTTCTCCCTCTCCCTCTGCCATTCCCCCCCCACTTGGGCTCTCTGGTTCCATCTCTCTGTCAAAAAATAAAATTAATAATAAATTTTTTAAAAAAATCTTTTAAAAAATTTATTATTTAATAATAAGTAATAAAATAATAATTTTTAAAAAAATCTTTAAAAAGACTGATGAGCACTGGGTGTTATGCTATACACTGGCAAGTCGAACTCCAATAAAAATAAATAAATAAATAAATAAATAAATAAATAAATAAATAAATATTGAAAATTTAAATAAATAAATAAATGAAAAAACTGAGAGAACTTTCTGCTGAGTCTATGGCAAGGTAAACGCTCTGCCATTTGGAACTTAGACGTTAGCTTGTTGATTGCAAAATACTGCTAATGACCCGATGTTTCCAGGTCCTGTCCACCGTACAAGCACTGTCCCTATAAATTCCCTGAACAACTCAAATCGACTCGGGGGGGTCCCCCCCGGGGTGACCCGTGGCAGCCTGGGCCGACCCAGGGGCAGCGCTCCGATGGCAGATGCTTCAGCAGAGACGAATTAAGCCGAGAATTCATTGACGAGGTGTACTGTTAGGAAGGGGCAAGGTCAGCACGAGGAATGTTTCAAGTCCTGAGTTCGTTAATACAGATCACAGAGCTTCACTGTGTATCGTAAGGAGCTTAAGCGCCTCAGGAACTTCCATTAACTCGGGTTCGAGAAAAATGCGAAGCAGCCTACCGGTGGGGTCCACTCTGAGAGGCCCACACCGGCCACAGATCGGTGCTCCATAGCGTGGGCAGGGTGCCTAAGGACACGTGGGTGTCTCTTTTTGTTTTTACAAAATATACAAAATAAAAATGGGAAGATGAAAACAGCCACTCTGAAAATGCAAGACGGGAACACCTGTTCCTTCCACACACAAGAACACACGGACCTTTGGCTTGCTCGTGTTTAAATCCCCAGCACTTCCTCCGCATCCTGATGTCTGAGGATAACAAGGAATCTAACTGGCAGGGCCTGATCATCACTCAGGATTACAGACTTCTTCAGGCAAACCAGTAGCCACTTAGAAAAATGACTAATCTTTTGGGGATCCCTGGGTGGCTCAGCAGTTTAGTGCTGCCTTCAGCCCAGGGCATGATCCTGGAGACCCGGGATCGAGTCCTGTGTCGGGCTCCCTGCATGGAGCCTGCTTCTCCCTCTGCCTCTCTCTCTCTCTCTCTCTCTCTCTCTCTCTCTGTCTCTTGTGAATAAATAAATAAAATCTTAAAAAAAAAAAAAGACTAATATTTTGCTTTACAGGAAAAAAAGGAAAGAAAAAAAGAAAAGGAGGAAGGGATGAAGCGAGGAAGAGAAAGAAAAACAAATTCCACTTGCTGCCTCCCAGATGTATTCCTTGCACTTTTCAGCTTACATTGCTTTGTTCATGTTACACCCCAACTACTGTGTCTTTTGCACTCTCTACCGATAATCCTGTTTATTCCCACTTATGCTTTGAAGTTCCCAACGCTAGTCCCCCTTCTTCTTTCTCCTAATGTCCCTGGTTGAAGTCCTCTCTCCCTCCTCTGCACCCCCAGGTCCTTACTTTCCATACCTCCCGGAACAGCCTCATTTTACAAAGCCTTTTGTTCGTCAGACTTTATTCCCTAAGCTTTTGGAGGCCAGAATCTTGCAGGTCGCAGGTGTCTGGCTCGTAACGTATTGCCGTATCAGTGAGCAGGTTTGTAGCTGATTAATTAAAAGAATTGGACTTAATGGGGGACATTTATAAAATGGCCTCCTTTCCCAGACAACCACCTTCCAACATATTTAGGAAATTGTTCATTTCTGCCTTGGATGAAATACAGGGCAGAGCACAGAGTTTTTACTCTTAGGTACTAATAAATAGTCTCAATATTTTAGATGTTTACATCTACATTTTTTTAAAAAAATCCAGAACCATTGTTTCTAATTGCAACCATTAGGAGCAACAGATCACATAGCAACATAGGCAAATCTTTAAAAACAATATTCAGTGAAAAATAAGATACAAGTTAATACAGAGCCATTGACATCAATGGAAAATACACAAAAACAATACACTACAAAGTCGGCCAGAACATATGCAAACAAAAAATACATATGGAACCCATTAAAATGGTTTTCCATGAGGAAGAATGAGAGTAGGGACAAAAATGCATAAAAAAAAATAAAGAAAGGGGTTTTGTACAAATCAATGACGCTAGTGTGCCATGACTGAGTCACATTGACTCAGTCCTCTATACTGCCTTCTCTCCATGGAATATCTGGACATATTTAGTATCAGAGTTTCACTGACCTTCCAGGTTCAGAGCTTAGGAGAGGCAAGGCCAGGGTGGGTGGAAAAAGGGTGGATACAGTTGGCTTCCCTTCTATTCTTCTCAGCTTACTCTTTTCTTCTACTACTCACAGTGATGTCTCTGGCTTCTCCAGGGTTAGAAATAGATGGAAATTAGGGGCAGAAAAAGTCTTACTCAACAGTGCATAAGCCATCATCTTGAGGTGGGCCCAGCTGTGTGTGGTCACTGCCCAGAGGCTGACTTCTCCCTCAGGAAATGCTTCTCTGGGCCTATCTCTGAAGATGCATCTCAAAGAATTAAACAAGAGTTTTGAAAATATAAAATGAAAGATAAAGCTTGCCTAGGTTCCAGGACCTACTCCTCAAAGAAAAAAAGAGCAAACAAATTTAGGGCTCTTGACCCAGTTGCTTTCAATCTCGTGGGTTTTGAAGAAAGCCAGCATAAGGTGGCTATACAATAATCTAATGATAGTAACCATAGAAGCCACTTAACGAGCACTTGCTATGAGCCAGGTACCGTAAGTCTCTTCTCCTTCAGTACTTAACAATCTGTGACACAGATTCAGTAAATTCCCAGTTCATAGATAAAGAAACTGAGCCTAAGAGAGGTCACAGACCCAATATGCAACATTACTTACTACTGAAATCTCATGCTTCCTCTTTCAAAATCATGTTCTTAGCCACTGCACTTCATGTACATAAGCAGTTGCACTTGGGAGAGAGTTGAAGGGCAGAATAGTAGAGTAGAAGTGATACTACTGCTCCTGGGGATATGATCGGACAAGAAGAGGAGGGCATGACTTCTTTAAGAGGCCTCAATATGGGATCTCTGGGTAGCTCAATGGTTTAGTACCTGCCTTTGGCCCAGGGTGTGATCCTGGAGTCCTGGGATTGAGTCCTGCATCGGGCTTCCTACATGGAGGTTGCTTCTCTCTCTCTCTCTGTCTCTCATGAACAAATACATAAAATCTTAAAAAAAAAAAAAAAAGAGGCCTCAATATGCTCAGCAGTACAGGGAGATAGATAACAATGGCCTGTTTATCCGGTAGAGTAACAAGAGATAAGACTAGATTTTCTTCTTGAGTTTATTGTAAATGAAGCAGCTAAGCCATGTCAGCCGGTAGGTGTGGATAGAAATAGGAGTGTGACTCATACTGGTGGCCTACCCCTAGTTGCCTTGTCTATACAAGGGCATCAAAATATGAGTATTTACCTCGTAGGGTGGCTATGAGGAGCTGGTGTATTAATACATGTAATAAGTGTAGAACAGTGCTACATTTATTACAGTGGCTATAATTAGTATTAAAGATAGACAGTTGGCCACCAAGGATCATTGTGTCATAAATAGATATAACCTCCAAGCAGAGACAGGGGAAAAGCCCACACCCACCTTGGCTTCCTCTCAGTAGGTATTTTGTTTGGAAGAGGAGGCAGCTATAACCTTGGCCAGGAGAAAGCAGAGCCCAGAGGGGATATGACAGGAATGGAGAAAAAAACATGTCAGGAAATAATAATAGGCCCTCATTTTTTTACCTCAATTTTTACCATTGCTGCGGTCAAGCACAGCATTCAGAGTATACCAACCTGGTCTCTTGCTGTATCCTTATGGTTCTCTGGGACAGATATTACTAACATAGCCCCTCATCTCATTAGCCCTCATTCCCACCCCTGCAAAAAGACAATGAAGAGGGGTGAGGATTCGTTCCAGGGTGACCTGACCCCAGAGCCCTAACCCTGCTGCCCTTGCTGCTTCTCAAGGGTCTGCCACTGAGAACCAGATGTCAAGATGGGGCATCAACAAGGCTGTGGTTGTTGGAACTGAGACACACTGTAATCACATCACAGTCTGCAGCTTTATGGAAATACATTATCAGCCCTGAGCACCTCGCCTTACCTTACCTAAAATTAGACTCGAAACCCTCAGTCACAAGCATTGATGATACTTCATGAGAAACTCTGTGCGAAGCCTACTGGCACAAGTGCTTTTAGAAATACACACCACCAAGCGATCTTTAACCTTCTGCTTACGAAGAAAGGAGACCAGTGAGAGAATATTTATCTGCCAGATTTTATAGTTTTGGTAAAATCTATACTTAACTCTTTATACTGTGTATTTAATTTTTTTAAAAAGATTTTATTCATTTATTCATAGAGACAGAGAGAGAGAGAGAGGTAGAGACACAGGCAGAGGGAGAAGCGGGCTCCATGCAGGGAGCCCGACACAGGACTCGATCCCAGGTCTCCAGGATCACGCCCTGGGCTGGAGGCAGCGCTAAACTGCTGCGCCACTGGGGCTGCCCTATACTGTGTATTTCAATGGATTTCTAAGACTCTTTATTAAAAATGAGCAATTAAATTCTCTAAGAGTCAGAAGTTCATTTTCTTTCTTTTTTTTTAAGATTATTTATTTATTTATTCATGAGAGATACAGAGACAGAGACAGAGAGAGAGAGAGAGAGGCAGAGACACAGGCAGAGGGAGAAGATGACTCCATGCAGGGAGCCCGACGCGGGCCTCGATCCTGGGACTCCGGGATCACGCTCTGAGCCAAAGGCACCTGCTCAAACCGCTGAGCCACCTGGGCTGCCCAGAAGTTCATTTTCATAATTCTCTTCCATGGAATGTTGCAACCTTTCGAGTATATTTTTGTCATAGGAAACTACACATGGCAAGATATAGAGGATTATGTTGATCCCTTCAAAGTTGGAAAATATGCCACAGGAAGCTGGATTTGCTCACCAGCCCTATGACTACTGACCTCCAGACCATAATTGCTTATGATAACTAACACAAATAAAATACCAAAACTGTGAAGTATCTTCTTACATAAAGAAGATATATGAAATAATTTCTTCCTTATTTTTTTTCAAATAGCATAGATAGGTGATTACAACGTTCATTTTGAAGCCCACGTGAACCATTTGCCTTGAAACACTTCCCCTGTTCCCGCACAAACTTGTGCAGCCTCAAGCACAACTCTACCACAGGCCAAACTGTCTGCTCTGTTGATTTCAGAGTCTCTGGGAGCAAAGGAAATCATAGCAACAGCCGGTGACTTGTAGACAGCACAAGGAACAAGGAACCCAAGGGGCTATCCCTGGCTGTACAAGAGAGGCAGTGTGTTATGTGCAAGACCAGTATTCCCCATTGTTCTGGTACTTGGTTGGGAACCAAGAAACCTTGTGGAAGTCGTTGCACGTTTATATATCACAAGTGAGTGATCTGGAAAGAATACTGGGCAGAGTGTCAAATCTGCCTCTTCTGGTCCCTGAAAAGACTGGATATACCTCTGTGCTCTTTCCCAGGGCTAAAATCCTGCCTCTGCCCAACCCATAGAACTAAAAAGAATGTTAATGATTACCTAGGATCAGAATGCTTCCAACCACGGGACCCTGTGCAATCCCCTTGGGTGAAGCGGCACTTAACAGGTGCTCACTGAATACATGCTAACTGACCCACTTCTAAGCCCCCCCCCGCATTCCTCCTTGGAAAAATAAGGATGGCAGAGATGATATCTGAAATCATTTGCAAGTTTAAATGTGCAGAGATTGGGTGCGATTCAAAAATGTTGTCAGAGTAGAAATGGAAATCTAGGGACATTGGTTCTTTGTGAAATGATAGACTGGTCACTGGGGCAAAACCCAGGTCATCCTAGTCCCAAGAGGCTTAGAGTTTTCTCATCCCTTCTCTCCATCTCTCTCTCTTTCTCTCTCTCTCCCTCTCATTTGTTCTCCGTCTCTCCACTCGGTTCTAAATGACGCCTGCTCAGAAATGTCTCTGTTGCACCAAATGTGGATTACTTTTAAATCCATTGGTGAGCTGATTAAGAACAAATACTCTGGAGAAAGACTTTAAAAATGGAAATTATTTTTAAAACCTAAGTTTCTGTGCATTGCTAATAAACTCAGAGCACTCTGCAGCTATTTTTCTTTTTCTTTTTTTTTTAAGGTTTTATTTATTCATTCATGAGAGGGATCCCTGGGTGGCGCAGCGGTTTGGCGCCTGCCTTTGGCCCAGGGCGCGATCCTGGAGACCCGGGATCGAATCCCACATCGGGCTCCCGGTGCATGGAGCCTGCTTCTCCCTCTGCCTGTGTCTCTGCCTCTCTCTCTCTCTCTGTAATTATCATAAATAAATAAAAATTTAAAAAAATTATTCATTCATGAGAGACACAGAGAGAAAGGCAGAGACACAGGCAGAGGGAGAAGCAGGCTCCCTGCCCGGGGAGCGGCATGCAGACTCGATTCCCGGACCCCGAGGTCACAACCTGAGCCAAAGGCAGACGCTCAACCACTGAGCCACCCAGGCACCCCAATACAGCTATTTTTCAATATCAAATACTTTCACCACGTAATCCCAAAGGTGACCAAGAAAAATAAACATCTCTCACCTTCCAGAGAGAAGAGAGCAAGGCCCAGGGAGTATCTGCTCCACACTAGGCTAAATTCACTTACAAAGAAGATGGGGAGCAAGGAGAGCTGAAAGCCAACCCAGGAGAATGCGTATCTTTGAAGCAAATCATGTCCAAATGCCCTGGGAAGTGCTCACAGGCTTTGTCTGTGCTGCCAGAAGGGAGACTTTTCACAAAGAGGCTGTATTTCAAAGAAAAACAAATGCTGCTATTTTAAACTTGGGGGTGGGAGATGGTATCTGGAACGTTTACACAAGCAAGTGCTGGCTGATTGACATCTAACCCTGGTGTTCGGGCTCCAGCTTCCAAGGAAAGCAAAGGGGCTTGCTTCTGATGGCTCTCGAAGTCACAGCAGAGGAGTTCTCAGCAGTGTTTGAACTTTGCCACGTAGGCAGCCCCCTGTGTGGACACCCTCTACAAACACAGGCTGGCGAGCTGTCACCCAACTGATCCTGGTCATTAATGGGGTCAGAATACTAGGGCGGCTTCTCAAGGCCTGAGCATAGTCAGCAAACACTGGACTGTGCGCGTGTGCGTGTGTTGTTCTTATTGCTGCTAAGAGGACAGCCTCCGGAGCCAGGCTACCTGAGTTCAAAACCTCACTGCACCATGAGCTGGGCCCCTAAACTCCCCAAGCTTCCACAGCTTTAAAACAGGGACAGTAGCAATGGCCCAGCAACCCCAGAAGGCCCTTGTCGCTGGGTGCTGGGCTGACACAGGGTGCCTTAACGGTCTTGGCACATGACAGTTTCTCCAGCCACACGGGCCATTGCTGCCGCTCTGTCTTGTCCTAGAAGCCAAGGAACTCCCCACCAAACACAAAAGTGTCTCTGATCTTTCAAAGTCCAATAAAAAAAAAGCAGAGGCAGCAGCGCTGCTCCCCTCGAGGTGTTGGGTTTAAATAACAACTTGTCCGCACACCCCCTCCAGTGTTTTCCAGAGCATTGCAGCTCTCATCACAATCCCAAGGGGATGCAGCCAGCTGCACGGGGAAGCCGGGACAGGCAAAGGTGAGCCCCTACAGGGGTAATCCACCCCCCCCCCAAAAAAAAAAGAACTGTTATTTTCAAAACACAGACCTACATCTTTCCAGGAAACCAAAACACAGCCAAACTCGCTCAGCAGGGGGCCGGAATCACATTTCCCCTCCCCTGTGCAGAGCTGGAACTAACTAGAAACACTGCAATGACTGCCAGGGGCCAGATGGAACTTTAAAAAAAAAAAATCATTTTCCCTGTTCAGAATTTGAAAAAGAGAGGACTGAAACAGTGCAGCACTGAAAGGGGAGACAAAAGGGGGTGGAGGGAGGCGTTACCAGCTACCTCTTGGGCCTTTCTGCTGCAGCAACGGGGTAGAGAGCGGGGCACACTCGCCTTTGGGGGAGAATTCAGGACTGGCCACTTTCAGCACGGAGCTCTGAGACGCCCCGTGTCACTGAGCTCCAAATTTCCTTAGGACTCCGCCGAACGGTCTTGCAGGGTTCAGCCGGAGGGGGAGGGGGAGGGGGAGGGGAGGGGGGGAAGCAACCAACTTTCCACGCGTCTCTCCGCCACGGCTTTCAAAGGAAATAAAGAAAAGCCACTAACCTTGCCTCCTGTCCGGGAAGTGCACCGGGCCGGGCTGAGCCTGTGTCCCATGGCAAAGGGCCCCAAAGTTAAGGAGGTGAGCTACAACGGAGAGCCTTGCAAGCCAGCTCCTCCGGGCACATGGCATGGTTCAGTTGTTGGGGGCAGAAAAGTCAACGCGGTCTAGCGCTCAGCTCAAGGGATCAAGTCCCCGCCCGCGGCCGAGCACAGAGGCAGGGGACATGGCCCAGGGGCGGGACGGAGCGGAGCGGAGCGGCCGCCAGGGGCTGGGGACCTCGATCCCCCCTTCCCTGCCCAAAGGGGACTGACTGAGCGGGCGGCGCCTGCTTTCCGCGGGCCGTGGACCGGCCGCCCAGCCCCGGTCCCCAGCCCGGGTCCCCACCCCAGCTCCTCACCCCGGGTCCCGCCCGCGGCCGCCGAGCCTCCGGGCCGCGCATCTTCCCGCGGCCTCCCGCCCCCGCGCCGCCGGCCCCGCCCAGAGCCCGCCGAGCCGGCCAAATAGGGGAGGCCCGGGACAGGCACCCGGGGCGGGACCGCGGGGGGGTGAGCCCCCCACCCCCGGCGCTGAGGCGGAGGTGGGCCCGGGACCCCGCTCCCTCCGCCTCTCCCCTGCCAGCTCCCCGCCTGGCCCTGCGCCGCGCAGACCCCTCGTGCGCCAGGCCTCTTGGGGTTCCCTTCCAGGGCAAGCTGGGGCTCCCACTGATGGGCAGTCTCTCTCTTTGCCGAGTCACGCAGAGCGGAAATGGCCTGCACTCATCTTCGAGGTCCACCCTGGGCAGGCCCCTTCAGGGGCACCCAGAGATGAGGAGACCAATGGTTAGGGCCCCACGCGGAGCCTGCGGGTCCCCCAAGTGCTTCTCTACGTTTACAGCAGGGCCTTGCCCGGCCCCCCTCCACTCACCCAAAGGGAAACCAGGACAGTGGGGGAGATAAAGAAGCCTGAGACCACGTGAAGGTGTTTCTCCAGTTTACCTGCACAGGCTGCTCTGGGAGGGGGACACCCATTGGGCTCAAGCTTTACCTTGAGGAGAGAATGCTGCAAACCAGGGAGCTTGCCAAAGCATCCTGAGAATTTACTGGATAAACCAGCCAAGATTTCACACCTCTGGGCTGAAACAGACCTCCTTACCCCATTCAGGAGGAATTTGACCCCATACTGGTCCTCCATGGCTTCTAGCCAACCAGATGTGTTCAGTGAGAGGTGCAGGAAGGCGAATCCCTCAACCTCCTGCAGGCCTGGGCAGCCCCGGCAAGCAGGGATCCCAGTGCCTCTTGGTCCTCACCGGCTTGGGGTGGGTATGAATCCTTCACACTGGATACATACCCGCCAGGATATTTCGAGGGACCTGAATTAGTTTCCTATTATTGGCATTACAAATTCCCATAAAGTTGGTGACTTAAAATAGCACCAATTAAGGATCACGCAGTTCTGGAGGTCAAAAGTCAGAGATGGGTCTCACCGGACTCAAATCAAGGTGTTAGCACAGCTGCATTCCTTTCTGGAGACTGGAGGGAAGAGTTGTTTTCCTGCTTTATTCACCTTCTAAGGGGCTCTCCTCATTCCTCAGTCCCTTGCCACTTATCCCTGGTTTCAAAGTCAGCAATGGCCAGCGAGTCTCCTATATGGCATCATCCTGACACTATCTCTTTTCCCTCCCTTTTCTGTTTTTAAGGACTCTGGTGATTCCATTGGACCCACTCAGATCATCCAGAATAATGTCTTTATCCTAAGGTCTGTCCATTAGCAACCTTAGTTCCATCTGCAACCTTTATCCCTTGTGTCGTGTAACAGAACATGTTACGTCATCACTGGCAGTCATAGAAGTCCTCTGGGCCTCTTCTCCTATGACGTAAATATTAAGTAGGAAGAGCAGAACTTAAGTGCAAAAGAAACTCAGCTATGGGGCACCTGAGTGGCTCAGTCAGTTAAGTGTCTGCCTTTGGCTTGGGTCATGACTCCAGGGTCCTGGGATGAGCCCCACATTGGGTTCCCTGCTCAGCTGGGAATCTGCTTTTCCCCCTCCCTCTGCCTGCTGTTCCCTCTTGCTTATGCTCTCTCTCTCTCTCTCTCTCTCTCTCTCTCTCTCTCTCTCTCCCTTAATACATAAAATCTTGAAAAAGAAAGAAGAAAGAAAGAAAGAAAGAAAGAAAGAAAGAAAGAAAGAAAGAAAGAAAGAAAGAAACCCAGATATAACAGGCACATCTGGTGAAATGACATGCAGACCTGGCAAGAATGCAATTGCAAAGGCACTGAAGAACCACTTTGAGCCAGAACTCCTTTTGTTTCTTTTCCTTTCTTCTTCTCCTTCCCCTCAGTCTCCTCCTCATCTTCCTCTTCTACTTCCTCTTCATTTTATCCGTTTAATAGCAAGCAGGGTCTCATCTGAAGGGTGGGATCACTCCTGGCTTCCAGGCCCTGGAGGAGAGCTGTGTCTCTCAGGCAAAAAACTCTGGGAGCTTTTCAGTCCCAGTAATGTCAGGGAGATCAGGGAGGATCCATGGAACATTCTGGACTCAGTTTCTTAACCTCTTCAACTCTAATGGATTTCCCCTTACTTTCTCTCCCTCTCTTACTTTCAAGACCATGACCAGAAATACCTGTCATCCAGAGTCATCCAAGTCTGAAATATTAAAACTATAAAATCCCACCAAAACCTTATATATTGTCAGCCCCTTCAGACTTCCGTGCCCAGTACCTTGGGTCTTCAGCCTAGTAAGGCCTGTCTCCTGATCTCTCCATTTTGGTTGTCTCATTACCTATAAGCATCTCTCTGGCTTTACTTCCTCTTCTGCCCAACCACATAGGATTCATCTCTTTAAATAATCTCTCACCGGTGCCTTCAACACCTCTTCCTCATCAAACTCTAACCTTGTCGTACCCTAACTGCTGATTTTCTCTGCTTTTTGTTTCCAAGTGCTGTTGAAAAGACTCACCTGATTACACCTATTGGTGCAACTATCAATTCTCGTCTCCAAGTTCAGCAAGATTTCAACACTACTCAACACGAATATACAAATATGCATCCTGCTACTATTCTAACACCAACTTCCTCCTACTTTTTCCAGAATTTACAAAATACCTCCAAAGCCTGGTATTTCCTCAGTGTAGAGGGGAGAGTCAGTCCTATTCAACTTTTCCTCTGCTCACTGGGAAAGGCAACAAACATTCTTGTTGACAAAGGTGGGTAATATTAATAATAATAAGCCAACTGCCTTTCCTGATATGTCCACTATAGAGGGCAGAGCTGTGAATCACCACAGTGTCCAAATATCCCTGAGCTGGCTAATCCAAATATACTACCATTGAAGAAAGACTACAAAAACATGTAAAATTCAAGTATTGTGTAATAGCTAAGTACAGAAAAAAATTATTACACATTGATTTTTATGGGCACTGTGCTAAACACTGTATGTGCATGACTTTATTTAATCTTCACACAAAACTTTTAGGTGGGTACAATTATTGTCCTTGGTTGATAGATGGGGAAACACTGAAAGGTTGTACAACTTGCCTAGGATCACATCACTATCCAGTGGGAAACTGGAATGAAGTAGTGAGGTCCAGAAAAAGGAGAAGACTTCACCAAGCCACTAAGCAGAATCGAATACACATTTGTCTTATTTAAGGCCCCTGGTCATGCCCTCATTCACGAAGAGTGGAAAGGCTAAGAATACTGACATACAGATCTCATCAGAGCATCTCAGGTAGTGGTTTAGTTCACTATGGTGATGTATTTTCTGTACAAAAATACAAATTATGACAAAAGATGTAAGGTGCCTCACCAAGAAAGAGCTCCCTCTGTTCCCTGAGCAAAGAAGGCTTTCAAAAAGCTCATACATTCTGACTAAGCCTATAGAAGCAGAAAGGATAGCTGATATTCAAGGACAGTCTAATGCATTTTCAGAGCATTTCAGTCTTTAAAACTGGAAAGGCGAAAGAAACTGCCACCAAAACCAACACTAAAACCAAAACAACCTTGTCTTAAAAAATCGTACGTTTAAATATTGTTGTCACATATACTGTTTTCTTTTTTTCTGAAGTTTTATTTAAACTCCAGTTAGTTAACATACAGTGTAATATTAGTTTCGGATATACAATATAGTGGTTCAACACTTCCACACAACCCCTGGGGCTCATCACAAGTGCCCTCCTTAATCTCCATCACCTAATTCACCTATCCCCCCAACCATCTTTCCTCTGGTAACTCTTAGTTTGTTCTCTAGAGTTAAGAAAGAGTCAGTTTCTTGGTTTGCCTCTCTTTCTCTCTCTTTTTTCTCCCCCTTTGCTCATTTGTTTTGTTTCTTAAATTCCATATATGAATGAAATCATATGATATTTGTCTTTCTCTGACTGACTTATTTTGCTTACCCTAATACTCTCCAGCTCCATCCATGGCATCGCAAATGGCAAGATTTCATTCCTTCTGATGGCTGAGTAATATTCCATTGTATATGTATACCACATCTTCTTATCCACTCAACAGGCATTGGACACTTGGGCTGTTTCTCTATTTTGGCTCTTACACATAACGCTGCTATAAACATTGGGGTGCATGTATCCCTTTGAATTAGCATTTTTGTATTCTTGAGTAAATACCTAGTGGTGCAATTGCTGGACCATAGGACAGTTCTGTACTATTTTCTTTTAAACCTCTTTGCAGTCTTGGGCAGCCCCGGTGGCTCAGCAGTTTAGCGCCGCCTTCAGCCCAGGGCGTGATCCTGGAGACCCAGGATCAAGTCCCACGTCAGGCTCCCTGCATGGAGCCGAGCCTGCTTCTCCCTCTGCCTGTGTCTCTGCTCTTCTCTGTGTGTGTGTGTGTGTGTGTGTGTGTGTGTCTAAAAAAAAAAGAAAACAAAACAAAAACAAAAACAAAAACAAAAAACCTCTCTGCAGTCTTAAAAGAAGATGGGGATAAATATTTGTAACCCTCAGAAGTGTAAGTTCATTTTTATTCTTCCATCCAATTGTATTCAATGCATAAGTGGATCAATAATCAACACTGCCCACTCTGTACCCTCAACCCCCAGAGAGTTTGCCTTCCTGGCTCAATCTGCAGATCGTGGAATCTATACGTTGCAGACTTTGTAAAGTTACTTGGCTTTGTATCAAGTGGATTACATTTTGCACCATTCTTCTGATGTTGTAATTAATCAACTTAATTAAATAAACAATGCCATGGTAATGCCCCTTTGAAAGCCATGGCTGAAAACGCTATGGATCCTGATTAATGAAACATACTATTGGCTGAAAGAAAACAGCACACTTCAGAAAAAACGTGTAGCACACAGATCAAATTATTGCAGTAAATTGAAAGTAACTCCACTTTGTAGTGCATCTTAAGGCCAATAAAAATGAAATATAACAAGATTTTACCGGGTTGGTGGGGGGAGATTCACATAGGAAGTCTGCCAGAGGGAGCCCAAGTCATGTGGTGGTGAGGGATATGGGACTGGATAGAGCCTATCGAAAGGTGTCAGAACCTCAGCAATTCTGTCATCTGTGTAGGATAGCTGCCCAATGCATGGTGTCAGAACCTGAGCAGAATGAAGAGGGCATCCACCTGAGAGGGAATGTCCCAGCAGGGTGTTGAAATACTGACAGCATAAGGAGGGGTGGGGTGATGGTAGCAACTGATGGCGGTAATTGGAGATTGGTTATATTCAGGGAGATCAAATAAGTAAACATAGCAAGGATAAGGGAGTTAAATTTCTTATTACCAGTAAATAGAACTACCAGTATATAAAAATAAAAAGAAAAGTGGAATAAACCCTATGTTGCATCACAACTGAAGGTATTGGTATGACCCCAAAATTGTTGATGACTGTATAGATGCACATAGACATAAAGATATAAATAGGCATAAATATTAGTATACATGTATGTTGATAGACCTATCAACTTGAGGGTGTTAGAGCAATGACTCCTCAGCAGCACTGAGCACATCTGACACTTAGATCTTTGGATTCTAAATACCATTTCCTCTAAGGCAAACCAGGACTCCTTAGAGAAACAACTGACTTCAGAACTATGGCTTGAGAGATAGAAGATAAACCTGAAACATTTTATTGCTTAAAAAAAAAAAAACTCAAAGAAAGATGAGAGCTAATCAAAAGGAGAGAGGAATTAAGATGAAAAAGCCCACACTGGCCAAGCCTAGGAAAATATAAGCAAAAAAATATAAAAGTAATAAATAATTTTATCATTTTAAAATTATTTTTTATTTTTATTCATGGATTCACAAGAATTCATTAATCCATACTGATACAAATAGATAAATGAATAGAAAGATTGATGAGTTGGTAACTTTATAGCATTAAAATGTATCTCCTCCCAAATATTTATTAAATATAAAGGCAAAAAGAGTACTTTAGAGTGGACAAGCATAGCAAATATCCCCTTCATCAAGTAAACAAAGAAAACACCAATTAGTAGTGTGGACAATCAAAACTGTGTGCTACCACATAGGCTCCAGTAAGAACACCATCACTCTGAAATATCTGCCCAAGATACATAGCCTGAATCTAATCATGAGAAAACATCAGACAACCAAAATTGAGGGACATTCTACAAAATAACTGTGGTGTGTGTGTGTGTGTGTGTGTGTGTGTGTGTTTTAACTTCAAAAGGCCAAGAATGTCAAAGGAAAACTTTCCAGATTGAAGGAGACCAAAGAGATAACACCTAATGGCAACACATAATTCTGAAGATCCTTTTCTTACAAAAGACATTGTTGGAACAAATAGTGAAACTTGAAAGGAGACAGAGAATGGGATGTTAGTATTGGATCACTGAATTTCCTGATTCTGAGCGTTGTGGCTATGTGGAAGACTGCTTTGTTTGTTAGAGATACACATGAAAATATTTGGAGGTGAAGGGGCATCCAGTTGACAACTTACTCTTAACTGATTCAGAATAAAAAATGTTGTCTTTATTCATCACTGCTTCTTTATATCCTCCTGAGGTCATTAAGAGTAGGTCAGCCATGTCCCCAAGAAACTTTGGAGTGAGTAAATGGGATTAGTTCAGGTAGCAGTAAAGATATACCATAATAGTACTCCCCTTTTTAATGCCTTATTGAAGTACAATTGACATGCAATAAACTGTGTGTGTTTAAAGTATATAATTTTATGTGTTTGCATGTATATACACACCTGTGAAACCATCAGCACAGTAAGTTTTGACCACATATATGTGTATGTGCACATGTGGTACGTGTGTGCTAGTGTGCATGTGTCAAACCGAAAATTTCCTCTTGCTCCTTGGCAGTCCCCTCCTCCTGTCCCTACTTGTATGACCCCACAACCACAGGTAGCCACTCCCCCACTGTCACTGGAGATTCGTTAGCAATTTCTGGAATTTCACATAAGGGGACTCATACTGTATGAACTAATTTTTGTCTGCCTTCTTTCACTCGGCATAATCATTTGGATATTTTATGTCCTAGTACTCTGTTCCTTTTTATTTCTGCAGAGAGTTCCATTGTAGGGGATCTAACACCATGGGTCCGTTCATTCACCTTGTCACTCATTTATCTGTTGACCATTGGAAAACTGATGGAGAGAAAACTTGGTCACCAACACCTACCTTAAAATCAGGCAGAAGCATGCACACTATGAATCCCTATTAAAGATATTTCCTTGAAACTTATGAAGCAAGGTCTCTAAGTCCTCCAACAATTTCATTTCAGTGGATAGTATATGTCTCTCTTTGGGATAAAGTGATTTTAAAAGATACACATGAAAATAACAACAAACGGGCTTTGAAGTTAACCCTGGATAAAGATAAAGCTTCTCTTTATGGTTTTGTTTATGGTTAGAGTTTCAACATAGCTTGTCCACTCTGCCAGATATAGGTGTAGGTTATCTCTACAGCCACGAGATGAATATTTGCGGCACTTTGAAACTTTAGAGCACAGAAAGCCAGCTCTGTGCTCTCAGAGACTCTTTCATGAGGCCCAGAGGACAGCTGGCTGAGGGCTAGATGCTTCTGTGAACACCTTTCTCGACCTTGACCACACTCTCCAAATGGTGCCTGTCAGGATCACCTCCTTGGCAACAAGAAGGCCTATTCTGTTGCTTCACAGCCCCTGTGAGTGTGGCAATAAACAGTGACTTGCACTTTTAGTTGATTGTTTGTTTTGCTCTGAAGTCTGTACCCAATCTCCTGAGAGGTCTCCAAGAGCAAAGGGCTATATTGATTCAGTCACTGCTTCTTGCAGTAAAGCAGTGGCTGTGATCTGATTAAGATGTTGAGATTCATCTTTTGAAGGTGAGAGGCCCTCTATGGATAGATAGACTGATGGGGTCTTTGAAACCCAATGTGAGAAAATTGGATACACAGGATATGTTTATTGAATACATGAATTCGTATGTAAGGCAGAGAGAAATCTGTGAAAGACTCATAGGAAGAACTGAGGTTATCAAGCGGTGAATTAGAAAGCAGGCAGCCAAGCTGAATTTCATGCAGTGAAATTCAAGCTAATAAATCTCATGATTCCTTATGATTGATTTTCCACTTGATTACAGTGCTCGCTTCGGCAGCACATATACCACTTGATTACAAACTGTAGGTACAAGGACTTTCATTACTGCATTTCCCTCAAAGATAAAAATGATAAATAGATATTTGATCCAAGGATGGGTAGCTGGGAGACTTAGTGGGGAATGTTCTGGGAATGGTATGCTTTGAGACCCATGGACACACCTCTCCGTTAGAGTTGGCTTCCCCTCCCAACTCCCACCTGGAGTTGGGAAATAGATTCTGGTTTTAGTATTAGACTATTCATTCCTCCCTTTGCCCTCAGAAACAAATATTCTCCTTTGTGGATATGCTGAAAGCCTCCTAAGTAACCCCACGTTGGGCTGCTCTGGTCTTTTCTTGAGACCTCCTCCACCTACTCTCTCTGAGTCAACAACTAGAAGGTTGATCCCTGACATAGTACGGGCTGTCCACATATTCCTACTCTTATTTTTAATATTCCCATGCTGCTTCTTTCTTTGGAATTAAAGTGTTTGTCTTCCTCTAGGATTTTGAGTTGAAAGCTTAGATCAAGATGTTTAAGTTCTTTTATTTTTAAAAATATGCACTTATACCTATAAATTTCCCTCTAAGCACTGTTTGGATTGCATCTCACAAAATGTGATGCCATATTTTATTGTTATTTACTTTAAATATTTTATAATTTATTTTATAACACTTTATATTTTAGTTCTTTAATCGGAGTTGTTTAAAATGTATGGCTTAAAAAAATAAATAAAATGTATGGCCTAGTTTTGAAACATTTGAGGACTCATAGTAATCATTCCTTTGTTGATATCTAATTTAATTCCACTGTGCTCAAAATGCATGTTCTATATGATTTCAATCCTTTGAAATATGTTGAAACTTGATTTTGGCCCAGCAAGTGGCCTGTCTTGGTGATTATTCTATGTGTATTTGAAGAAACTGCATATTTTCTGGTTGTTGAGAATAGAGTGGAGAACTTACCCTTAGGATGTGCATCTTTTGGGGTTTGGACTGAAAGCCTAGACTGCTTACTTACTCCCCTGCAATTAACCAGACTTGAACTTCAGTCTTTATTGTCCCAGCACTGTGTGGCTGTTGAGATAACTACTCAATCAATCAATCAAGTGGCCTTCAGCTCCTGTTTCCTGTGACAACCTGCCCTACTGTGGTAGTCAGCTTTCAAGATGATCCCAATGATATCTGCCTCCTCATAATCATATTCCTGTATAATTCCCCTCTTCTTGAATGTGGACTGGACTTATTGATTAGCCTTTAAAGAATAGAATAAGGAAGACTGGCCTCTAAAGAATAGAATAAGGAAGAAGTGGTAGAAGCATCACTTCTTTTACCAGATTATAAAAACACTATAGCTTTCATGCCAATTCCTCTCTCTCTCTCTCTCTCTCTCTCTTTCTCTCTCTCATCATTCATCCTGCTGGAAAACAGCTGCCACATTGTGAAGCAGCCCTATGGAGAATCTCACAGAGTGAAAGATCAAGAACCTTGTGAATGAACTTAAAGGCAAACTACCCCTCCCTACCACTAAATCTATTAAATAAACCTGCAGCCCCAGCTGATAGTTTGATGATAGACCCTGAGCCAATGATGACCTTATGCTGCGCCTGGATTCCTGACCTACACAAACGGTGAGATGTTTGTTTTTTTAAGCCCTAAAGTTTTAACATGTTATTATTTAGCAAGAGATGACTAACATAGAGAAAAATGTAAAATAGAAAGAAGTAGATAGATTCAGGAACTTGGGGGGTTTGTTTTTGTTTTTATTCTTGAGAACATGCTAATAAGAACTTCTAGACTGAGTTAAAGTGATATAAAGGGGAAATGAGAGATAAAGAGTTCCTCTTGTTTTTGTTTTTTTTTCCTCTTGGGTTTTTAGTCCTAACAGTTAAGTGAGTAGTAATGCCATTGACTAAGATTGAGAAATCTGAAGGAAATCACCAGCCATGTAGAAGTGCCAGCTAACAGTTGGACATGCAACTCTGGATTTCTGAGCATAAAAGACTGGATATCAGATCTGGGATGATAGTAATATCAACCTCACTGATTCTGAGTATTAGGTGAGAAAATACAGATAAAACCCTTTGCACAATGCACACAGTTGTTACTTGTAGTGGGTAGAACTGTGTCCCCTAAAAAGATATGTTCAAGTCCTAATCCCTAGTACCTGTGAATGTGAACTTGTTTGGAAATGTAAATGTACATTCTTTGCAGATGTAATTAGTTAGGGTGGGGTCATATGGGATTAGAGTGGACCCTAATTCTATGACTAGTGTCCTTGTAGAGAGAAAACAGAGACACAAAGATATACACAAAAAGGAGAATGCCACCTGAGGACAAAGACAGAGATGACAGTAACGCAATTATGAACCAAGAAATCAACATACACCCACCAGAAGGTAGGAGAGAGACATGGGATGTTTTCTCCCTCAGAGTCTCCAAGGAACCAACTCTGCCAACACCTTGATTTCTGACTTCTAATCTAGAGGACTTTGAGATAATAAATTTCTGTCATTTTAAACCACCCATTTTGTTGTAATTTGTTACAGCAACCCTAAGAATATAATATGGTGTCCAAATAGCCTTTACTTACCTGTTGGTTATATATTACATTATTTAGATTATGATCTTGTATACTAAATGATACTCAACCACAACTAATATGTTTCTCTCCTTCAATTTTTTAGATGAGGTTTGAGAAAAACACGGCCCATGCTTTTAAGATAAATGGTCTAAAATATTTCAAGTTCATACTGGAAAAGTTCATTTCATATTTGAAAGGGGATTTTTGCTTCCATGACAAAGGCTTAGTTAAGCGATACTATAAATTCCTGAACATGATCTCTGGTTCATTTTCAGCGAGCAGATTTGGAAATGAAGCACATTCTAGGCTCAGAAGCATTCTGGCCGCATTCTCAGAGAGTAGTACTTGGGAACAGGCTCTCCTAAGGGCTCAATCTGAGTTGTGCTGGCTAGTATTCAAGGTCTGGCGTACCTCAGGAACACTTGGCCCTCCCAGTCCACAATGAAGAATATGCCATTGTTGGGACCAAACGTGGTATTAGGAAAACCTACTAAGATCTCCTTGTCTTCCTTTGCTTCCAATCCTGGTGTGTGATAAACCATCATTGGACATTAATTACTTTCGGGGACCTAATTTTTTTTAACATGGAAAGTTAGAAAAGGAGTAAAAGTCCAGATGTTCCCAAACTTGGGAAAAAAGTAGTATCATCTGGAAAAATGCTTTTAAAATGTGATCTTGGGCCCTTTTCCAAATCCACTGAGAATCAGAATCTCTGGGCCAGTGTGGGTCTGGGAGGAGAGTGGCAATTTATATTTTTAGCAAGCTCCCCACCTGACTCTGATGTCACGTGCTTTGTACTTATCCTCAGAATACTTGAAAACTATAATTCCTTCAATATACAATGTGAAAATAGAGGCAAAGAGCTGTCAGGGTATGCTCTAGTCTTCCTTGTTTTTCAACAACACCTTGAATTATGTTTACTTTTTTTTTTTTTAATAAAGGAGAGCTAAAAATTAGATGGAGAAAGAACTGGTAAAACATGAAATGAAAAGTGAACTTGAAGGTGAGACTACTAAAACGGAGATAAGAGGTGTCCACAGAGGCAACCTGTGGATTGGGAGCAATAATCAGAACAGGGCTGAGCTTCTCCAGATTAGAACGGTTCAAAGGTGGTTTGCTTTTGGGTTGTTCTTTACTAAAGCCCTGTCGCCCTCTAGCGGGCAAGCGGAGATGTCCAGAGTCCGCCGCAGCGAAGCATGTTCTCTGCTTGGAACCCGGTTCTTGCTTTGGAATCCAGACTGTTTCAGTTTCCCTTCATATGTTTTGGGTACCACATTTCTTTTTTAACTATTTTACTACCTCCTCTGCTTTAAAGTCACATCCGGGGATCCCTGGGTGGCGCAGCGGTTTGGCGCCTGCCTTTGGCCCAGGGCGCGATCCTGGAGACCCGGGATCGAATCCCACGTCGGGCTCCCGGTGCATGGAGCCTGCTTCTCCCTCTGCCTGGAGCTTGCTTCTCCCTCTGCCTATGTCTCTGCCTCTCTCTCTCTCTCTCTCTCTCTGTGACTATCATAAATAAATAAAAAATAAAAAATAAAAATTAAAAAAAAAGTCACATCCGCTTCATCTCTCTAAGTTGGGGACTCTGCAGGAGAGAGGACAGCTATTCTTAAGATACATTGGTCTCGGTTTCGTTGAAGAAAATATTTCAAATTTCCTAAGTCCACTCTAAGAAGTGCAATTTACACTAGAGCAGTTGCACTGGCATTTAAATAAACTGCAATTTGAGAAGTCATTCAAATAGTTTACACTGGCTCCCTCATCCAAAGTAACTGAGAAGATTCCTTAGCATTTGCTTCCATTGGTCTAAAAAAACACCTGCTAAAGAGTTCCGATCATAATAGGAGATGGTGGTCCAAAAACAGCCTCACGGAATCCTCTATAAGGATTTCAACTGTGGGACCCCTGGGTGGCTCAGCGGTTGAGCGTCTGCCTTTGGCTCAGGGCCTAATCCGAAGGTCCAGGATGAGTCCCGCATCCCGCTTCCCAGAGAGAGCCTGCTTCTCCCTCTGCCTATGTCTCTGCCTCTGTGCGTGTGTGTGTGTGTGTCTCATGAATAAATAAGTAAAAAAAAATTTTTTAAGGGATTTCAACTGCATCAAGGCAAAGAGTATGTGAGGGACCAATTTGTGGGAGAGCTTTGGGCTGACAGCTGGACAGGTGGTAACTAGCGTCTGTGAAATCAGCTCACCAATTATACATTCTCTGCTTAGCTTTAGTTCTCAGAATATACCAAAGGCAGAGGGCAACACTGGAATCAAGAATTTTGCTATACGAGGATGCTTTGAAAATCCTGACAATCATAGACACCAAGTAAAGTTAAGTACTTAGGGATCCCTGCGTGGCTCAGCGGTTTGGCGCCTGCCTTTAGCCCAGGGCTGGGTCCTGGAGTCCCGGGCTGGAGTCCCGCATCGGGCTTCCTGCATGGAGCCTGCTTCTCCCTCTGCCTCTCTCTCTCTCTCTCTATCATGAATTAAAAAATAAAGTCTTTAAGAAAATAAAGTTAAGTAATTAAAGGAGAAGTGGAACTTGTGTATTCGGTAAAAACACGTCATCTGACTTACAGTCTAGCCATGAAAAGAGGCCACTATCATTGCTTTCAAAAATAAAAATGGGCAAGAGATCGTGAAGTTTTAGAACCCCCTTTCATCACACGGGATCATTTCAAAGATAAAGTGGGAGTAAGGAAGAAACAGATTCTAATGCCTGTAGTTATGTTTGGGAATAAGAAAGATCGCAACTCAAAGCCGGCTTTCTCCAGCAACACGGGAAAATAAAAGGTCACCACCATCTCCTTCTGAAACTTTGAAGTGGGAAAGGGGAGGAGCAGGCTGGGGGGCTCTGCGCGCAGCCCGCGTCTTGCTCCTCGCGGAGGCGGGCGTGGCAAGTTCAGCACCTCGGAAAGCGCCCCCTCGGCCCCCGCGCCGAGCTACGCATGCTCCCTGGGAGCCCGCAGCCTGGGCTTAGCGGGAGCGCCTGGAACTCCGGGGGCCCCGCCGGCGACTGCGGGGGGCGGGGTGGGGGAGCAGCGAGGTCCACGGCCAGAGACCTCCAGAGGCTCGGAGCGAGGGAGACGGAACTCTCCCAGCTCCTCTTCCTCTTGAAGGACGGAAACCTTGTCCAAGCAGCAGCAGCAGCAGCAGCAGCAGCAGCAGCAGCAGAGGAACCCGACGAAGGTATTTGAGAGCTCGGGAGCGAGCCCCCCAGGAGGGGTCCTGAGCGGCAGGGCGGGTGTGGGCCGGGGCGCAACAGGCGCAGTGGGGGACGCGTCCGACCTTGGCCAGAGAACCCTTGGACGCCCGCGGCTCGCCCTGGGAGTCACCCGCTCAGCTCTAGAATTCCCCTCCAGAACAGACGCCGAGCGCAGCGCCCGCGCCCAAGGCCGTGCACCCCGTGCGGGGGAAGCGTTTGGCGCCCAATCTCAGGAGCCAACCCCCACCCCCACCCCCACCCCCGCACGCCTTGCGCCCTCCACCGGACAGAGCGCCCCGCGCGTGGGACTCGCTTTGGCCTTGACGCCCCCCCCACCGACCCACCCGAGCGCCCCAGAGGCACCTGCGCTTGCAGGGGGGCGCTGCAGCCACGATGAATGCAGTCACCATGAATGAGCAGGCTGGCGGAAAGGAGCTCGCGGGACCCTTCAGTCTGATCCCGTACCTTCTACAGGCGGCCAACAGCAGCGGCAACGCGTCGCTGCGGCCCCAGGACCAGGGCTGGGAGCTGGGGCTGGAGCTGCCCGACGGCGCGGCGGCCGGGCCCCCGTGGGGCCCCGGCGGGGCCGGCAGCGCGGACACCGAGGCCCGAGTGCGGATGCTCATCAGCGCCGTGTACTGGGTGGTCTGCGCCCTGGGCCTGACGGGCAACCTGCTGGTGCTCTACCTAATGAAGAGGCAGCAGGGGTGGCGCAAGTCCTCCATCAACCTCTTTGTCACCAACCTGGCGCTGACGGACTTCCAGTTCGTGCTCACTCTGCCCTTCTGGGCCGTAGAAAACGCTCTCGACTTCAGATGGCCCTTCGGCAAGGCCATGTGTAAGATCGTGTCGGTGGTGACGTCCATGAACATGTACGCCAGCGTCTTCTTCCTCACCTCCATGAGCGTGGCGCGCTACCACTCGGTGGCCTCCGCTCTCAAGAGCCGCGGGCCCCGAGGGCACGGCCGGGGCGCCTGCTGCTGCGGCCCGAGCCTGGGGCGCGGCTGCGGCTTCTCGGCCAAAGCGCTGTGCGCGCTGCTCTGGGCGTGCGCCGCGCTGGCCTCGCTGCCCAACGCCGCCTTCTCCACCACCGTCAGGGTGATGGGCGACGAGCTGTGCCTGGTGCGCTTCCCGGACAGGCTGCTGGGCGGGGACAGACAGGTGTGGCTGGGCCTCTACCACCTGCAGAAGGTGCTGCTGGGCTTCGTGCTTCCGCTGTTCACCATCAGCCTGTGCTACCTGCTGCTGCTGCGCTTCATCTCCGCCCGCCGCGTGGCTGGGGCCGAAGGAGGGGCCCCCGCGGCGGGGGGCGGCCTGGCCGCGGCCAGCGCCCGCAGACGGTCCAAGGTCACTAGGTCGGTGACCCTCGTGGTCCTCTCCTTCTTCCTGTGTTGGCTGCCCAACCAGGCGCTCACCACCTGGAGCCTCCTCATCAAGTTCAACGCGGTGCCCTTCAGCCAAGAGTACTTCCTGTGCCAGGTGTACGCGTTCCCGGTGAGCGTGTGCCTGGCGCACTCCAACAGCTGCCTCAACCCCGTCCTCTACTGCCTGGCGCGCCGCGAGTTCCGCCAAGCGCTCAAGAGTCTGCTGTGGCGCCTCGCGTCGCCGTCGCTCCCCAGCATGCGCCGGTTCACGGCCACCACCAAGCCCGAGCCCGAGGATCAGGGGCTGCAGGCCCTGGCGCCTCTCCACCCCGCGGAGCCCGACCTGGTCTACTACCCGCCTGGCGTGGTGGTCTACAGCGGGGGGCGCTACGACCTGCTGCCCAGCAGCTGCGCCTACTGACTCGGCCCGGCCCGGGGCGCGCAGTCGGAGCCCAGGGGCCTCCCCGGAGCGGGGAGGGGGAGAGCGGATTAGGAGGTGCTGGGGCCCACCCGGGCGGGGGGAGGGACGAGGACCGGGAAAGGCCAAAGGGCGGCCTGGCAAGAGGCGGGGGAGGGGCGGCCGGGGTGCGGGGTGCCCCCGGGGAGGGAAGGCTTCCAAACCAGGTGGAGGGAGGCCGCTGGCAAAGGGGCCCAGATCAGCGCCCCAGGACCAAGCCACCAGCCTGCGTCCCCTTCTCCCCCCACCCCCGCCCCACCTGTTCCTCTCCCTAAGCTGTCAACCCTGGGCAGGGTCACGGTGCCCAGAAGCGGAGAAAAGAATCCGAAATGTAGGGAAACTGGGGCGCGAGGAAGCGGGGCTCAGCCAAGTGGTGCGCCGACAGTTGGGTGCGTGCATTGCAGAGACGTCTCTGGAGCTCCTGAGCGAGTCCTCCAAGCGCACCCAGCTGGGCGGGGGGCGCCTCCGGAACCCTCCCTTCGCGCCCTGGCGCGGGAGGCCGCGCTGCGTGGCCGCGCGGGGACCTGGTTCGGAAACTTCCCCGGAGCTGGAAGAAAGAGGTGATGACCTTGCCCCGCCCGCCAGAGAGAGGCACCGCGAGAGGCACCTCCCACGGGGCCACCTGCCGTTTATCGCACCGCGCGCGAGAGTGTGCACGCGGGACCCCGGGCTCAGGTGTCCCCCGAGGCAGAACGCTGGTCTCCAGGCCGCGCTGGCGATCACGTCGCTGCGGGAGGGAGCGGCTGCGGCGAGCGGGGGGCTGAACCGAGACCTCCGCAGGCCCCGGCCGCTAAAGGGGAAGGGGCAGCTCACGTGCCCCGTCGGTGACTGAGCAGAGGCCTGGCCGTCCCGGTCCTCTGGGTGCCCGAGCCGACTGGGTGCCCGTCTGCGCGCTGCAGGTGAGCTGGGCCCCGGAGCAACTTGAAAAGGTCTGAGTCGACCTGGGAGTGGGAGCTGTTCTGCAGCCACACACCCCCGTGCCACCCCCCCCCCCCCCCGCCCCGACTCTTCGAATATCCGGATGTCCAGTTGATAGAGGCTCTGGACCAACCAGCAAAGGGATGGCTGTGCCAGGGTTTCGTAGGCTTAGACAGAAAGCTAAGAGATGCTGTAGGAATGTGCAGGGGTGGCGGGTGGAGGCGCTCCTGGAAACCAGACTCCTAGAAGCAAATTTCACAGGCGGTAGGAGATGGGAAAGGGAATGGAAGGCTCCAGGAAGATCTGTCCTAAAGGGAAGAGAGCACAGGAGCCTGCTCGGAGGGATCGCCAGCATTTCTGGTGTGAGGCGCTCTCATTCTCACAAGGTGAAGGAGGCAAGGCGGGGAGTAAGAATTTCCATGGGACGCGACCTTCACCAAGTTCCACCTGTTCTAACCAGGGCCCTGCACAGTGAGCGGCTTTTACGAATTCCTCCTTAGTGCCCAGGCAATGCAGGGAGCCATCTCTGAAGAGTGACACGTTTCTTCGGAGGATTCTGTTCTGGTCACAGCAATCGAGTCCTTTCTTGAGGCTACTTAGAGAATGGGGTTCAAACATCAGTTTACCCATCCGACTGCCAGTTTTGACAGAGGTGCTACTCTTCTCTTTGGTGATCTAGTTTGGGATAAAAACAACAACAAAAACCCAGCAAGGTGGGCATCTACTGGTGTGATTATTTTAATATAATAAATAATCATTATACAAACATGTCTGTTTAGCATCTCAAACTGTAAATATTTTTGTAATTTTGTTGGAAATGTCCTGTATTGTCCGAGATTTAAGGATTAGTGTGGCCATTCACAGCCCTAGCATCCCTTATCCTGCTTTCTGTGACACAACACAGTGCAATTACTAAGCATTCATACCTTTGCCGCAAAAACAAAAGCTTCCTGATCTCAGTCCTGAGCAGTCTTGAGAAGTTAGCTTTTTTAGAAACAGAATAATGCTTTCCTTTTAAAGTAGTCAAATTCAGGACCCCCGGCTGGCTCAGTCAGTAGAGCATGTGACTTTTGATCTCTGGGACCTAAGTTCAAGCCTCACCTTGGGTGTAGAGTTTACTTTAAAAAATAAATAAAGTAGTCAGATTAGTCTTTCTTTGCCCTCTAGGAAGAAAAATTATTGATACTGATATTGAGTAGCAATTGGGCTAACAAAAATTGAACCGCAAGCCCCTCCAAGTCCCCCCAAACAAAATAAACATGCTCGTGAACACCCAGAAAGAACAAACAGTAGTAGCATGGTAGTGTATCCATGTATGATGCTGATATTAGACTCATACTGAGAGACTCTCTTTATTAAAGGACCTTGCCATTTCAATTTTGACAATAAAATTCTGTGCTTGGGGTTTTTAGGAAAGTATGTTGAACTGTGTGCTTCTGCTGTGATGGGTAACAGAAACACAGGAGGGGCTAGGGACACGGCCTTCGTGAAAGAACACTGCAAAAAGAACAAACTGGTCCCCTCTGCACCTGAGGGCTTCTGAGAAGCTGGCTGGGGGGAGCAAAGACTATGACTTCTGTCTACTACAAAGAGAAAAAAATAAACTAGGAAATGGCCCAAATGTATTTTATTTTTTGGATGCCAGTTGTGTGCCAAGCCCTGTACTGGGTGCTGAGCTGACATATATCAACTAGATATGTTACTTTTACATTTAAAAGGAGACACAGCCACGCACATGAGGTCAATAAGCCATGGAACAAGGAGTTGAAAGTCATAGTAAGGGCTAAAAGAAAGGGCTATTGGAATATAGGGGATAGGGATCCCTGGGTGGCGCAGCGGTTTGGCGCCTGCCTTTGGCCCAGGGCGCGATCCTGGAGACCCAGGATCGAATCCCACGTCAGGCTCCCGGTGCATGGAGCCTGCTTCTCCCTCTGCCTGTGTCTCTGCCTCTCTCTCTCACTCTCTCTCTCTGTGACTATCATAAATAAATTTAAAAAAAAATTATAAAAAAAAAAGGAATATAGGGGATGGAAAACTTGGCTCTGCTGGGAAGTCAGAGACTTCCTCATCAAAGTAGTATTTGAGATGGACCTAGAAATATGGGTACAATGTAGATGGGCAGGAATGGCAATTTAAACAGGCAGGGTCCTCACGTAGGGCCATAGAGAGGACATTTGAAGCAGAGGAAAAGCAGTGACTAAAGGTTGGAGATTGGAATGTCAGCTGCATGGTTGGGGAAGAAGGAAGCAAAGCGGTTTGGCTTTCTTTTCTTTCCCAGAATTTCCTGGGATTTCTGTTCATAATTTAGGTGTCCCTGTATTTGTTTTATTTGTCTGGGAATGGAACATTTTTGTCCCAGAGAGGAAACATATCATAGGTATACTGATAACAAGTATACTCAGTATACTGAGTTCTCAAAGGTGGTTAAAAGCCTTTGAAGTTGGCTTCTATCCACTCATTCAAACCTCAGTAAAGTTGAGTTAAAAGAACAGAGTGTTTATTTGAATATTTGAGTGTGTGTGAGTGTGTATATAAGGAGGATGGGGGTGGTGGTGGATGCATGCTCTCGCTCCTACCTTCGTGCCAGCCGCCCCACCCAGTGCTCCTGCTGAAAAGAGCTTCACTTGTAATAAAGACCATGCCCTGTGGTTGGCCAGAGATGACTACTTTTAACTTCTTGGGGTCCAGGTAAGATGGTCCTCAGCTGCAGGTCACCCTCCTAGCTCACCTGATTCACTGATTTCAAAATCTTCAATCACCAGAACAGTCTTTGGAGAAATGATCAGGAAATAAACATTGAACTCTGCAAATAATTCCATTTTTAAACCTTACAGAGGTCAGGGACAGATGGGAAAAGCAAGAGAGGTGGCTCAGTACCATTTCTTTTATAGTGCAGGGTATTGAGTCACATGGGGTCCTCTGAGCATTTGCTCATCATTATCCCACACTTATGGGGAAGGGACCAGGTGGTGTCCTTGATGGTTCCCCTAACTCAGTCATGACCTTGCAGCTCTAGGACAGATAATGTGACGGAGAGGGAGGAAGGAAGACTGGGGAAGATAGAGTGGTTTTGAGTATTGACTATCTCATGTAATTTATTGAATACTACACTGAACATGAAAAAGACAACACAGCTGTATGGGGACAGAATGGTCATCAATGTACCAGTTGTCCACCTTTATGATTGTGAGGCTGACAGGGAGCTGTGGCTGCCACTGCCTAGCATCACGAGAAAGGATCATACCACATACCATCTAGAAAAGATCAAAATTCAAAATTTGACGTATGGGTTTCTACTGAATGTGCATTGCTTTCCAAGTGTCATAAAGTAAAAAAAAAAAAAAAAAATTTGGTAAGTCGAACTGTTGTTAAGTCAGGGACTGTCTATATGAGGAAATCAAATATGAATTAAATACCAGTAAATTAATATGGTAAAATAAATCATCAGTAATATTTTGAGTATTGGTGAATTAGTGAAAAATATGACCCTCCAACAAAATACGGAACTCTGATTAAGAAAAAGAAAACACATGATAGAATAAACTCAGTTGTCATGTGGACAACCAGTCTGCTTCTCGAGTTCTCTCAAGGCTGGAAATACCCGGAGAGGTAGGCGCTCTCTCCCACACTCAGCCTTTGCCCCACTGAATGGAGGCAGAGCCCAGCCTCTCCTAAGATAAGCGATGCCTGACAGCAGCAAACTGTTGTGCAGAGGAGTGAGGTGTGGGCAGATAGTTGAGGCTGAAGTCATAACACAGGGTGTCCAGTGGGCAGACCCCAAAACTCCAGAGCCAAAAGAAGAGACTGATCTCCTGCCATGTACTTCCCTGTGTCTGAGAGTAGGGACAGTGTCTCTTTATTGACCTAATCCACGTATCTAACAAAGAGAGCCACAAAACAGCAGCCGATCAGCGCCAGCGCAGAGGCCGTGATGACCACGATGACGCTCCCGGCCTTGTTGACCAGAAAGCCCAGGCCACCTCCAACCAGGATCTGAGCCAGCTGCACCATGCAGGTGAGGACTGCGCAGTCCAGGCCCTGCCCTCTCTCGCCGCTGTCCAGGCTCCCTCCTCGGGCCTGCTGTCTCTGCAAGAGAAACACAGGAAGACATTTAATCTACATGAACAGTCCATTGGGGCAGAAGCTGGCACACTTTTTCTGTGAAGAACCAGGTAGGAAATCCTTTCATGGTCTTGGTTGCAACCACACAACGCTGCCATTGTGGTGTAAAAGCGGCGGCAGTGGATAAACGAGTCAGTGTTCCAATATGACCTAACGGACATTGGTATTTGGATTTCATATCATTTTCACTTGTCACAAATGTTACCCTTCTATTGATTTTCTTGTAACATAGCATTTAAAAATTTTAAGAGAATTCTTAGCTCACCAGCCGTACGAAAGCAGGCGGCGGGCCACATTTGGCCCATGAGATGTAGTTTGCCCAGTCCTTGCTTTACAGTCACCAAGAAACTGCATGAGGCTGCTTTTCCTACCTGCCACAAAGTCTCACACACCCCTGTGAATGCCTGGGAAGGTTAAATGATTAATATATGCAAAATACCTCTTCCTAAGAAGTCAGTAGGTATAATATAATAGAAACTCAATAAATATCCCGTTTCTTTCCTTCAGTAGAGTTAAAAGTTCAAATATGATTAAGAAGTGTGTTGAAGCACAGATCTACATAGGAGAAGCAATATAAAAAAAGTAATTCAGCCTTTCAGAATGTGCTTGGTATGGACTGGTTGATAATGTTGCCATTTATCTGGTGTCTTGTACGTGCTAGGCCTTAGCCTTATGCAAGATTCTCTGATTGTGTCACTTCTCTTTGTCCTCCCCTCTTCCCTGGATGCACACACTACCATGCCCATAGGACAACAGCAATACTAATTACCATTTTTTGAGTCTCTGCCAGGTGCTAGGTGGGCAGCATGCTAGGCAGGCCACCTGTACTACCTTGTTTTATTCTATTTTCCAATCACCATAAGGTGGGCATATTATTCCCATTTGCTTGATTAGGAAGCTCAGGCTCTGACAGTTTGAATGATAATTCCTATACAATTAAAGCGTAAAAAAAAAAGCAGTGTGCAGAAAAATGCACATTATGCTTTGAACACAAGAAGGAAAATAAGAAAACAGATTCATACTTGATTTTCATTTTAAAATGCTGGAAAGATAAACAAAAACCACTTAAGTGCTTACACGTAGGCCCCGGAGGGACATAGAAAACGGGTAGGTAGAGCCACATGTATATATCGCTGTGGTTGTTGAACCATGTGAACATATAACCTTATCTAAAAATGAACTCATTTTAACTGATGTTTAATAAATAAATGAATAACGTCCCCAGTGTCACACAACTGCAAAGTAGGGGCAGCAGGATTTGAATCCACGTTTCTCTGAATCGAAAGCTTATGTGTTTTTGCCCTCATACCACCTAACCTTCTCCCAGGAGGGACAGTTCTTCACGGTAACTATCTCTAACAGCAAAACCCTTGCACACATGGAAACATTAGTGACAGCGTTCGTCAGGGGCGAGAACAGCCACAGACTCTTGTTTGGAAGCTTTTAACTCCTCTGCAACTCCACCCTGTGGCACTGGCCAGGTCAAATGATAGAGAAGCGGGCCAGCACTGCAACCACAGAAATGTGTTCAGTGTCTTTCAGCTTCACACTGTGGCAGAGTGAGCTTGAAGTTATCTCTTTAGCATTTTTATCTCTACGCCAAGTAAGGAAATGTTATACCTATTTTCATAGAGAAAAAGTTACATCTTTTGAAAAGAAGAGCTGCTGATCTTGGAGCAGAAATACCCAACCTACCGTTCTTTGGGGGCAGTTTGGTGCCTTGCCCTCCAGCCTGATCTCCAAGACAGAGATGGGGGCAGGCCTCCCTGGAGGCAGCTGGTAGGGTGACCACCTGCAACCTCAGCTTTCCTCCCCCCACAGAGTCTGACTTGCTAAAGCCTGGCCTCCAAGGGAAATGTGGGTTAGGAATCTCCTACCCTTAACCAATAATTCCCAGAAATTCCACCTTTGCAGCCGCTGGGGGTGGGGGCCCCCAGGAAAGCTGCAGGTGAACTGGACATTGGGACAGTTGTCAGAATCCCCAGGCTCCCCTTTCTTTTCTTGCTGTATGACTTGGGCTGCTTTCTCAGCATTCCTGAGCCCCCTTTTCCCCCCCAAAAAGATAACAGGGTAACAGTATCTCTCTACTGCCCTCCAGGTGCACAGAGCTGCAGAGGAAAGAGGACAGTGAAGCTGCTGCTTCAAGATCCTTATTTTCTAGCTCTGCCCTACACTTTCTTACCCCATCCCCCCCTCTGCCTTTGGGGTGAGGTTCAATGACACACCTTCTCTTGCTCCTCGCGGTGGTACTTGGCAATGAGGTTAAAGGGCACAGTGTACAGAGTGCTGGACATCACACCAAACATGGTACACAGAGCCAGGGTGGAGTAGACATTCGGGAAGAGCCCAATAAATCCTGTTCCCAGGCCAAAGAGCAAATACCCTGTGAAGTAAAGACCCTTTAATCCGATGTAGGATACCAAAGGTTTCTGAAAGTCTGTGGGGAGAAGAAAGAAAGAAATTACAGCTGGCGGTGCCTCACAACACTTGGTAATTTCAGACAATCTTTCTTTTTGAAGATTCACTTTTTTTTTTTAGGAGTCTTCCTTTGATGCTGAGTCAGGAACAAAAGAACCTCCTTATCTGTGCTTAAAAACAGATGGCTTTTGGAATCCATCTTAAATCCTGTGCATACAGAGGGCTAGAAACTGCCTTGCAAGGTTGATTTTCTTTTTCCACAAGGAAGGACCAGGCACTGTTCGGCAGGCAGTTGAATAGCAACAGAATGCAAAGGTGGGAAAAGCCCACATTGGCTATGGGATTGTGGGGATGCAAGACGGGGAAGAAAAGTAGGTCCTTTTGATTCACAGAGTCTAGCCTAATAGGACACAACAATCCAGGCCTATCTTGGCCCCGTGGCCCAAAGTCAGGCTGGAGGAAACTGAAACAACCAGATTTTAAGAATAATCCAAGCCATTTGGTCCTTTCCCCTCCATCTGAACATCACCTGCACACCTGAGAAGGAAGTGAAGAATGTCCTTTATCTAAAGACAGGTTCCCTGACTGGCCAACACTTCCCAGGCTGGTGAGGGGCCCTCACTGTACCCAGAACCTCCCTACTGCTGACTCCCTCACCATCTGTCCATTCCCTTATCTTTTCAAAATCTCAGCTTCCTCAACTAAAAAAAAATCTTAAAAAAAAAAAAAAGAAGAGACATTAATAAAACCCTTCTTTGTGATTGTCTCCAGGATCAAATGAGATCCCTAAAAAACTTTGCTCTTTCTTTTTAAATAGCTGTTTCTAATCTATACGCTCCCTATCTTTCCCCTGACCATTCTACTGGAACACATGAACCCAGGGGATGAATGCTAAGACCTGAAATGTGTCTATTCAAGAATGAAATTTCCCCTATCTATACAAAGAACTGTTGGACTCACATGACATAGACAAGAAACCTAACCTGGATTACAACTGAATATATTATGAAACTAAACACTGTCTCATCCTATGGAAATCAGAGCTCTGAAAATGACAAGTGGGCAACATTGCTTTCTCTATTAAATCCATACCATCCCCCAGGGAGCTGTTGTCAAGGTTAAGAGTGAGAGCAGTATATAGTTAGTTCAGTTTCTGTTTGCTTAATGATTATACAAAAAATGTAATCTAGGTATCTCAGTATTTTTTTTTTTTTTTGGTATCTCAGTATTTAAAAGACACCATCAGTAGTCACTGGGGAAATGCTCTCATCCAATTATATAGGCCAGACAAGAAGAAGGTAAAAAAGCATAAAGCGCTATTTGGAAACAGAAGTAACTTCAGAACAAAGCCAAGCAAAGAATCCCTTATCCATGAAGAGAAATCAATGTGTAAAGGCCAAGCTGACTTGCCCTCTACTGGGTCTGATACCCAGTTGTGGTTATGTCCTCACACTGTGCCTCCCATTGGGATTGGAGGGAAATGCTGGATTTAAGCACCAGCTATGAATAGTACTGTAGGATATGAAAAATTGGCTACTTTCCAGTATTAAATATTGCCATTTTCATGGATCTGAGTATGCTTGCTATGCAAAAGGAACTTGAAAATACCATACCTCACCCTTCACCCTAGCAGCCAGATTGCCCTGCCAAACTGCATCTGGATAGAAATTCTGGATTCTCATCTGATGTTATGTGATGAGTCCAAAATAGAGGGTGCACTCTGGAATTGAAGGAAATGATTGATTTTGCTCAGGGTGGGTTGGAATGCAGGGGGAAAGAACTTGGAAGACTTAACAGACAAAGTTACTTTGGAGCTGAGTCTAAAAGCATGATTAGCAGTTGTCCAGATGTGGAATTAGAAAGAGCATCTGGAGAAGGAGAAACCAAAAGCAGTAGAAAATCCACAGAGCTGAAGAAGTCTGTGTAGTGAGTCATGAGGTGTAGTGAATCTGAACTGGAGTGAGAGGGGTCAAAGTGCGAATCGGACCAAACTGAAAATCATGGAATGCCAGGCTGAGGACTTTGACTTTATCTTATGGTCATGGAGAGCCCCTGAAGATCCTTAAGGGCTGGTTGGTATTTTATAAATAAAATTTTAGTTCTAATTCAAGTGAAAGGGATCCCACTGGTTTATACATTAAAATAACTTTGGAAAACGATTCAAATAATAGTTTATTGTACACAGAGCTTTTAACTCAACGGGGCCTAAAAATAACATGCATTTTAATTTTCAAGTGCCATGAAATGGAACTAAGACTAGACTAATGGAATGGTCCCTCGTAGGGATTCTTTGAAAAAAATTATTTTTTAATTGACACAAAACTAAAATACTTATTACTTGTGGAAAAAATGGGCTCCTCTTACAAGAATGAAGGTGGTAGTAAATAGTCCCCCATCTCTAGAAAACATAAAGGGATTGAGATGAATAATTAGACCCTTAATCTACAACTCTCAGATTCTATTTTAAGTACTTGACATCTTCCTCTAAGAATGTTCTTAGTTCATGCACTCTAAGGGGGAAAAAGGAGAAATATAAGGTTTAAGCCGCTATTATTTGGTTATCATAAATTTTTAAAAAATAAATTTTATGGCTTCATGATTACTAGGCCATGAATTACTTACATGTTTGTATTAGGTTCCCTTTCCCCAGTTGTGCTATATTTTGAAGAGATTTTTTTTTTTTATCTTGCAGCAGGTTTCCTGCTGTGCTATGACTAGTTGGAGGTCAGACAAGGGGTTAATATATACATTCACTCTCTTCCCCCTAAAAAGCACACTTCAATGACAGAATGAGTGCCCCTGAGAATGCTAACAGGGATTGTCCTCCATCACTTCCCCCTTTACCACCTGGGTCACAACCTTGCTGTCCCCTGGGTCTGCCCAAATCTTAGAGCTCTGAGTTGGGGTCCAGCTATCTCCCCACAATCCAGGAGAGCTCCCTTTATTATTAGAAGCCCAATTTCCATTCCAATTCCATTCCAATGGGAGGCCTGCATACATTTTATTGGCTAGATTATTTCACTTAATTCAATGTATACAGAGCTTGGAGATTTCCGTATACATTGCTGGGCACCAAATGATACTAGTGTTATAGTACATTAGTTTGGGATGTTTGAAACTAGTCACAGAGGTGCCTGGGTGGCTCAGTCTCTTGAGAGGCCAACTCTTGATTTCAGCTCAAGTCATGATCTTGGATCCCTGGGATTGAGCCCTGCATCAGGCTCTGCACTCAGCGCAAAATAGGCTTATCCCTCTCCCTCTGCTCCTCCCCTCACATGTGCACTCTCTCTCCTAAATAAATAAAATAAATAAAATCTTTTTTAGAAAAACACAATAAATAAAACCAATCACAGAAATTTCTTTGTTTGCAGTGTCTTTAGAACTGAAACTTAGCTAAGCAGGGGTTAATGGACTCCAGTCCCCATGGAAAGCTGGTACCTGAGAAAGAAAGTTGTCATCCTTAATCCTGGAACAGTGCTCCTATGACATGCCTTCCTCCCTCACTTGAGCTAAGGTCATTTTGCACATTAATTCTGTCACCTAGCATATTAACCATCCCTCCTATGGTCTGTCATCTACAGATCTAATAAACATATCTGTGAAACTCCACCAGTGATCTTTCTCCAGTAGAACATAGACCTGATAGTCAGTGCTGGGACTGTAGCCCTTGTGCATCCAATACTTCACTAACTTGTTTACAAGGTTTCCCTTTATTTTCTAGATAACTTTGATCAAGAACCCATGGATTCCAAGGAAAGTTTAATCAATGAGGAAAATAACATAGAATTCAGTATGGAAAAGGATACTTCCTGTGGTCCTTTCTAAGGGAATAGTTTTTCCTGATTTCCATAATTTATCAAGAATATGATGTTTTACTTATTTAATTTATTTATTTGAAAGAAAGAAAAAGAGAGAAAGAGAGCATGAGTGGGAGGGTCAGAGAAAGAGGGAGAGAAAATCCCAAGCAAATTCCATGCTGAGGGAGGAACCCAGTACGGGACTTCATCTCTTAACCCTGAGATCAGGACATGAGCTGAAACCAAGAGTTGGATGCTTAACCAACTGTGACACCCAGGCACCTCAAGAATCTGGTATTTTAAAGAGCAAAAGAATACATATAAATACATAAAATCCAATATTCTGCTATACCAGAGCCTTCTAGAAGACACCTTGAGGAGGAAGAGACTTACAAGAATAAAGTGAGGAAAACACGGAATTGATGCACAAGCCCCAACATCCAACCTCGACCCCTCTTTCGTAGATGAGAAACTCTGTGGAGTTGTGTGCACTGTAGGGATCCCCGTGGTATACAATCTGAAAGAGATTTGGGGCTGTTGAGATACAAATGCAGTGTGGTAGGGACCCCCTTTCATGTACTCTGCTTCTCCTTCCTGAGGAGCGACATGTCCCTGCCCAGGGGGCCCTTCCCAGGACACAGAGTTCATTCTCCCATGACCACATCACCCCTTTCATCCTTTTACACTTCTACTCAAGGACCTTCAAGAAGTCCTAATGCCATCAAGTCTAAACAGTATCTCCCTGGATCATTAATACCCTTCCTTCCACCTAATATCTGGCCCCCACCTGACTAAGCAACCCTGGTACCCTTCCTCTGGTATAACCAACAGGCTTCTTCTGACTCATTTCCACAATGCCATTCCTATTTCTGCTTGGAATGTTTTCTCCCTCTTCTCTCTCTGTCCAACTCCTATTCACCTTTCAATGCCAAGACTATACTATACCTCCTTTATTTAGCCTGCCATGACTACTGCAGCTCACATTGATTCTTTCCTGTTTGTTGTATTTGATAAGTCCTGGTCCCATAGAGATTTCTAGGGTATAGTAACTTGTTCTCCAGTTCCTGTCTATAAGACAGCTCCTTAAAGTACTCTTCCTTACATTCTTACTGTGCCCATCCTTGGGGTGAGCCCAGAAGAAACTCAACAGGTGCTGAGTGAAGGACTGATATGCAAGTCAATGAGTTTGTGCACAGACATGTTTATTACCTGGCCCATAAAATCTGTGAAGAAGAGCATGTTAGACAGGAAAGCAGTCCATCCAATGAAGTGGCTGATGCAAAGGCAGAGGTAATGGGAAGGCATATTCATCAGCACCCTCAGCAGTGAGGTCATGGTCATTGTCTTACTAATCTGGAATAAAACAGGAAACAGGTGTGACCTTCAGTGCAGACATACAGCCAGCTGTGTGAGCCAGAGCACACAGCCATGTCACATACGTGTCAGTCAATTACCCCCCAGCATCACACTTTCTGGGCATGGCACCAAGGTTTCCACGGAGGGGTCTTATAGGAAGTGCCCTGTCAAGTATGAGGGCCCTGAATAAGGTTTTGGAGACCTAAGGGTAAAAGGTCTGGAAATGGGGTTTGCTTTGGGCCAAGATGTAAGAGATATCTAGCATCCTGTCTTTGGATGGCAGAACCACTACATGAGGACAAGGCTCACAGATCTAAGCTAGCCCTTAGATGATTATAATTCTTAGATTTCTTGAATCTGAAAGCATGGTAGGCTAAATTCTAAGATGGCCCCATGATCCCTGTCCTCTGATATTACCCTATAATTATTCTATGCTACATGGCAGAGGGATTTTGCAGATTTAATTAAGGTTACTAATTTCTTGACTTTGAGTTAATCAAAAGGGAGATTATCTGGGTGACCTTAACCAAATCACATGAGCAATTTAAAAAGCAAAGAATTTTCTCCAGGTGGGAGCAGAAGAGGAAATCAGAGTTTCAAAGCACAAGGGTTGCTGGCTTTGAAGGTGGAAGGGATCACATGAAAGGGATCTTAGAGTAGACTCTAGGAGATGAGAGTGACTTCTTGCCATCAGTCAGTAAGAAAATAAGCAGTTTAGTCCTACAAACACAAGGAACTAGATTCTACTTGAATGAGCCCTAAAGCTGATTCTTCCCCAGTTGAGCCTCCAGATGAGAATGCTCCTCCATCAACATATTGATTTCAGCCTTGTGAGACCCTAAGCAGAGAACCCAGTTGAGCCCACCCAGAACTCTGATCTACAGGACTGTGAGATAATAAATATGGTTTTAAGCTGCGCAAACTGTGGTAATTTGCTAGGTAGCAATAGAAAACTAATACAAAGAGCAAATCAGCTCCCTGGTTTTGGTCAAGTGCCTCTTCCTAGTTTATTTCTCTGGATCCTGCCATGAGCCAGCACATGTAAATGAGCCCTTTGTGGGCAGTCCGGGTGGCTCAACAAGGTGGATTAGCCCAGGGCCTGATCCTGGACACCCGGGATCAAGTCCCACATAGGGGTCCCTGCATGGAGCCTGCTTCTCCCTCTGCCTGTGTCTCTGCTTCTCTGTGTGTGTGTGTCTCTCATAAATAAATAAAATCTTTTTAAAAAATGAGCCCTTTGTGGAGTCTAAAGTGAAGACAATATAGAATACACACACATACACACACACACACAATCAATACACATACCCATATTCTTTAATTTAGACTTAAATTATGTTAAAACCAGCAGCTATACTTTTTTTGTATCAGAAGCTTTGAGAAAATCAGAAATTTTGAACTACTGACACAACTGTTTTGAAATACAAAGAATAAAACAGCTTTCAGCATCTTGTTATATAAGAGGAGAAAGAAACCTTGGGAATATTAAGACACTCACTGAGACTATAAACATCAATCATTGTGGGATGATAGGTTTTGTCAAATCTTTATCTGTTCTTAATCTTGACACAATGAAATTGAGTTTTGGCTACTTTATTTACAAGGTATTCTCATGGGAGTTTCTATTTTAACTATAACGGCTATTTTACAATTCTTAATTTTATATAATAATGCTTTTTAATTCTTCATTGTGGAAAATATATTTACTTTTTGTACATTTATTAGATAAATTGAGTTTTTTAATTTTTCAATTTTGTAGTATTTAACCTACTGGCCATGACTGAACTGATCTTCTCATGCAGTCATTCCCACCCTTATCCATGGCACATACGTTCCAAGGCCCCCAGTGGATGCCAGAAACTGCACATGGTACTGAACTGTATATAGACTATGTTTTTTCTTGCATACCAATGATAAGGTTTAATTTATAAATCAGACACAGTAGGAAATTAACAATAGCATAATAAAATAGAACAATTATAACAATATACTGTAATAAAAGTTGTGTGAATGTAGTCTCTCTCTCCCAAAATACATGATTATGTTATACTCACTCTTCTTATTCTCGTGATGCCATGAGATGATAAAATGCCTATGTGATGAAATGAAGTGAGGTGGATGACATAGCATTAAGCTACTATTGACCTTTTAACAGTAAATCATCTGCTTCTAGACAGTGGTTGACCATAGGTAACAGAAAGATAGAAAGTGAAACTTCAGATAAATGAGGACGACTGTACTTAGTATTTAAAAAGTATAGATATTGGGATCCCTGGGTGGCGCAGCGGTTTGGCGCCTGCCTTTGGCCCAGGGCGTGATCCTGGAGACCCGGGATCGAATCCCACGTCGGGCTCCCGGTGCATGGAGCCTGCTTCTCCCTCTGCCTGTGTCTCTGGCTCTCTCTCTTTCTCTCTGTATGACTATCATAAATAAATAAAAAATTAAAAAAAAAAAAAAAGTATAGACATTCCTCTGGAAGTAGGAAAAATAACTTTCTTGCCCATAGAATATGGTAACTGTCAAAATAAATGTTAACTGAAAAATAAATTCAATGCACGATTGTTACTTTTTACTCAACCATAGGAAGAAGCTAAGGGCATAGAACAAAAATCAACAGGAGCCCGCAGCTGGCGCAGTTGGTAAAGCATGCAGCACTTGATCTCAGGATTGTAGGTTTGAGCCCCTGTTGGGTTTAGAGATTACTTTAAAAAATAAAAATGAAATCTTTAAACAACAACAGCCTGAATTTCATGCCTCAGACTCAGTGATTTATTCTTCTTTTCCTTCTTTTCTTTCCAAAAATGCAAAGTCTTTAAAAGTGAATGTGGCCAGAAGTATTCATTCTCATTCCAAATATTAATTTATGCTTCTGCCTTATACATAATTTTCATCCTACTTTCATTGTTAATCTAATTTTCCCTGTCATCCAAAAATAAATATGAGCTTTCAAATTGTGCCTAGTATTTCTGTAAAAGCTGGGAATGTAAATATTCAAAGCCCTTTGGGTATTTTAACTCAGAATGAAAATTCAGCTGGCATCTTATTATGTGACTCATCTGTTCCCTTGGTGAAGCCCTTTCAATGATTCTGAGCCCTTGGGAGTTGCTCTACTGAACGTAATGTACACTTTTGTCAACTGGAGATTGGGTGGTGGTGCATTTATACATGAAAAAGGCCCAGAGCTGAGAGTGGGGAAGAGAACTTCCTAAGAGTACACTCAAAAGGAGACCATTGAAATGATAAAGTAAGCAATGATGGCATGAAGGAATTGAGGATGAATTTTATGGGATCCAGTTTGAATCCTGAAATAATTCAGGCCTCCTCTTGCCATTAAAAAAAATTTCCAATTTCCAAACTGTACTGCCACCTCTCTCGTTTTGGAAAATAAGTATATTTGACCTTGGAATATGTATTGGTATAAACTGGTATTATTATGCCCCCTATTACAGCTGTAAATTCTTGAGCACAGGGAGCAGAGATTAATAATCTGTTTTATGATCCCTCAATACCTAGTAGTGCTTTTCATGTACTTGGTACCCAAAGTAGTTTGTTGAATAAATGACTATAATATGCTCATTTACTTATATAAAGCTTAAAAAGCACTTTTGCATGCCTTATCTTAGTTAAATATCCCAATAGTCCTAGAAAATAGATAGGCTAACCCAACAAGAGAAGTCGGACTCATAGAGATTGACTGAGCTTGTATGAAAGTTGTTAGAGCAAAAAAAAAAAAAAAGAGAGAGAATAATAAAAAAAAAAAATAAGAAGGGTAAGAACAAGGATATTTTTCCTGAGTAAAGAAAAAAGAATTTGCATCTTACCTGTTTAGAAGGATTTGGGGTTTTTTCTCCCTGCAATGCCAGCTCTGGGTTTACATAACCGTTCTTAGCTTTCTCAATAGACCCATACTGGTACATTTTGTCTGATGACAATAGAAAATCCTGGGGTGCTTGCTGTGGGGGAATGTCCTTTGTAACATCTCTAAGTGGGGCTTCAGGGATACTGCAGAGATGAATAATAAAACACAAAGTAAGCACCAAGGCGGAGAAGAAGAACATGACCTGGAATTCTGAACCCAATACTCTTCCTATCTCCAGATGGGCCCAGTCGATGGCACCCAAAAGGTAACCCAGGGCACCTCCAAAACCTGGAAAACAAGAAAGAACTGTATTAGCATATTTAGCAAACCATCTTCTTTCTCATGGAGTCCGGACCCTCCCCTTCAGTGGGAAAACTCCCTGAGGTGAGCAGAGGCACCTGCTTTTGATGGAGTTAACACAGCAGGAGGCCAAGACATTCACAATCACAAAACAGGGGCTCAAGCTTGGCTCTGGCATGTGCTTGCTGTGCCCTTGGACTTCACTCATCATACGGGGGTAATAACAGAAGAGTAACCTACAAGTAGGGTCATGATTAGAAAATGGACTAGTGCCAGACACAAATATTGCCACCATCAGAAGTCCTGTGGCCTTTCTAAATTGCACTCTCTAAACTGCTGCAGAACTATAATTCCTGCCCTTACAAAGCCCCAGAAAAAAACTGGGGCTGGACTGCAGTAAAATTATTTGTATTGGCATTTATCTGTTAATAGGCTTCCTTTGCAAAGATCAAACAGCTTTGGACTCTGTCTTCTTTCCTCTGTTAGAAGCTAAAGGAACTTGTTCCAATTGATAGTCACAGAACAAATAATAAGTTGGATATGTTGAAATATGGAAGTCTCTCTGATGTTTGCTTCACCTGCTTTTGCCAAAGACGGTGTGATTTGGGGGACATTGAGGAAGGACTTCCCCAAATCAATCCTGCTCTAATGGTCTAATATTTGAAATCCTATTAGTAGTGATTCATCCGTTTTGGATTTTAAAATACAAGTGCCCCTGACCTGGGCAAGACACATACTACTCAGCACCAAAGTAGTAAGTGCTCCTCAGATGTTTCTCCTGGTGGCAGGTATCAGTGATTCTGGAAATGCAGGGCACGGGGACACCCAGGGGTGGGAGGGTACCCAGGGAAGTAAGGAGATGGATGCCAAACACACCTCCTACCTACATCACAAACTTAAATAGGGCTGATCACTCTGTCAGATACCTTTAAATGTCAACTTCCCATCATGCCTTACCAAACACATGTATCTGCCTGGCCAGAAATACTTTGTTATTGTTTTTCTTGTGTGAATGAAGACTCTATTTTATTTCCCAAATAAAGACAATATTCTCACAAACCAGGGAATCAAGGAAGAAAATGAAACTTAAGGAATTTTCTAACTGTAACTCTAAACACCCAGAATAAACCCTGACCCCAGGAACACAAATCTGAATGTCAAATACCATGACTCTTAATTTATCCCGAATGGTGGGAGAATGGGTGATTCTAGTCACTCTTCATTCTCATTAGTTACAATGTACTATAGAGGATATTTACAGATGACAAACTCCTTAACCAATGGATTTCAAAAATAAAGCATCATTGATATGCCCTGAGTGCCAAAGCATTATAAGACAGACTTATGGGAGACTGTGGCAAATGAGTGCAATGAGGTGAAACATACGTCTTGTGCCAACAGGAGTATATGGTCTAGTTACGGGTAATGGGCATGTACATAAACAGATAAATGACACATATGGGACCTGTCCTGGATGGTGGGTCCCAGGCTTTGAGAGGAAGGGAGGCCCCTGAGCCAGCCACACTCTGTTATGACACAGAGGGCAGTTCTGGGACTAATGGTGCCTCTGGATCACTATTAGACAATGACTCTCTTTATCTAATCATGGAGATACCAAGGGTGTCAGAGGTCATGTGCTGAACCAAGCAATCAACCAATAAAGATGTACTAAATTTCAAACACTATTTGGGGTTGTATTATAAATCAAGATTTCCCAATTTCAGCACTACTGACATTTTGGGCTGAAGAATTCTTTGTTGTGAAGGGCTATTCTGTACATTAGGATGTTTAGCAGCATTTCTGGTCTCTCCGCACTAGATGCCAGTAACAACTTCACCAGCCTGACAAACAAAAATGTCTCTAGACATTGCCTAATGTCCCATAGGAGGCAAAATGGCCCCCAGTTGAGAATCCCCGACCTTAATTAATCCTATGAAAAGCTTACACATTCCTTTTTTGAAACTATTTATCATTTGTTACCAGGTCAATGGTTGTTATATTGTCATTTAATTCTGTCATTTATGCCTCTTTCCTTCACACTTACCACGCCCCTGAGCAAAGGAAATGTAGAGCAAAAGACTCCTGCCTATTTAAAAGAATTTATATGTGAAATAAATCCTCTGCTGTGCAACAGAATGGTGGTTTTATTTCATGCATATAAATATGTGGGTATAAATCTAATGACAGACTTATATTCAATATCGACTAGACTGATCGAGTCCTACAATTGGAGGGTTTCCAAGTCTATTTTTATGTCTGCTGGCTTAGTGTACATCAATAAAAATTGTTGAGCACTGAACATATGTAAAGGACTCTCCTAGCTTCAGCACCCCATCCCTTCCTCCCCAGAAGGCAGTTCTAAGTGAGAGAAGCAGGTAAGTAAACAATTACTAAAAAAAACAAGACAAACAAACAAACAAAAAACTAATAAATGATGCTAGAACTGTGAGCTGGGTACTCAAAGAGTATAGAAGATTTCTGAAGAGTTTATTTGTTATTGGTGCCTAGTTAATGGTACCGAGAGGATGTTGATTATTAATAATTATTATAGGATCCCTCTTGATTAGCAATGAAGTTCCATAAGCTTTCAATATATCAGTGGATGCAAAGATTTTAGAGATAGAAAGATATTTAAACTCTTCCAGTTGAATTAGATCTGAAAGCCAAGGGCTTACATGGTTAAGTGACAGGGGACAGCATGGAAATTAGGGGTTTGGAATTTACCCTGCTTTCAATCCCCACTTGGGTGTTTTCTAGTCATGTGATCTTGGGCATTTCTCTGAGAAATGGGGATGATGATACCTCCTCCTATGAGTTTTGTGAGGGTTAACATGACAATACATGTAAAGCGTCAGTCCATATAGTGATAGAAGCAGGGCCCAAACCGAGTCCCTATAGACTTGCTACAGAAACCCTAATTCAGAAGTGGGAGAAGAGGGACACCTGGGCGGTTCAGTGGTTGAGTGTCTGCCTTTGGCTCAGGTTGTGATGATCCCAGGGTCCTGGGATCGAGTCCTGTATCAGGCTCCCCTCAGGGAGCCTCTGCCTCTGCCTGTGGCTTCTCCCTCTGCCTCTGGCTCTGGCTCTCTCTGTGTCTCTCATGAATAAATTAATAAAATCTTAAAAAGAAGAAGAAATGGGAGAAGACAACTACTGCCGGTTGTCACTCAGGGTGACAATCTGCCTAGAGCTGGCTGAAAGGACTTGGACATTGAGTCCAGTGACTAGAATCCAAGGATAATTCTGGAGGCTGACCTAGGCCTACCACAGACCAAGCAGGGCAAGTGGGAAGTACTGTGGAAGCACCACGTATCCCAGACCTGGAAAGAGTAGCAACTGTAAGTGCCTGATTTAAAAAATACCAGTCTAAAGCAGTGCTTCTTAAATGTTCATGTGTGCATGAACATATGGACTTCTTATTAAAATGCAGATTGCCCTGGTCTGTTTGGGTTTATATAACAAAAATGCCCTAAACTGGGCGGTTTACAAGCCACAAAGATTTACTTCTCACAGTTGTGTTAGCTGGGAAGTTTAATATTGTGGCATCAGCAGATTGTGTGTCTGGTGAGGCATGCTAATTCCACTCATGAGGCCTCATGACCTAATCACCTTCTAAAGGCTCCACCTCTTCATACCATCACATGGGGTATTAGGTTTTTAACGTGTACATTTTAGTGGACAAACATTGAATCTATACCACAGGTTCTGACTTTAAAGATTCAGGGTATGGCTTGAGAGTCTACATTCTTTTCAAGCTCCCCAGTGACACCAGTGCTGCCAATCCAAACATCATTCTGCATAGCCAGGTAAGACAGCAGTTTGCAATCAAACGTGCTCCACCCTTATCTAAAACTCTAACCTAGGGAATGGGACTTTGTAGTCATAGGATATTTGACCAACAATGCAAAACTGATAAAGCACAATGATGTGCAGTTGTGAAAAAATGAGGTTAAATTGCAGACATTATTAGGGTTCTATGATTTGTATTGTTTTTGTAGTCTAATAGAGAAATTACCCCAAAAATATTACAGAGAAGTTATAGTTTTACTGCCCTGTAGAAAGTTAGTCAAATTTATATCCAACCTTTTACTTTTGCTGATCACATACACACACCCTGTAAGAACTTAGAGAAACGGTTCTTTATGCCTTCCCTGTCAGTTCCCTCATTAATTAGTTGAACAAAATTTTGACATCTGCTTCAAGTAATTTAGGGAATTTCCAATCCTCTCTTCTCTTTGGGAGGGGGGTAAAAACAAACAAACAAACAAACAAACAAACAAACAAACAAACAGACAAAACTGTTTCATTTGTCCAAAAGCTACTATAGGATGTAGCTAAATGTTACAACAGAACATGGCCTGAGGGAATAGTGGGCCATTAGGGTAATTATTCCATAGGCACCTATTACAACTCTGGATAGAAACATTTAAACTGAATCTATTCACACCCTCAGATATGATAAAGGCCAGCAGAGGGCTCTAGGGATTCACTGAACGCATTCCTGTCTGCTGCTGCTGCTTAAGCTAAGGATTTTATCCTCAAAGATAGTCCTCAAGACAAAGCCAAGTCATCTTAGCTGCAAGAAAGGCCAATACCAACCCCCACATCTAAATCCAAACTGCATTTATCTCTCTGCCAACATCAGCCTCGTTGGGGCCTCTGGAATTAATCACCAGGTTATTGGCCAAACCAGAAGATGGAACATCTACAGGACATCTGCTAATGTCAGATAACTAGGCTTTACAAAAACTTGACAAAGAAGAGCCCACAAATGATCCAGCTGGCTCCTTCACGGAGCCAGGCCACGTTGTCACACTCAGACCACAGCCAATCTCAGAACAATGAGTGTCTTGACAGACAGATGTTATGTTTCATAAAACTTATGATACAACTTGAACAATGGCTCATCGTGGAAGAAATCCAAGCATATAGAAATAGGGTTGTTTTTCTTTAGTTCACAGCTATAACAGGTAAAATGGGTAGCTTGGGGAGTTTCAGGACCAAGGAATCTAAAGGGTCTGTGTGTCTACTAGGTGCCTATAATTGCCTCTCTGCTTCAGGTGTGTGGCTTAACAATCCACATTCTGATGGCAAAATAGCTCAAGTCCAGAGAGCTAAAAGTGTGGTGCCAGCTACTTCACCTCAACAAGAGATCAGACTAAAAAATCCCCCAAATTCCTATGGAGTTCATGAGAGAGTGATTCTAACTCCATTCTACATGCTAAGAAAATAGCAACGAAAGTGTTCAATTAAGTATATGGTTCCTATCTTCCCCCAACATATACACGCTAACAAAGTAAGTACTAGCTACCATGTGTGGATGTGTGTCCTTGAACCCATTTGTCATTAAAGATTGATGGAGCACCCACTCTCCAAGAATTGTGCTAGGCACTATGGACACAGGAATGAATAAGACAGGCATGACCTGTCCTCTCAGAGGCTGAGAGTACAAAGAAAATCAATCAAGAAGATATATATACTCTGGTCAAAGACAGAAGACACAAGTAGCTTGACATTCTTCAGGTTTACAAGGCAATTGTTCTCCTAAAAGATGGTTAGATAATATATTTAAAGTGTTCACCACTGTTTTCATCCACCCACCACTACCTGCGGTCCTGTGGTATTTCCATATGTTCTTGTCCCTTTGGGCCCTCCCTTCACATTCAAGCTGAACCAGGATAACTTACGGCTTTGGAGAAAGGACATGAAAGTAGAAAGCAGTGAGACAAGAATTTGTCTTCTTGCTTCTGAGTTTCAAAAGCCCTTAGGCTTCAGAGGCACAGAAGGAAGATTCAGTAAAAAAAAAAAAAAAAAAAAAAAAAAAGTGATTTAAGAGCAAGGCATTCATAATGGGTGCACATGTGCTGGTGAATCCTACTGCAGTGGTGGTTCTGCTCCCTGCTCTTAGGGCCTATCTGGTACTGAGGGAGTGGGAGTTGGAGAGCAGAACCACCCCCAAATGGCTTGAGGGGGATCCCAGAACAGAAGGGACCAATGCTTCATTCTTCTAGGCAGACCCCAGGGAGGCAATAAGACCTCAGGGAAGAAATGGTTTGCAGTGGGTCTAGATAGACGAGCTTATTATGTGTCAGGCTGTGTTCTAAGTGCTTGACATATATTGACTCATCCAATCCTCACAAAAACACTTTGAGGAGGGTATATTAAAGATATTTAATATATATTATTGCTTCATTAGCATTGAGCCCATGGGCAACAGCACTGAAACTCATGCCTGAACAACACTTCACACATGAATTTTCTCCACAAGGCACATCACAATGTTCTTGCCCTTTTGAATTCTAGACAGCACTTTAGCAGTACATTTGGGACCATTTTAAACCGTGAATTCAGATACACACAAAAAAGAATAAAAATGCAAATAATTTGGCACTAAATACCTCATGAAGAGGACACTTGTTTACAACATGAGAACCCAATGAGAAGTAGGAGGTCACCTTGATCTATCTCACACAGGGAATGAGGCCTTGGGCAGACTCAAATTGCCCCCAATACAGTCTGCACTTGTTTGTAAATGACTGAAAATGAGCTACCTGTATTGCTTTTGATGTTACACATAAGATTTACTGAGCGAATTTGCAAATACGAGTCCATGAATAATTGAGCAACTGTATTTTATCTCTATGTTAGAGAAGAAGAAAGGAAAGCACGCAGAATCACAGAGTTCATTCACCTCACCCTGGCATGGTGTGGGAAGCGCAGAATGGCAGGGAGGGAGCCAAGAAGCCCGTGGTTCTGCAGGGCCCTCACAGATGAGAATAAGGGTTACTCAATTGTGACTTCAGCTTGAGCATTGAGAAGCAGTAGGACAGTGGACATCTCAGTAAATACCATCTCAAACAGGTGACACTAAAACCCAGGAACCCTCTGCCCCAAACCCTTGCATTCTAAGTACCCAGAACTTAGAGGTAACCTTGGGGAAAGGGATGGGATAACATTCCAAACTGAGGCTAAATTTTCACCATCCCGTGGCAATGAGGCTCAACACTGGAGTGATGAAATTTGTGGCTTGGGATCCACGCCCATTTCAGACATAAAGATTTATTCAATACTTTGCATTGTTGAGCATTATTGACGCTGTAGGCAAAAAGTTTGCGGTAAAGCAATGTTGAAATCATATTCTTCTCCATCATTAAACAAATAAATGCAGAGAACTGGCATAGGGTGTTTGCCAGAGGTCAATGCACTGAATTTGCAATTTGTGTTCCTGCCGAAAGTTACTAATATGTGCTAGTACATCTAACGCAATAATGGTTCACATGAAAGTATTCACCTTTATTATCCCATAACTTTTCCAAAAGTCAGTTTCTTTATTTGAGCATATGCATTACTATTGCTCCCCTAGTTCAGATAAGATACCTGAAATTTCTCATTTCCTGACCCAGCACATGAAACCTAACTTTTGTTTCTCTGAGATTCTTGGAGAGGTGTGTTGCTCATGCTTGAACAGAAAAGAAATGGCAGTTTGGAGACAATAATCGTTTTGCTCTAAGTCATCCGTGTTGCCCACAAAGCTGGCATGCCTATGTCCTTGGCTTATACTCCAGCCACATCCTTTCCAAGCTAAGTCACTGATGAAATATGAAAGTTCACCAGGGACGGAAACTTCAAAGGGAACCCAGCTGACACAAGAAACCCACTCATGCAGCAATTGCTCATGAAGGAGAAAGCATTTCAATAATCTCTAACACAAAACATGGCATCTTTTCCACTTGTTCAAAGGGCTTGCTCATAGGAGCCCATGTCTATCTAAACTTCATTTTTAAGATTCTTTTCTTAGTCCTTAAATTATTTCTAATCAGTGTTTGTAGCCTGAGCATTTTTATGTTACTTTGAGATATTAAAAAAGAAGAATAGTTAAAAGAGGTCGTGCCCCAACAAGCTACCCATCCTTCTTCCAAAGATGTACGTGGGACAAGTTCCTCTGAGTTACCACAAATAAAACTTTGATGGGTTTTATAAGCCCAGTGGGAATAGAGGAAATGAACTAAATATAGATATTTGGTGTTTGATCCTTTGAAACAAACGATTCCTGGCTCTGGGCATTTGGCAGGATATTAATAACTAACATTGTGTAAAGATTCACAATCCTGTGAGGAAATAAGAGTTCAGAAATACTAAAACCACTCAGCAGTGGGCCGGGATTTGAACCAGGGCAACTTTTCCCATCATACCTCATCCTGGCTGCCCGCTGCAAGATAGAGCCAACTGCTAAGGACAACAAAGTGGTGGGTTCAACTTAGCAGATATATGCTCAGTTAGAAGCATTCTGACACAGGGAAGGAATTTCCTACTAGTGAATGTGGTTTCCACAGGCCTTCACCCAGAGGTGAAGGCATAGGGTAGCACGACAAGGGTGGATCCACTAAATCTACCACATGTGTCAGGGATAGAGAAAGGATAGTTAGTTACCTTTAAATGTAAGAGACAGAAGCAGCCAGGGAACAAAAAGGTCCCTTAAGAACCAGAAGAGTCTTTTCTTAAAAAAAAAAAAAAAAAAAGTCAGAAATATGCTGGGAAATATTTTGGCAGCAAACCCTTTGACACTTATTTGCAAAGCATTTGGAATTGTTGGGCTTGGACTAAAATGAAATAAATTGCTCTGAAATAAATAAGAAAAGAAGAATTTCAATTTACTCAGATGACTGGATTCCTTGGGTAAACAATTTCTTGCTGTTGCTGAAAATCAAAATGGGCCCTGACACTGAACATTCCTTTATCATAAAATGCTTGATTCAAGCAGAATGCTATAGACATCTCTTTGCCAAGTTCATGGAAATTCGGAAGGTCTAGCCTGTATGCAAAGACAGAGCAGTATGGTAATGCATTGCTTATTATTTTTCACTCCGTTTTCCAATGTGGGCTTCCATTCAGAACAAGGACAGTACGGTGGGGTCACACATCTATGTTTAACTGGAAAGAATTCAACTATTCACACTTTGAAAAGAAGGGGAGAGAGAGATTAACATTTTATAAATGTTACTAATAAATGTTAATAAATGTCTTCTATCCCATTCATTGAGCCCATGTCCAGCAGTAAACGTTAAGGAGGATATGTTGCTGCAGATATAGGATCCGTCGCTATGCAGGTCCGTGCACACAAATCAAGGCATACTATATTTTATCTGTGATCTGAGAGATATTTATGAATAATGTAGACTCTCCATGATCATCACTTGGGCAGGGGCTTTAGAATCTAAGCTTTAAACAAGGTGAGACTTCACTGTACTATTTTAGAAGAGGATGACGTTTTCTTTTTTTACTAATTGGAAAAAGATTTTGCTTTGAGCCATCCACACACACTCAGGGGTCCTCCTATAACCAGAGACAGTCGGTGGGATTGAGAGCTCAGTGCTGATCGTGAGACAAAACAAGGTAACTAAATGAACGTATTCATCTGATGGATGCAATTTGCCAACTTGGTATAAAGCTGCATGAAATATAGGCAGGGTTATGAAACCAAGAGTCTCCTTTTACGCAACTAACATTTCTACATACCTGCTACCAAGAAGGCAATAGGTTAGAAGCCATGGGGAAGTAAACCCTCATATTTTTACAAATTGTGTAGTTTATAAAATCTTGTAAAAAGAAGATAAATACATACTGAATTAGAATACAGGGGAGCCTATGAATAGTATTATAATAAATGTGATCAGATAACATTGTGAACTGGAGTATAATTTTAAAATACAATTACCTCTTGATTATTCATCAATAGATTGGGCTTTTTAAGTTCTTTCTTGTCTTGGCCTTTAATTGTTCTCATTAGGCTAGTACTCGATTGTGTTTGCATTCTATGTGATAGCTACCAACTTTGGCCTATTCCATAATAATTACCCCTTCCTCCTAGCTAACAGAATTAAAATTCGATTTAAGGATTTACCTCTCTCACCCTCCTCTAAACCCTCACTTTTCCAACCCCCTGGGCCTCTGGGTGTTCATGCCGCCTAATTCTGCCCAATGAGACACAAGCAGAAGTCTTGTGGGAGTTTTGCTTTCTCCTTTAAAAGAGACAAATGTTGAAGCCCCCGTGTGAGGACACATTTGGAGAAAAGGTCTTTAGGAGGTAATTAAGGTTAAATGAGGTCATGAGGGTGGGGCCCTAAACCACAGCACTGGTGTCTTTCTTTCTTTCTTTCTTTCTTTCTTTCTTTCTTTCTTTCTTTCTTTCTTTCTTTCTCTTTCTTCTTTCTTCTTTCTTTCTAGATTTTGTTTATTTATTTATTTATTTATTTATTTATTTATTTATTTATTTGAGAGAGAGAAAGAGCACACAAGCAAGGGTGGATGGGTAGGGGCAGAGGAAGATGGAGAGGCAGACTCCCTGTGGAGCACGGCTCCTGATGCGGGGCTCAATCCCAGGACCTCAGGATCATGACCTGAGCCAAAGGCAGACACTTAACCGACTGAGCCACCCAGGCACCCCAGGACTGGTCTTTGAAATTGGATAAGACTCACCAGAAACATGTGCACAAAGGAAAGGCCCTGTGAGGTCAGAGTGAGGAGATGGCCAGGTAAAGACCAAGAAGTAAGGTCTCACCAACCAACCCTGTAGTCACCGTGATCTTGGACTTCCAGCCTTCAAAAGTGTGAGAACTTAATTTCTGTCGTTTCAGCACCCAGTCTGTGGTATTGTGCTATGGTAGCCCAAGCAGATGACACCAGCCCCAGGGCAATGAAGTTCAGGATATGGATGAGATGAACTGTAGCCTCCACCATCTCTTCCTGCTGGAGTTACACAACTTGTCTATACCTCTATCTTCATCCACTTGATAAACTTTTCTTTTGATTACTTTATGGGTAGGTAGAGTCCCTGACCAAGTTAGAAGTTGTTTGCCTGCAATTTAGGGGAGGGGTGAGGTCTTCTCTTCAGGAAATGGGTGGAAAGTTTCCAAGCAGCTTTGATTTCCAAAGGGAGAAAGGGGGAAGGCAATTTGGAAGTTGGAACAGAAAAGGGCAGCCTCCTTTGTTGGAACAGAAAAGGGCAGCCTCCTTTGTTTTTTCCATTAATATTTATTCTGAGCACTTGTGTATGATGTGCCAGGCTGTGCAAAAGGTGAAAAGGGAGGCAATGAGTAAAACAGACCTGGCCTCTGTCCCTGGGAACACGATATTTTCTCAGACTCATAGAAATATTACCTTATGTGCTAGCCTTTGAAAAGTTCCCCAAATACCAAATTCAGCCTTCTAATAACAGGGCAGCACGGGAGAGACTGGTTGGCCAGGACAAACATGACGTGAGCTGGGAAAGGGTGGCCACACTGCCCAAAGTACATTAGAGCAATAAAATTCTCAATGTGTTAGGTTGGATGGGCTTGAGTCCTGCTCCTCCATTTTCCCTGAAGCAGGGAAGAACTACTCTCTTGCCTGGGCAGCTTCTGCTTCCAGAGGCTACCATTCAAATGTTTGTTCAAACAACGAATATTGACCCAAAGGCTTCCATGAGCAGGCACTGGAAACATAAACTTAAGATCTTGCTTCTCATGGGACCTACCTGGCTATGAACGGAGACAATATATCACGACAAAATAAATATTTTGGTTGGGCCTTAAAGATATCAAATAAGGTGGACTGATAGATCCTCCCCACCCCCAACTATATATAAAACCCCTCCCAGGCCAGGATGGTGCTATAATCTTCTGTATAACCCCTTTCCCCAGGGGGTTCCTGACTGGTGCTCTATAAATACATATTGAACATTGCTAGCATCGCTTTAAATGAGTGACCCAACAGCAACCAAAGGAAGCGGCAACAGCCCCAAGAATCAAAGAGAGCCCTCATTGTCCTGGCATGGCCTTTTTCAAACCAGGAGGTTGAGGAAATGCCAACTTTTGATATAACTAAGGACTAATGGGTTTTGTTTAAGTTTGTTTGAATTTGCTTGGTTTGTTTCTATTTTTGCGTTTAAATGCGGTTCTTAGGAAACTTGCCACAGAATCATCCAGGATCCTTTTAAAAATGCAGACTTCTGGGTCCCATCTCAAACCCACTGAACCAAAATAACTGGAGGTGAGAGGCCCAGGAAGCTGCATTTTTAACAAGTTCCTAAGTAATGCTGATGCTACATTACTGATTTTAAAAAAGAAAAAAAAGTGAAGTGCACAAGGGCCTCTTTTCATTGCAGTTGTAAATGTCTCCACAAATGATTCCTCAGAAAGCTCTTAAGTAAACTTCCTTTGCAAAACCTCCAGAGCCCAGTCACAAGCTGATTTGTTTAGAGAAATGCACTGAAAGACAGAGCCGCGTGATGGGAGCATTCCATCAACAGACCCTTTCATTCAAAAACTCTGACGCGTATAGACACTGGCTGGCTTTAGTGGAAGTGCCTCCCTGTCTGGGAGCTTAAGGAAAGATTTTCTGGAATATTCCCTACCTGTGAAGAAGGCATGGTAGTGGAGGCCCCTCTCCTTATCCTCATAAGAGCAGACATCAAATAAGTAGGCTTTAATGGGCCCATCAATGAAGTCAGCAGCAAAATCAAAGAAAACTACACCTATCATCGTGATGGTTATGGCCCAAATCCGCTTCCTTCTTGGATCAGCAATCAAGGCTAAAAAGGAAATAAATATACATCACCTAATCCTGCATTAGAAGGATTTGCATTTTTATTTTCACCAAAAGGTCTTGTCATCAACTTACCTCCCTTTGCTTTTCCAAATAAAAATGGCTTCATTGTTTTTTCAGGTTTTAAAAATTGCACAATGTGAATGCCAGAAAAGGTAGATCTGCAGAGATGGGAAGTAGATTGAGGGGTTGCTTAGTCCTGATGGGGAGGAGGGAATGGGAGGTGACTGCTAATGGTTACTGGGTTTCTTTTCGGGGTGATAAAATGTGGTAGCCTTAGATAGTGGTTGGTGATGGTTGTACTACCTTGGGATATACTGATACATCACTGAGTTGTATGAATTTTAAATCATATCTCATTTTAAAAAGTTGTTTCAAAAATTCTTGTAAACGGCTTATTGTAAACCATTCCAATAATCTAGAAAAGTCGAGGGAAATGCTTCATCCCAGCCCCCACTGATGGCCATCCTTCAGATATCTCTTTACATACTTAAACACGTACAGAAAAAAATGTACACCAGTGCCCTAATACAGTGCTCTCAAACTGCAGCATCCTTAATCATTCCTTGGACAACTTGTTGAAACAGATTTATTGGACTCTGTCTCCCACGATTCTCCATGATTCTCCCATGACTCATGACTCTCCAATAGGTCTGAGGTGCGGTTGGGCATTTGCATCTCTAAACACCCTCTGCCCAAGGATGCTGATGCCCTGGCTCTGAGACCCATACTTTGAGCACTGACTAATGGGATCAATCGGACACATTTATCTATAACCAACTCTCCTCAGATCTTTGCATTTCACTTAATGGAGAGCAGCTGCACAATTTTTAACAGCTGAATAATATTCACTCTGGGTGTGCTGGAATTCATTCATCCCGTCTCCTATTAGAGAAAAAAAGAATGTTTTCCCTTGTTTTCAGTTTCGCTTAAGAATAAAACAATATATGCACATATTTTTAAAAATTATTATTTAATTTATTTTTAATTATTATTTAACTTATTTTAACTTATTAAAATAAGCTAAAAATAAGCCTACACTCCACTTTTTACATCCAAAGTCTTTCAGTACCTCTGCCCAAAGGCAACTATTCTTATCAGGGGTTTTTGTGAATATTTTGCAGATATAACCAACATTTATGGGTTTATGACCTCTTTTTTTTTTTTTTTTTTATGACCTCTTTTAAATATATACAAATGAGGGATGCCTGGCTGGCTCAGGGGTTGAGCGTCTGCCTTTGGCTTAGGGTGTGATCCTGGAGTCCTGGGATCGAAGTCCCACATCAGGCTCCCTGCCTGGAGCCTGCTTCTCCCTCTGCCTGTGTCTCTGCCTCTCTCTCTCTCTCTCTCTCTCTGTGTCTCTCATGAATAAATAAATTTTAAAAATAAAAATAAATAAATATATACAAATAATAGCTGACTATCCTGCCTCATTATCATCCATTCTGCTAGTCTGAGAGTTAATGATCCAGAAATGTGTGCTATTTTTAAGTTTAACAATTCTTCTTTCAATGAACCTTTTTATGTACTACCACTAGTTACTGATGAATTGGTGGCTGGTTAATGGCAAGAAAATGTCCTCACCATCAGGTTTGTTTTTGCCCAGAATTTACAGTGCAAAAATGTCCTCTTGAGCTGACAGGCTGATGCCCTACACCCATTAAAAGACTCTACATAAAGCTATGAATAAAATTAGCTCTTATTTAGACATGTAGGTAATTTATTATAAGTATTCATGGAGTCATTTGGCAAATGGTTAATTTGACAAAAGTACCAAATAAAGCATAAGCTCAAAACATGTAAAAATATTGCAGTTGACAAAACAGATTTAAAAAATATTTCTATTTTTAAATCCTCACAACAATAAAACAACAGCAGCAATGCATCCTAGATGTTTCTAAAAGTAAAGGTTCCCCAGCCACAGAACTTGGAATTGGGTCATTCCAAAGTGGAAATTTATTGTAATCTAGGAGAGACAATCCGTTCTAATCAATTTCCAATTGTATGTCACATAAAGAAATCTGCATTCTACTCCTATTGAGTCATACAATGGGCCCTTTCCACTGCCTGCCCACCTGTACAGACCACTGACCTGATACAACAGCATCCCCGTTGAGGTACAGAGCCATGCCCAGGAGCATCATGATGCCCAGGGTGAGGATGTAGGGTCTCCGCCGGCCCCACCTGGCCTGGCAGTTGTCGCTGGCTGATCCCCCCACGGGTTGCAGCAGGAATCCCAGGATGGGGCTGAGGAGCCACACAGTGCTGTACAGGCTCTTGGGCAGCCCCACGCTGAGCAGGACTGGGGTCACGTAGGCTGCCTCCACTGCATAGCAGAACTCCCGGCCAAGCATGGCCATGCTGTGCATGATGAGATTGCTTGTGGGTCTTTTGGGAGGCTCCACAGGATCAAAGTGGTCATCCTCAGCTAGGGACTTACAGGTATGAATGCCAAGCTGCCCAGTGTTGCCGCCCATGGCCACAGGGTGAGGAACCTTGCCTGCAAGCCCACCGCCTTCTGAGTGGACCTCGGGTTTCTGCTCCAAGCTGGATTTGACATGGAGCCTGGCTGAGCAGCCAACAGAGATGGTCAAGCTGGGGGAGGGGCTCAAATTCTTTCATGCCTCTAAGATCACAAGTTATGATGAGAGGGAAGGGGGTGGAGTCAGGAAAGCATGAGGGAGATTAGTGGCTGTGAGCCCTCTGGCTCCTTAGAATGTTTGTCTAAAGGAATCTCTCTTTGTACTGTTCTTTCTCCCTCTCTGTGTCGTGCACACACATATACACACACTGTTACACACGATCACACACACAGCTTTGAGATGATAGAGCTGTATGATGCAGGTGTCCAGTCAAAATATGAATGCCTCAATATCTCCTTCCAAACTTTTTCTAGGTATAAATATTCTGTGTCTTCCTGAACCCAAGTTTCTATACGCACACACCTCAAGAGTCCGTTAGCTAGACCTAAAACCACGGGAAGTTGCATCCTCTCTCCAATCTATAGCTATAGCTGTCTCATAGCACTGTGATATGTCCCTTCATTGCACTTAACACACTTTATAATTAGATAGTTCTGTGTTTATTCTATTTCTCCTGTTAGTCTGATCCCTTTACGAGCAGTGATCAGGTTCATTTCAGTCATTATGGTATCCCCAGCATCTCACATGACACCTGACACCTAGTACGTCCTCAAAAATATTTGCTACAGGAGTTACTGAGTAAATAAAGCGCATTCACTGCATTTTGTAGTATCCGTCAACTGCCTGTTTGTTCGGGTCCATTCCTCGCCCCTCCTCACATATCATAAGAGACTACATTTCCCAGGGTTCCTTGCTCTCTAGCTTCTAGGTAGGTTGGGCCAATGGATGGCATTGGTGGGAAGACTGGGGCCAGGAGGGAAGATCATGTTATTTCCCTTGCTTTCTCCTTCCTGAGCTGTCAGTGGCTGCTTCTCCACAGAGGGTCTGGCTTCCACCAGGCAACCTTAACTTCCGGGTTCTCCTTACACTGCTTTTCCCATCATGCCTGCAGCCACAGAAGTGGTCCTGGCTTCCCTGTTGTAGCTCATATCTGGATTGCCTGCCTCAATGTCCCCTGGTCTTCTCAGCTCTTTTGTCACCGGTATAATTCTCTACATTACATTTCCTGATTGATTGATATTTCACCCATCCCCCCACCTACCTCCCCTCAGGCAACCACTGGTTTGATCTCTGTACTTTTTGTCTTTTCTCTTTGTTGTTTCTTAAATTCCACATATGAGTAAAATCATGGCATTTGTCTTTCTCCGACTTTTTCAATTTGCATTATACACTTGAGGTCCATTCACATGGTCACAACTGAGAAAAGTTCATCTTTTTTATGAGTAATAGTCCATTGTGTATATACATACCACATCTTCTTTATCCATTATCAGTGGACACTTGGGTTGCTACCATACCTTGGTTATTATAAATTTTGCTGCAATAAACATAGGGATGCGTATCTTTTTAAATTAGTGTTTTTCTTTGGGTAAATGCCCAGTAGTAGAATTACTGGATCATAAGGTAATTTTATTTTTAATTTTTGAGGAACCTCCATATGTTTCCCTCAGTGGCTGCACCAGTGTGCATTCATTCCCACCAGTGGTGCATGATTTTAGTCATTCTGACAGCAACTGTGATTCTTATTGTGGTTTTAAATTGTATTTTCCTCATGATTACTGATGTTGAGGACCTTTTCATGTGTCTGTTAGCCATCTGTGTGTCTTCTTTGGAAAAATGTCTATTCAGGTCCTCTGCCCATTTTTAATTGGATTATTTGTTCTTTTGGAGTTGAGTTGTATAAATTCTTTACATATTTTGGACAGTAACCCCTTATCTAGATGTATCATTTGCAAATATCTTCTCCCATTCAATTGGTTGACCTTTTGTTCTGTTAATGGTTTCCTTTGCTGTTGAAAAGCTTTTTATTTTGGTGTAGTTCCAACAGTTTAATTTTGCTTTTGTTTTCCGGGCCAGAGGATACATATGTAGAAAAATGTTTCTACAGCTGATGTCAAAGAAATTACTACCTATGTTTTCTTCTAGCAATTTTATGGTTTCAGGTTTCACATGTAGGTCTTTAAACCATTTTGAGTTTATTTTTGTTTATGGTGTAAGAATAAATCTGTTTTAAAGACTCTGAGTGGGTCATATTTTCTTTGCTGGACCTTGAGGAGTTCAAGTGAAAAGTCTCTGGAGCAAGAGGAACACAATTTTATGGGAAGGGCCCTTAAAATGGTTTAGGAGCAAGACTCAGAGTGGGAATATTAAAATTTAAATTCTGGTTCTGCCTCTTCTTACTAGTATCTTCCTAGGCAAATCACTTAAACTGATGGTTCCCAAACTGTGTGCCAAAATGCCCCAGGAAACCACACTGAACACAAAGGGATGCCTCAGGATATTTAAAATTTTGAAGATAGTAAACAGAGTGAAAACCAGCATCTGTTAAACAGACACCACATGAAGTATCAGTGAAGTAGATGGCACTTGGAACATAAGATTGCACTATAATCCAGGTGGCTCAGCAGCTGAATGCCTTCGGTTCAGGGCATGATCCTGGAGTCCCGGGATTGAGGCCCACATTGGGCTCCCTGCATGGAGCCTGCTTCTCCCTCTGCCTCTCTCTCACTGTGTCTCTCATGAACAAATAAATAAAATCATAAGGGACCCCTGGGTGGCTTAGCTGTTGAGCTTCTGCCTTCAGCTCAGTGCGTGATCCTGGGGTCCTGGGATCAAGTTCCACATGGGCTCCCTGCATGGAGCCTGCCTGTGTGTGTGTGTGTGTGTGTGTGTGTGTGTGTGTGTGTGTCTCATGAATAAATAAATAAAATCTTTAAAAAGAAAAATCTTGGGATCCCTGGGTGGCTCAGCGGCTTGGCGCCTGCCTTTGGCCCAGGGCACGATCCTGGAGTCCCGGGATAGAGTCCCCTGTTGGGCTCCCGGCATGGAGCCTGCTTCTCCCTCCTCCTGTGTCTCTGCCTCTCTCTCTCTCTCTCTCTCTATCATAAATAAATAAATAAATAAATCTTAAAAAAAAAATAAAATAAAAAATAAAAAGAAAAATCTTAAAAAAAATTGTACTATAATCCTTTCAATGAAGCAAATATTATATGAATATAAATGTGGAACAGAAAATGATAGTGGTGTCCAATTCTAAGGAATGAGAAGCTACAGTGTTTAACACGTGTATGACCCATAAGTGTCAAAAATGAAATAAAAATAATTCTCTCAATTTATGTGTATTATGGTTTTTCAAACAGCTAATTAGTTGTTAAGGTGTGAATACTTAAGTTGTTGGCACCTAATAATTTAGATAGACTGGTTAGGTATTTCTTTTGGCCTATCAGAAGCATGAAAAAATTACTCAGACACAAAGGGAGATGTGAACTAAGAAGGTTCAAGACCATCTGAGTCTTGCGTTCTCATCTGTACAATGAAGAAACCTGCCCCACCTACCCTTGTGATTGTTAAGAAAGACTGGAATACTGTATGTAATGGATGTTTTTGGCTGCCTACCCAACATCCATTCTCCACTCTTCCCATCCTGGAACCTGGATTAGGTTCCAAAATCCCCCCCTCCTCACACACCCATGTGCTTCCAGGTAGCTGAGTCCAGGAGCAGGCTGGTTTTATCTAAGGACAACCCTACCTTCTCTGATAAAGACTGGAAAGGACCAGCTTATGACTTAACTCCATTAAAAGAGACACAAGATTTGCTGATGGTTCCTGAGAGCATCTCTTCTTCTGGATGTCACAGTGTATGCACATGAAATCCAGAACTTGTTAGCAAGCTGAGGATAAAGTGAACATATGGAGGATGGCAAGTTGGCAGAACCACAAGAATGCAGGGAAATAGGGTCTGCGTGAATAGGATTCAGGCAAATCTAAAACTCAATATCCTTTTAGATTTGAGGTGAGCCAAAACATTTCATATTTTGGATATTGTTACTGGCAGTTAAAGGCATCCTGATATGACATAGGTAAAATTATTTTGTGAATTACAAGTTCAATGTAATTGTGACTGAAGCCAATAATGTGTTTAGAGGGGTGACATGAAAAAGAGGCCTGGATGCAACCAGTCATGTTGTTCCATGCGATTTATTTATCACCATACAATTTGTGGCATCTCATCACTCCCTATATTGTAGAATCAAAAGAAAGTGGAAATCAGTGTATACTAACCTACACATTCGGGAATAAAATTTCTATGTACTCAATATAATTTGTCTTTCATTAGAATTTGCCATCTTTAATGCCTGCTTCTCCTCTGTCTTCCTTACTGCTTCTTATGTTCTCATCTGCCCCCTTGCCTATTCCTAAGTCTACAGTTTGACATGGGACAACAAAAGAGGAAGTGTAGCACTTTCTGCACAAGGTTTTAGATAGACTCTTCAGAAAAAAAGTATGGGTCGCTAACAAAAGCAATTATTAACCTTATTTATATATCTGTATTCTTTAAAAAGTTTATATCCTACAAAAATCAATTTTTCATTCAAACATTTTATATGAAGTCAATTAGAAATCAGTATTTTGAGCTAACCTATTTACAGATTTTTGCCAACTGACTTTTATCCTTTCCCTCATCAATTCTTCAACAGATATTTTTTTTGAGCACTTATTATGACAGTAACAACAGGAAAAAGACTTGGTTCATATCCATTTAGGACAGTGCTACTCAAAGTGTGGTCGTTGAATCAGAAGCATTATAATCATCTGGAAAAAAATACAAATTCATAGGTCTTGCCCTAGATACACTGCATCTCTAGGGGTGGGCCTAGGAATCTGTATTTTAAAAGTATCTCCAGATGATTCTTTTGTGTGCTAGAGCAACTACTCTAGAAGCTTATGACTTAGTGAAGAGTTATATAAACTAAAAGCAATGACTATCCCTGGAGATATGTACAAAGTACAATGGAAACATAGGAAGGGCTCCTTAGAACTAAGTTTGTGAGTACCTAGAATTGTCCTAGACACCAGAGTGATTGAGTGATATTTGAACCCAACACCCTTCTGACTCCAAATTTCACAACACTGTATAAAACTTCCCAGGACTGACAACACACAAGAAGTTTCACAAAGGCGGCTGTGTTTGAACCAACTCTAAATTTGCGAAATCAACAAGCTGGAGCAAGAGGGGCTGGGAGCATTGTTAGTCCTGGAAAATATTACAGAATATGAAAAGGAATGGAAGGAAGAGAGACCATCACATAATTAGGCACTTAAGGCAGTCCTATATAAAGCACTAGGGAGCAGGGATCATGGATGGGACTAAATAGTCAGGGAGAAGTCTTGTTATAAATAAAGAGTTGATATGCTATATACGTGGCTTTATATTTTGTTATATAGGAAAAAGAGAGGACCATTGAAGAATTTTACAGGACTGAAAGACCAGTCTGGTGTGGTAAAGATTACCAGTAGAGTAACACGATAAAAAGAAAAAAAATGAAGGCAGTAATACTGGAGGTCAAAAATCAGGTAGGCTAGCTGAGCAGTAGTCTAGGGCAGAGGTAATAGGGGCCTGAATGAAGGCAGCATTGGGTGTTGGACTGAGGGGACTGGTACAGAGCTATGAAGATGGAAGTGACGGTACTTCACTCCTGACATTCACTTCTTCAAAATTTTGAAGATAGTAAACAGAGTGAAAACCAGCATCTGTTAAACAGACACCACATGAAGTATCAGTGAAGTAGATGGCACTTGGAACATAAGATTGCACTATAATCCAGGTGGCTCAGCAGTTGAATGCCTTCGGTTCAGGGCATGATCCTGGAGTCCCAGGATTGAGGCCCACATAGGGCTCCCTGCATGGAGCCTGCTTCTCCCTCTGCCTCTCTCTCGCTGTGTCTCTCATGAATAAATAATAAATGCAAAAATGCTTTTTAAGTGCTATTTAAAGGACTTTCTTAAAAGCTTTTCAAAATTAAAAGCATAAGTAAATATTGAGGGGTGAAAGGCTTTTTTTTTTTTAGTAAAAAGCATATCTATTCATTTAAGGTATATTATTAACATTTTTATATTAAAAATATAATCTGTCAAGTAAATTGAAAGGCAGAAAAACTGTCACAACTTAATATTGGTAAACTAAAAGTCCTCCTCAATCAAAAGCTATGATTTTAACCATTTTCAGTATTCAATCATTACTGTGTAATCAATCTTGTTTCTTGATTAGAATAGTTGGTGCCCTGTGATACTGTTCCTTCATGTTTCCACACAATTTTATGTATTATTCTATACTGAACATGCAATATTCAAATTCACTTGCACTAGGAGGCCTGGAACTTAGAGATTAGCTCTTGACTTATTAATTTCAATAATTTTATCTGAGGTAAGCTGATTGATCTCTGTCTGGTTGAACCCAAATTCTCTAAGTATCTCTTCAGTATGTTCTCCTACAAAAGGATTCCTTTTGCAAGAAGGAACAGCTGGGGTGCCTGACAGCAGAGGTGCAGGGCGGGGACTCACACTCTGTTCCTCATTAATGATAAATGAGCCCCGTTCTTTGTTATGATCGTGGTGGATAACCTCTTCAAATGTCAGAACTGGAGTCACACATGCATCTGTGCCATCAAAGATCTGACACCACTCTGCCTTTGTCTTCTTTGCAAATATATCTGCAAATCTCTTCTTCATTTCTGGCCAATCACTCATGCTCATCTGATCAGGAAGTTCATCAGACTTTAGTCCAAGTCCTAAGATAGAAACACAATTTCTTAAATTATTATGCATTAGGTGGAGTGATTATAATCAATGAAAATGCATTTGTCCTCACCACACCATCCCAAATAGGATGTTCTATAAGAGTCTCTCAACTGGGTCAAGAGAAGAAATTGAAACTCAACTTGAAGTTGAAGCCAATGGCTAGAGGGAAGAAGGTGGCAGGACTCCAAAGAGACTTCCCACTGCCAGGGTGATGTTATTTATATTTCATCAAAAGTTGTCTATTTGTAAAGGTCTAGTTTCTAGGGATCCCTGGGTGGCGCAGCGGTTTGGTGCCTGCCTTTGGCCCAGGGCGCGATACTGGAGACCTGGGATCGAATCCCACGTCGGGCTCCCAGTGTATGGAGCCTGCTTCTCCCTCTGCCTGTCTCTGCCTCTCTCTCTCTCTCTCTGTGTGACTATCATAAATAAATAAAGAATTAAAAAAAAAAAAAAGGTCTAGTTTCTAGAAATTGATTTTTCCCTGAGTAGGTTTTCAAAAAGAAATTTCCTCATGATGTTATTATTGGCCATACTAAATTCAAATAACCCCACATTTTATAATAGTGTACCCAAACCCTACAAAAGATAACATTTAAATGACTTTACATGACTATCCCATTTTTTGAAGGAAGAAACCTAAAATGATTAAATTCAAAAATTGCAATTTTTTTGTATAATATTCACTTCTTTTTATTTTGTTTTGTTGTTTTTTTTTTTTTTTTTACTTCTTTTTATTTTGGTCAAATAAAATAGCTCTAGTAGAACAGTGATGTTTGGGATCCCTGGGTGGCGCAGCGGTTTGGCGCCTGCCTTTGGCCCAGGGCGCGATCCTGGAGACCCGGGATCGAATCCCACATCAGGCTCCCGGTGCATGGAGCTTGCTTCTCCCTGCCTGTGTCTCTGCCTCTTTCTCTCTCTCTCTCTGTGACTATCATAAATAAAAAAAAAAAAAAAAAAAAGAACAGTGATGTTTGACTTATCACCCTCTTAAAACACTGCTGTGAACTAGAAACAAAGGATTTGTAAGGTAACCAAAGACACATGTAACAAGTTGTCCCCACAGATAATAGGACAGAAAGTGATCACCCAGCCAAATCATGAGTGAGGTACACAGACTTCTGTGTCAAGCATGAAGGAGACCTTGAAGGCCTCATCAACACACGGTGCAGAAAAGAGGAAAGCATCCAGCTGGGGATTTAACAGAAAGGATGGCTTCTCAGGCCCATGACCTGATCTGTGCCTCCTTTATGGACTACAAGCACTTACACCTGCAGATACACCTGAACTCCAGTGCTGATTAAATTATAGCCGAAAGGCCACTTTACTAGAGTTTGGTATAAATGTCATTTTTACTCCCTCATGGAAGAAGATTTTTAAATGTAGATGGTTAGAGTGGAGCAATAATGAAAGGCCCTTCTTCTTATGCATGTTATTCTGCATTAGTTTAGTCAAGTTAATCTAATAATTCTCACTTTTATCATCTTCTCCTTCCCTATTATGTAGGAGAACAATGACTAATTGTAAGCTGCTCTGAAGAGGAAGATCCTTACACACACACACACACACACACACATATATATATATATATATATTTTTTTTTTTTTTTTTTTTTGAGGAAGATCTTATAGAAGTAAGAAGACATGAATACTGCAGGCCATTCTTAGGATCCTGAGGTATATAAGGAAATAAAGAGAACTCATGTAGTTTTGGATAGTTGTGAAAAGACACCTATGGGATATACAGAAAATAAATTTTTCTCTGTAGCCACTTGTCCTATTCAAATACCAGGAAAAACACGGAGCTATAACTTCAGGTTTGTCACTAAAATCTAAAAAAAAAAAAAAGTTTCTAAGGATGTCTTTTACTTTGCTTTCTTTTTCCTGATTGCCCCAAACTCTGTGACTGAAAAACAAACAAAATGACCAATTAACCAAAATTAGGGATAGATCATAGCTACTGTTAGAAACCTATTTGCATGTTTTTAAACAAGTTTTTTTAATCAGAATGCGATCAGTATCATAAAACTAAATAAAATTGGATCGAATATGTTCTTTCTATAACAGACATTATATTTGAGATCAATGGTCTCACGGGTTATAGCTTGTATACTGGAAAAATACTAGAAATCAAAGACCTCAACTCTACCCCTAATTCTGACACCCCAGGTCTTCCACTGTTTTATCATCCTCTCTCAGCCCAGTTTCCCATCCTGTCCATGACCCTGGATCAAGGCCACAGGATTAACCACCAATGGGTTAGGATACCGTACTTTCTATGCTCTTGACACTCCTGTATAGAACTCTAAAACTACTCCCCCATGTAACTGTAGATTGTGGCTAGTTTTTAACAGTATAACCAAGGTTAAATTTCAGGTATTTTAAGTCAAACAGATTTTCAAGGACTGGCCTGTAGACTCAGACACGACTTAAAATTTGGGAAAGTATGTTTTAATTTCCAAAAAGCTACCTTTATATGTACGCATATACATACACATAGGCAATTATACAAAATTATACAAAATACTAATAATTTTAAGGATCTATCATAAACTTTACTGGTCTGTAATATAGTATGAGGCATATATTAAGCAGTCAAAAATTCATGTAAGTATCCAAAGATACATATTTACAAAGACTAGAGTTTATTACAAAGACTAGCGTTTATTAATAAGTAACAAACATTTGTTACAATACAAAACTGGAAAAATGAAAATGAACTTGAATAAGGAAATGGTTAAGTTTTAGTACAAGTATACCATCGAATATCATATGGCTGCTATATAAATCATCAGGCTACAGATTTTTTTGTATTGACAGGAAAAAACATCTTTAGTAAACTATTGAATAAAAAAAGATAGTTATTAAATATACATTTACATAATTTTATATAAATATAAATATAATTTATAAATAAGTAAAACAATTATGTTGATATGTACACAGAAAGTCCTTGAAAGCCACATCCCAAACTTTCCTAAAGTGGAAGGACAAGAGAGAATTCTTACTTCTTACTTGACAAATTCTGTACTACACTTTTTTCTAAAACACACATTTTGAATTATTTTTCATTTTTAAAAAATTGTCATAGCATAAAATTTATAGTAATGGTTTTAAATTTCTGAGGAATGGCAATACAGCTTTCCACAGTGGCTACGCAATTTTCATTCCCACCAGTAATGCATAGGGTTGCAGTTTCTCCACAACCTTGGCAACACTTGTTATCTGCTTTTCTTTTAATGATTTGGAATTTTAAGACAACTTAAAAAAAATTCTCTATTGCTTACTGATTATACTACACCAGTCTTAACATCCCAAAACGTGTCATGAAATTCTTTGTTTTCAGATTTCTTTGCCCCAGAAAGCAGTAGGGCCACAGTACAATAGAATTGGTACCTTACAAATATCTCATGTATTTATGTTCAGATACTGAAGAGTTTAATTGAAGTATGGTCTCAAGGATCTCAAATATAAGGTAAAATAAATGAGGCATATAATTAATATTACCTAAAAAAATCGTTATAGATGTGGCAGTTTGTCCACTTGGGCCTCAGAGAGTAATAATGTACATGAGATTAGTAAGTACTATTTTTGTATATAGATACACAAAATAGATAAATACTATAAAAGAAAGAAAATGCTGAGTTATTCTGGCATGGACTACATAGATTAACCAAAGCTGATTTAACATGGCTAAGTCAAGCCTGAATCACAAATCACCTCTCAGCTAAGGATCCCTAGTGAACCCTGAAGGGACAGACAGGGGGTTAAGGATATCATAAAAGGCTGTGGGTACAAAAAGAGGAGGCTATATAAAAAAAAAAAAAAATCAGGATGTTTAAAGAGTTTAGATTTAGAAAGAGAAAATCCAGAAGGTGGTAAGAAGTTGAGGGACTGGAGCAAGCAGCCAACTAGAAAAATGTCTCATTTCATTGTCAGTATTTACAGAAAAACTCACTCACTGTGGTGGAGTGTGGATGTTAGCAAATGATCATGCCACACATCTGTTTCAGATGACAGTAAGATACACCAAGGAGGGAAGTTAACTCCTGGAATGGCAGAGCAAGAACCTTCAGAAACCTGCTCTTTCATAAAAGCAACAAAAACCCTGGCACAAATGGTCAGAAATAAGCTTTTTGCAACTCTGGAAATTAGAAGTTTACTACAATTCAAAGAGCATTTACTCAGGAAAAACAACTACATCTCAAGTTCAGTGAGACCTGTGATGTTAGAACTTGCACTAATTGAGGGACACCGGGGTGGCTCAGTGGTTGAGCATCTGCCTTTGGCTCAAGGTGGGATCCTGGAGTCTGGGAATCAAGTCCCACATAGGGCTCTCCACAGGAAGCCTGCTTCTCACTCTGCCTATGTCTCTGACTCTCTCTGTGTCTCTCATTAAAAACAAACAAACAAACAAACAAAAAAAACTCTTTAAAACAATAAAACAGAAACTTGTGCTAATTTCATCCCTCTCTCTTTGGCTCTGTGGTAGCCATCAAAACCAACAGGCTCTCAATCACAGTGCTGTAATAATGAACAAGGTAACAGCAATGATGTAGGAAGCAAATGAGTTTAGAGCTTCCCAAAAATCCCATCCCCAGAGAACTGCCATTTATCTAGCAGCTCCCTGAAAGGCTCCATTCTCAGGGCTTGCTTCATTTGATTGGAATTAGAGCTCACAATGCCCTATGCCTGGAACATTTTTTGACACTTGTCAAAAAAAAAAAAAAAAATCAATGGTAACTGTTTAATAGCATAGCTATCTGAGGTGGCATTCCCTGTTGGGACTAAAAAGAAGCTGACAATCAAAAGAAAAAAGTAGGGAATAGGATGCTCATGGGGGACTTTGAAATGCTCTAACATATTCCAGAGAATTTAGAAGGCATCTATGTAGGGCCCAGGAAAGATATGGCCAGGTCCTAATCTTTCACCTCTGGCTTAACCCTGAATCTCTGCACAAGTAAGAAGTGAAGGCACAGCACCTCAGAAAAAGATGGGAAATTAATTAGTTCAAAGGATTTAAGGACATCTCTACCCAACCATTACCTACGTGATCACCAACCTAACTGAACAGACTTCAGTGGCTGAAGAGAACTAAAGAATACAGAGTTAGTCCAGAAAAGTCATTAAATAAACAAATAGCAGCAACAGCAAATCCGGGACTGGAGAGATGGCAAGGGAAGAGGAAACCTGATTTCCAGAGTTGCCACATCACATTATTTAAAATATCCAGTTTCAACAAAATTTGTGAGGCATGCAAAGAAGGAAAATATGGCCCATACACAAGACAAAAAGCAATCATCAGAAACTGTCCCTGAAAAAGCCAGACATTGGACTTACTGGAAAAGACTTTAAATCAGCTAGCTATTTATAATATGTTTAAAGCACTGAAGGAAACCACATCTGAAAAATTAAAAGAAAGTTTGAGAATGAAGTCTAATCAAAGAGAATATCAATAAAGATAAATTACTGAAAAAGGAACCAAAAACTGGAATTGAAAAGTACAATTACAAATACAAACTCAGGGCAGCCCACGTGGCTTAGCGGTTTAGCGCCGCCTTCAGCCCAGGCTGTGATCCTGGAGTCCCAGGATTGAGTCCCACATCGGGCTCCTTGCATGGAGCCTGCTTCTCCCTCTGCTGGTGTCTCAGCCTCTGTGTGTCTCTCATGAATAAATAAATAAATAAATCTTAAAACAAAACTCAGTAGAGGGGACTCAATAATAGACATGAACTGGCAGGAGAAAGAATCTGTGAACTCAAAGAGAAGTAAACTGCTTATCCAGCCTGAGGAACAGAAAGAAAAAAGAAAAGAAAAATGAACAGAATTTCAGAGATCAAGAGGACACCATGGTACCATCGAGAATACCACATAAGCTCCAGTTGGAGCTTCTTCCACACATGCCTCTGCCCTTGTTTCTTGGACTTTCCTCAAAGCCTGGCCCCCAAATACCAGTCTTCGCTCCTACCTCAAACCAGGAAACTGAGACTGCCTCCTGCCTCCAAGCCAGAGGAAAATGTCAACTTCACAGCACTTGCTAGAGGGAGAAAAACAATAGCAAGCAATTGAACATGTTGATGAAGTACAAAATGAAATAGGCAGATTTAATGAACAAGACAGTGAGGAGATTTTGAAAGTAGAACAGAAATATAACAAACTCTGCCAACCATTTTTCTGAAGAGTCAGAACTAATTGCCAAAGTTCCAAATTTGTCAACCATCCACAAGTATCTGCACTGCTTGAGGAGGAGGATGAAGAGGTAGGTGTTACATTATTTGACAAGAGTTGCAGTGACAGAATTTGAAGACATTAAATCAGGTTACAGACCAGAATATTATTTTGGTGAAAATCCATAAAGTTCTCTCCAAATAATTTCATCTGAATGAGAGTGGTGAACCACCTTCAAAGTCTACCAAAATCAAATAGAAATCTGGAAAGGATTTGATGAAATGTTCAAGTGAAACAGAATAAAGCCAGCAGGAAAAGACAGCATGAGGAACCAGAGAATTTCTTCACCTGGTTTACTATCATTCTGATGCAGGTGCAGATGAGTTAGGAGAGGTCATCAAAGATGACATTTGGCCAAATCCATTATAGTACTAGTTGGTTCCTGATACAGATGATGAAGAGAGAAAAGGATGATGATGATGATGATGAAGGTATGGAAGATATTAAGAAGGAAATGAGGATGAAGGTGAAGAAGATGAAGATGATGATGGGGGGGGTGAGGAGAGGAGGATGAAGAAGAAGAGGACTAATGGAACACTGATAGAGTCTAATCTTCCTTTTTAATTTTCTCCAGTCCCTTTGGGGCAAGTTGCAGTCTGTCTCTCTCTTTTTCTACTCTGGTGCTGATTTGCCGTTTTTTTTTTGTTTTTTGTTTTTAAGTCTTTTTTTCTCTCCCTTTATACCATGGTTCTCAACTTATTTTGAAGGGAAATACCTTGAGTAGAATACAGAGGGAAAAGAATGTGTACCCTTTTTTGTTCCAAATTTATTTTTATCCCTTCCTGTCTCAACAAAAACTTTATGGAATCAATGCCACTGTGCTCTGTGGGAAAAAATAAAAACCTGCTTCTTTAGCTCTACTGGAAGCTGAAGGGTGCTAGGGCCCCGTGTGATAGTGTGTAGAATTCCAGCTTTTTTCCTCGTTTCTCTGTATATGGAGCTCGGAGGTTACACTATCTTTGTGAATATGGACAGTTAGCACTTACCAACATGTATCTGTCTACTTTCTCTTGTTAAAAAAAAAAAAAAAAAAGGAAAAAAAAAACTTCAAAAATGGGGTTATTGAGGGTCAGCAAAGGGTGGGTTTGAGGTATTTTGGTGGGTTAAGTGAGCATTTTGACAATATGGCTTCTTCTTTGGCAGGTTTAATTATGATGTTTAATGGCTATCCTTGCATTTTAAGATGACACTTTTACAATGATCTTTTTCATATGATCTCACTCATTTGTGGAATATAAGAAATAGTGAAAGGGACCATAGGGAAGGGGGGGGAACTAAGTGGGGAAAAATTAAAGAGGAAGACAAACAGTAAGAGACTCCTAACTTCGGGAAACAAAAAAGTTACAGAAGGGGAGGTGGGTGGGGGGACAGGGTAACTGGGTGACAGGCACTAAGGAGGACACATAATGAGATGAGCACTGATGCTGTACTGTGTTGGCAAATTAAATTTAAATAAAATTTTTAAAAATAACAATAAACATGGACTATCAATTAAAAAATGACACTTTTAAAATAAAATTCTCTTCTAATGATAACTTGAGCCCTGCCACATAATGGGAGAATCAGCAGAACCTGTAGGATCTTATTTGAAATTGACATTCTCTATTTTAATTTTGTTCCTGTTTCTTTTTAAATTTTCTTTTTGTTTCACTGGAAAGATGATGCTCAGTTTAAATGTTAAAAATGTACAAGTCACTTTGTTACAATAAAACTAAATGTGTACACACACACAACATAAGTCTCAGAAGAAGAGAGACAGAAAAGGCAGAAAAAAAATCCTTGAGGAAATAATGTCTGGCAAATTCCCAAATTTGATGAAAAACAAATTAACTGCACATCCAAGAATCATCTCCAGGAACTCAAGCAAGATAAAATCAGAGATCCGCACTTAGAACAAACAAATGAGCTCAGTGAGGTTGCAAGAAACAAGACCAATATAGAAAAATCACTGTATACTATATATTTCCATATACTAGCAAAGAACAATACAAAAATGATACCATTTACAATAACATCAAAAATAGTAAAATTCTTCAGTATAAATTTTACCAAATAAGTGTAGGTTTTGTGCATTGAAAATTACAAAGAATCACTGAAAGAAATTATAGACCCAAATAAATGAAAAGCATCCCATGTCCATGGATATTACGGCTTAATATTAGTAAAATGGCAATAATCCCTAGACTGATGCTCAGATTCAACAAAACCCCTCTCAAAAATCCCTTTTTTGCAGAAATTGGCAAGGTGATCCTAAAATACATATGGAAATGGTAAGGGCCCTGAAAAGCCAAAACAATCCTGAAAAAGAACAAAATTGGAAGACTCATACTTTCTAATTTCAAACTTACTACAAAGCCACAGTGATCAATACAGCATGGTGCTAACATAAGGAGAGACATGTGCATGAATGGAACAGAATCAAGTCCCAACATAAACCCTTATACTTATGGTCAACAAATTTTCAACAAGGATGCCAAAACCATTCAATGGAGAAAGAACAGTCTTTTTGACGAACAGTGCTGGGAAAATTGGATAGCCATATGCAAAACAATGAAGTTGGACCTTTACCTCACCCCATATATAAAAATTAACTCATCATGTAACAGAGACTTAAATGTGAGTGCTGAAACTATTAAAATTTTAAAAGAAAACACTGGGGTGAGACTATAAAATTGGGAGTTCCCTGAATAACTTCCATGCAAAACTTACTAAAGGATAAGTAATAAAAATGTCCTAATAACAGGTGCCCAGGTGGCCCCTGACACTAAAAGATTATAGGTGACATCTATCAAGGAATAAGAACTGTGGAACCAGCAGGTCATTTCTAAGGAAGAATAATATGTGGGCACACAGGGCAATATAAACATCCAATTCTCAAGAATGAAATGCAATAAAAAATTGAACTTCTAGGGATCCCTGGGTGGCGCAGCGGTTTGGCGCCTGCCTTTGGCCCAGGGCGCGATCCTGGAGACCCGGGATCGAATCCCACATCGGGCTCCCGGTGCATGGAGCCTGCTTCTCCCTCTGCCTATGTCTCTGCCTCTCTCTCTCTCTCTCTCTGTGACTATCATAAATAAATAAAAAAAAAAAAAAAAAAAAATTGAACTTCTAGGGCAGCCCGGGTGGCTCAGCGGTTTAGCGCCACCTTCAGCCCAGGGCATGATCCTGGAGACCCGGGATAGAGTCCCACGCTGGGCTCCTTGCATGGAGCCTGCTTCTCCCTCTGCCTATGTCTCTGCCTCTCATGAATAAATAAATAAAATCTTAAAAAAAAAAAATTTCTACAAAATGGATATTTTTAAACTCTGAGCTATTCTACAGACTTGTCAAATTACCTGTCCTTTCAAAACATAAGGGAAATGCCCCACAATACAATGATGGCTATAATTAGGTCAATTATAAGGTAGACACATAATAAAAGACATATGAATTTCAAAATGCTCCAAGATAGAGGTTAAAGAATATCCACAAGAAAAGGGGAAGTGGAAGAGGCACATGAAAGTTACCCACCTTTGATCAGCAGCTTGTAGAACTGGGGTTCCAATGCTCCAACAGCCATGAACCCCCCATCTGCCGTCCTATAAGTTGTGTAGAAAGGTGCTCCACCATCTAATAAATTCTGTCCTCGAGGATTTTCCCACAGCCCCATTTGTAGAGAATGCCACAGGAAAGAACTCAGGTATGCTGTTCCTTCCACCTTTAAAGAAGAAACAGCATACACTATGAATCCAGGTATTTAAACTGTAAAAGCATGATTAATTTCCACTTAAGATTTTTTCAACATTTGTATAAAAATGTTTGAGTATAGGAAGATTGTATCTAATTATACAACTTCTTTGATATTTCAGTGAAATGTGTTAGAACAGATTTATGATACAGGATTTCTCCACTATTTAGGTTAGAAGGTACTTTTCAGAAAAGACATAGAAGGAACTACTTTTGTTCTCCTTTTCAAATAAAACTGCCAAATGTTGACAATTTTTTAAGCCAAGTGAGGGCACATGGAAGTTCATTAAATACTCTCTATATAATTATGTATGTTAAAAAATAACAGAATAAAAAGTTAAAAATAAAACTGGTTTTTAAAAATCTATCTTCTGATCTCAATATCTATAAACACATACATGTAAATATGCGAAGCATATCACATTATAATGGTAAATCATATTACAGTTAAATTTCACCTATTCTAGTTTGATTTCAAGCCCAGGAAAATTATATTTGAGTATTTAATATATTCTAATTTTAATAATCACTAGAAAGTTACAAAATAAACAGAAAATGTAAGTGGCACTTATAAACAAGTTTTCTGAGTCCATACAAACTAGTTTGGGAATGCCAACTTCCCACTGAATGCTGAAAAGTAACAGGAATGGATTCATATCCTTAGGTACAAATGTTATAGGCTGCATGTACCGGACTATCCAAAGAAGACTACTTCCCTATCCTTATGGCTTTCTAATCCTAATGATTCTAGTACCCCAGGAGAAGGCCATCAAAGCATCCTCATCTCCAGGAGTTGGAATGGGGTGGGCCTATGGAATTTATCAGTTACGGGCTGTGAAATAAATGCAAAATATATCTTTAGATACATCCCAATTTTCCCTTTTAACTTGAAATCTCATGTATATCACAATTTATGGCTCTGACATCTCACATACCAAATAGTATGTGTATTTTGGATTAGTGGCCTAAAGAGATGCTTTTTTTGAAACTGGGTTACAAAGATTTTGGAGAGTCCCCATATTTATACATATACACATTCACATAGAATGATATACCACACAGAATGATACATACACATACACACACGTGTGTATACATATTTATATATAATTTCTTTTATATACCAGATAGTTGACAAAAGATGCACTAATACAGTTATGGGTCCAGTTTGGCCCATTCAGGACACAGAGAGGCACTATTTTAATCCTTCCTTTATTTGGGGCCACAGGAGAATACAGGACAGAAACAGAGCAGTTACAATCCTCACCTCCTTATGCTACCCAGGCATATGGCTTCTCTTGCCCTTCACCCACATGTGGAGAAGCTAACAAGAGCCTTTTGACACAGGAAAACTACAGCCTCAATTTCCCCACCTTTTATACTGTTCTCATCATGTGGGACAACAGCCGATGTGCCAGGGCACAGCCACCCCAGCTGAAGTCAAGTGCACATCCCCAGATCAGGGACAACAAACACAGGAAAACAGATGTCATGTTTCTCAGTTTTAACTTGACAGTTTCAAAGGAGATGACTTCAGGACATCATAGGCAGGCCTGAGTCAAGAATTCTGTTGCTAAAAACATCTGAAAACTATGGCCTAAAAGAATAAAGTATCTGGGGACACCTGGGTGGCTCAGCAGTTGGGCGTCTGCCTTTGGCTCAGGGCGTGATCCCGGAATCCCGGGATGGAGTCCCACATCGGGCTCCCTGCATGGAGCCTGCTTCTCCCTCTGCCTGTGTCTCTGCCTCTCTATCTCTCTGTATCTCTCATGAATAAATAAATAAAATCTTAAAAAAAAAAAAAAAAAGAATAAGGTATCTGTTCCCACTAATCAGCTTCTAAAACTATTTTGTATTACAAGGGTTCCCAGAAATCAGAAAGTAAAGAATGCCATGCTTTACTAATCCATTAGGCCTTGAGTTATTAGCCAACACTCATTTTACCCTGATGCAACACAAACCCTGAATCAAGTTTGCATTTCCACATATATTAAAAACCTATCTTCCTAATCATCATGTAACTCTAATTAAACACAGTCTGATGAAAGCAGCAATTATCTTTTATTTCTATTTGACTATAAATGAGCAATTACACTAGTAAATTATTCAAATTATTATTAAGTATTTAATAATACTTGAGTAACCTTAAGTTCTCCTTAAAACTCCCAAGGTCCAATGTTTGTTTTTAGCTCATTCCTTTTGGACCACAGTGACCATGTCCATACAGTGGGTTTTGATAAGAGTATCAGATGACACAGAAATAGCACAGGGGTTAGCCTTTGAGAAGGCAGTGCAAGCCAAAGCCCAAGATGAGGGCCCTGGAAATGACCTTTTGTAAGCAGGCCCTGCTTTGGGGTTCCCGCTCAGCAGGGAGTCACATTGAAGATTCTCTCTCTCCCTCTCCCTCTCCCCTCACTAATGTGCACACATGCACACAAGTTCTTTCTCTCCAATATGTAAATCTTAAAAACAAAAAAACAAAAAAAAAAAAGCAGGAGAGTCACCCTTGACCCCTTCCACTCCCCTCACTGCCAATGCATCACCAAATCCTGGCAATTTTACATCTCAAATATAAATATCCCTTAAATCCAGGCTCATTCTACCACCAATGACTTCAACACTTGTGCTTCTCTCTCAGCAACAACCCAGTAACTCTCTGTCTCCAGTCTTGTCTTCCTCACATCCATCTCCATTCTCCCTCCAAAGACCTATCTAAATGCAAACCTGTAATGGTGCTGGATTGGGCTCCTCCCCTGTGGCTTTGAGAACTTGGGCAAATTTTGATGCTTCGGTTTCCTCCTCTTTAAAATAATGCATTCTAAGTGAAACTGCTATTTTGAGGATTAGGAGAAATCACACAGGGAAAGTGTCTAGCATAACACGAGGCACGTGCTCAATGCATGACAGTAAAAAAGCCAAAACCTCACAACGTTGGAGTCTCCCCTAAAAATGTAGAAGGAAGGTCTAGACTGGCCCATTTTACTTTAGCACTTTTTTTTTTAAGATTTTATTTCTTATTTATTTATTCATGAGAGACACAGAGAGAGGCAGAGGGAGAAGGCAGCCAGATGTGGGACTCCATCCTGCGACTCCAGGATCACATCACCCCCTGAGCCAAAGGCAGGCACTAAACTGCTGAGCCACCCAAGCGTCCCTTACTTTTGAACTCTTAAGAATCTTTTCTATCTGCTAAGGGAGATTTCCTGAGCCCAGTTTTAAATGAAGAATGCCTGAAAACTATATTCTAAGCACAAGAATTAGCGTGGGGAAAACTGTTGAAACTAACACAGGAATTAGATGAGCCATGAAAAGTTTAGAAAGTTGACTCCACAAACAGATAATCAATTATGATGTTCCAACACACATAAAGGATATGAAGCTATTTTAAAGAAAAGGATATACTTGGTAATTGGGTTCAAACTTCAAATCTCAATGATCTCTTGTCATGTTCAGAAAAGAATCTGAGGCAGCTGCCTATCATACTTAGGAATAACTGGTAGACTTATCACTTCCCCTAATGAACACTTACCATGTTTGCATCGATGACCTGACCTTTACCAGAGCGTGTGCGTTCAAACAGAGCCATCAAGATACCAAGTGTGCATATGAGGGCACCACCACCAAAGTCAGCCAGGAGATTCAGTGGGGCATAAGGATTCTCACCACTTCCGCCAATTTTTGACAGAACACCTATATTATTAAATAACATCAGCGAACAGTACCCATAGATTTAATGCCTATTTTAAATAAATACATGAACACCGTAAAAGGAATAACCAATCTCTCTAGTTGCTACTATAGTGAATACTAATACATAATGCTTTTCCAAATCTAAACTATTTAGCATATTTATAAGCAGGCTTTTCCCCCAACAAGGCTCCTTGTTTTGTTTTTCATTTTTTTCTTCTTTAAAATGTTATTGCAACTAATGCTTTGAGGATTTTATTACTAAGTTTTTGCTCACTAGTTTCAGGGAAAAAAAATATTGTTATCAATTTATCTTATGGCTTAACAACAGTATAATCCACTTCCATTCATATAAGAAAGAGATGCAAGAAAATAAACATAAGGAAAAGAAAAGTGATTCCATTTTAAAATAGCTGGAAAAAACAATTTCATCCTCACTCTTTTCCTCTACCTTGGATTTGTACTCACAGGAAATGTGAGACTTTCTTTACTCAAAAACACAGTTTCTTAGGAAACCCTAGGATTGGGTCATTTTAAGACTTATTCTCACAGGCAAAAATTCTAATAAAGTGATAATAATGACCTGAAAGCTACAGGTATTCATTGAAGTCTAAAATGGTAACTCGAGCAATCATTCATTTTTTTAAAAAAGATTTTATTTATTCATTCATGAGAGACAGAGAGAGAGAGGCAGAGACACAGGCAGAGGGAGAAGCAGGCTCCATACAGGCAGCCCGACACAGGACTCGTTCCTGGGACTCTGGGATCATGCCTTGAGCCAAAGGCACCCACTCAAACTGCTGAGCCACCCAGGCGTCCCCTCAGGCAATCATTCTTAATGAAATAGCAAACAATATAAGCATTTTCAAATTACAGAACAATCACCTCTATTATCACCGCGTCTCTTACTCCCTGACAGGGGCTTGCCTGAGAATCGATCATACAAATGTAATAAGTACATGTTACTAGGAGAGTACATTATTCCTCAAATGTGTTAAGACAGGGGGAAAAGGGTCGAGAATAATTCTTCTAAGACAAACCAATCCCCCCTTCTTTTTTTTTAAATTTTAACTAGGCTCCATGCAATATGTGTGGCTTGAACTCACAACCCCGAGAACAAGAATCACATGCTCCACTGACTAAGCCAGCCATGGTAACCTGATTATGATAAATATTTAATTAAGTCTGCACCTTTACATATTCTTTATAGTTAGTCTAACTGTCAATCTCAATTGGGAACAAAATGGTAAGTACAGAGAACTTACTTTGTCTACCTACCTGACAAAGCCAAAAAGTTGATGTCATGGCCTGCTGTTTTCGAGAATCTTCCTGACTGGCCAAATCCACTCAACCTGGCATAGATAAGCCTTGGATTCTCCCTCTGCAGAATCTCCGGGCCTAGCTGGAGTTTTTCCATGACACCTTAAGAGAAAATTAACAATGATTTTTTTTCTTAAAGAGGGATGAATTGAGGATGGGTGTAATCCCGTCTCTCTGGCAAATATAAAATGGCACTCTTGCAAGTCATACTAATAACATGTTTTATGGGTTTTAGCACGTTTCCAATACTTAAGGACACAATGAATGAGGTCACCATTTCTAGAATGTGTGACTTTTGCTCCAGAATACTATTTCCTTCCAGGCCTTGCTTATTTCCCTTCAGGCATATCCAAGTTCTTTTAATCCCCACAGTGGGCCTTGCATTCCTTAGGTCAGTGCCGTTATGGTTCCCCAAATCTTCTCCTTGGTCATTTATCAGAAATGGTTTGTTCTTGGGGTGCCTGGATGGCTCGGTCGGTTAAGCATCTGCCTTCGGCTCAGGTCAGGCCCGGGGTCCTTGGGATCCAGCCGTGCATTGGGCTCCCCGCTCAATGGGGGCCTGCTTCTCCCTCTCCTCCCCACTTGTGCTCTCTGCCTCTATCTCTGTCTCTCTCTCTCTCGCTCTCAAATAAATCTTTAAAAAAATGTTTTGTTCATTTTCTTAAATTTTTATTTTATTTAAATTCAATTTGCCAACATAAACTATAATACCAGGTGCTCATCTCATCATGTGCCCTCCTTAATGCCCATCACCCAAGTTACCCTATCCCCCGTCTCCCCCATCTCTCCTACTGCAACCCTTTGGCTCCCAATTAGGAGTCTCTCATGATTTGTCTTCTTCTCTAATGTTTGGTTTGTTCTCTTGGAACAGTTACCCTGGGCCTTTACTGGTCAAAAATATACTTTTGAAAGCGGCTATCCTTTTTAAGATATTCTTTTTCTGTGCCTGCATCATTACCTACCACCTTCTACCTCATGCTGTGTTTATGTTTGTATATACACCACTATCTTCTCTATCATCTTAGAAGTTCCCCTGGTAGGATTCATACCTGTTTCCTCAGGCCTCTCAAGTGCCTGGTATGGGTGTCTTCACAAAAGTCTTGCAAACATCTATGAAAAAATTTGCTAAAATAAGCGTCTAAGAGCTCTTATCAGTACCATATTTACTGCACAAAATCCAAACAACTAGTATTTTAAATCACCTGGGATTAGAAATAATAAAGATTATATTTTTACTGTGTCTTCCTAAAAGCTATGTAAATTACAAAAACAAACAAACAAACCTCTAGTCCTCTGCCTAAACACACCCCAGCCCCAACTGTCTCACCCAGCAGCTAAGTCTGTATACGTGGTTCTACTTTCCTCCTAATTGCAAGAGCCTGGAGTCAATCATGTTGAGCCTCCATCCTTAAACAGGGCATTATTATATTGCGACACAATCCTAATTATGAAATTATTACATCCCAATCTGCAGTGAGCATAAATGAATTAACACATTTAAGATGTCTGGTGCCCTACAGACATTCAATTCATTCACCAGACATTTACTGACTTCCCACTATGTGTCAAGCAAGGCTTTGGTTTAGTACTTGAGCAAGATTACCTTGGCAGCTGTCTGAGAAGGGATCCAAGTGGTGCTAGACCCCCAACATCTGCTTTCAAAAAGCTGTTACAACAGTGCGAAGGAAGCTACAGCAAGTATGGAAAGTAAAGCCTAAGCCAGAGAAAGGAAGAAGGACGTCTGGATTCCTGGTAACAAAGCATATGAAGTGAAGAGTATTTGGAGTTAGGGTTGGAGTGCAGGTTTCTGATTCAGGCAACTGGGTGGGTTTTGGCTCCATTTCCTGAGATTGATTTTATATATATAGGGGAGATGCATATGTTGGCAAATTGAACTCCAATAAAAGAAAAAAATTAAAAAAAAAAAAAAAAAGGAGGAGATGCTATTTTAGGAGGTAAGATAGTGCAACTGTTTTGGGATTTGTGGAAGTTGCCAAGCCTGGGGGGCAGCCAGTTAAGAGACGTGCACGGCGTGTGTATTCCAGCAGCCGGTGGCTCTCCTGGGGGGGCGGCAGGGGGCACAAGTTATAGGCTTGGTCATCATCTATAAGAGGTGAAGACAGTCGGAATAGATAAGGTGGCTCCAGGAAGCAGAGTGTAAACTAAACTGATCTGAGGCTGGAACTTGGGCAGCCCGGGTGGCCCAGCAGTTTAGTGCCGCTTTCGGCCCAGGGCGTGACCCTGGAGACCCGGGCTCGAGCCCCACGTCGGGCTCTCTGCGTGGAGCCTGCTTCTGCCTCTGCCTGTCTCTCTCTGTTGCTCATGAATAAATAAACTAAAAATCTTGAAAAAAAAAAAAAGCTGGAACTTGGGATTTATAAGGCAGGGAGTGTTAGCCTGGGTCAGGGGGGTGGCTTGCAGAGGGTTCACCAACCCCCAAAACTGCAGAGAAACGACCCCTAAATACAGATCATCGGTGATCAGAAAAACGAGGAACCGGGGAAGGAGCGGGAAATGGGTCCAAGGAGAAGACGGCAAGAGCGGTGTCCGATCCCAAGTACGGGAGCCCAGCGCCGGGGCGCCCGGTCCACAGAAGACTCTAGAAGCTCCGCCCCCGCACGGCCGCGGGCAGCAGCAGCGGGGCGGCGGGCGCGGCGGGTCCCCCCCCCCCCCCCCCGCGGCGCGGCGGAGCAGCCGGGGCCCGCCGGGGCTCACCGTGGCGGTAGGGCTCCAGCACCACGTCCGCCCGCGCGCACAGGCGCCGCAGCACCGCCGCCCCCTGCGGCCGCTGCAGGTCCAGGGCCAGCGAGCGCTTGCCCCGGGCCAGGATGTTCATGTTTCCGCGGGCGCCCAGCCGGTCCACACGCACCACCCGCGCGCCGAAGTCCGCCAGGATCATGCCGCACAGCGGGCCCGGCGCCAGGCCCGCCAGCTCCAGCACCGAGAGCCCGCGCAGCGCCATGACAGCCCCGCGCGGCCGGCGTCTCCTGCGCCTGCGCGCCGCGCGGCCCGGAGTCTGCGCACTGGGCGGATCCCGCCCCGCCTCCTGGCCGGGTCCGCCCCGCTGTGGGGGCTTGCCCGGGGACTGCTTTCCGTCTGCGGGCTTCCCGGTCGCTGGGCTCGGGCGAGCTCACGCCTCCTCCCTCTCTGCGTATCCGCTGTTAAAAGGGTGCAGATTTTTTTGAGCAAAAGATCCAATGGGGGAAAAAAAAAAAAGATCTAATGAAGCAGCACCTAAAAGCAAAGGGGTTAGGAGCCTCTACCCACAGGAGCCGGGGAGTGGCTTTTATAGAGAAAAGCAAATAAATTATTGACTAGCTATGGATTAAAATCTACTTGGCTGTTTGTGATGGGTTGTTCTTAGGTTCCATTTCATGACCTTGAGGCATTGACAGGGTTGGATTTTGGGTTGTTTAGTAAGGCTGCCTGGGCAGTAGAACCACATGGATCTAATGGCCTCCTTGTTTAATTAGTATAACACCCGCCTGTCGCTCTCCAGCTCACGTTCCTACCTTTGTCCAGACGTAAGCTGCCTCACCTCCTTCTCTTGTTTTGTTTTTATTAAAAAAAAAAAAAAACTTGAAGAGAAAATCGTGAAGAATGATAAAGAAGACATCCAGACTGGCACAATTATTTTTTTTCATATTTGCTTTCAGAGTACTGTTCCTTAAAAAAATAATAACAATAAACGGTACACATATAGCTTAAGCTAACAATCAGGCTCAGATTCACATGAATCAGAGATATTACCCAGCACCAAATTTCAACAGTAAGTTCAAAGATACAGGTCATGGAAAGGCTCAGCAGAATCAGCGGTCTGGAAAATCTCACATGGCCACAGTCTATTGGACACATAACCTCTGTTATAGGCTGAATTATGTCCCTTCAAAATTTATATATTAGGTGCCTGAGTAGCTCAGTGGTTGAGCTTCTGCCTTTGGCTTGGTCTTGTCCTGGGGTCCTGGGATCGAGTCCCTTATCAGGCTCCCGGAAGGGAGAATATGACTCCCGGAAGGGAATATGACTGTATTTGGAGATAAGGCTTATAAAGAGGTAATTTAGGTAAAATGAAGTCATATGGGTTGGCCCTAGTTAACATGACTGGTGTCTTTACAAGAAAAGACTAGGACACAGAAAGCAAGTACTGAGGGATGCCCATGTGAGGACACAACAGAAGGTGACTATCTGCAAGCCCAGGAGAAAGGCCCCAGGAGAAACCAAAGTTGCAGATACTTTGATCTTATACTTTCAGCCTGTAGAACTGTGACAAAATGGCTTTCTGTTGTTTAAGCTGCCTAGCCTTTAGTACCTTATTATGGCAGCCTGTGGGGACTAATATAACTAATTAGAGGGTTGGGAGTGGGGAGTTATGATAGTTTGTTATAGCCCTAGCAGACTAATATACCCTCTTGCTATAGTTTAGGTCTATAGTTTAGGTCTCTAGTGAGATTCTCAGGTACCTAACAGACTTCCTTTTATATTCCAGAGAGTTACTTAGTTCTGGAACCATGCTTCCTAGATTCTGGGCTTATTTAGCATAAGTAATCCTATGGCCAGGGCTATCCTGTTAGATGTATTAAATAGATAAGTTCTCTTCCTTCTAGAAAATATCATTCATTTACCCAGGGTGTCTAAATATAATAGGTACAATTGACAAGGAGAGTCACCTGCTTTTTTTTTAACCCCCAAGTCATCCCTGTACTAAAGGGAATCAGTAGATCACAGGCCAGCTGCTTGTAACTCCTTCCATAGCTAAAATCTCCTTTACCCACCCCCACCCCCCACCTAAAGTTACATCTCTTCGGTCCTGTTCACTCCACCAATCAAGACACAAGCACTCCCATGATTTTGATATATGGTCCACAGT